>NC_058083.1:346331526-346660260 GCF_014858855.1 Bufo gargarizans
GAACTTTGGGTCAGACTGTCACTGCTTTCTACAGGTTTATATTCTGACCCGCTGGATTCGTCAAATGAGGGTTCCCATTCCTCATCCGACTGGGTCAGAAGCCTGTAGGCCTCTTCAGAAGAATACCCCTTATTTGCCATTTGGTCAACTAAATTTAGGGGGTATTCCCTGAGACCACCCAAGAAAAAAGCAAGCCTGTCTTACAAATGGGAGGCTCGCAGCGCTTGTGAAGTGATTGTGTAGTGATAAAAAAATAATATTTTTTTTGTCACTGCAGCGGGGCAGGAGTGGGTGAACGCACGTGTGGGCGACCGATCAGGCCTGATCGGGCAAACACTGCGTTTTGGGTGGAGGGTGAGCTAAGGTGACACTAATACTATTATAGTTTTGACTGTGATCAGTTCTGATCACTTACAGATACTATAAAAGTACCAATGCTGATTAGCGATACGCTAATCAGTGACTGCAGTGCGGTGGGCTGGGCACTAACCGACGCTAACTGCCTAACAAAGGGGCCTAAACTATCCTAAACCTAACCGTCAATACTAGTGAAAAAAAATAAAAGTGACAGTTTACACTGATCACTTTTTTCCCTTTCACTAGGTGATTGACAGGGGCGATCAAGGGGTGATCAAGGGGTTAATTGGGGTGATGGGGGTGATCTGGGGCTAAGTGTACTGTTGGTGTGTACTCACTGTGATCTGTGCTCCTCTGCTGGAACCAACCGACGAAAAGGACCAGCAGAGGAGCACAGAAGCCATTCAACACCTTATATTTATAAATATAAGGTGTTATATGGCTTGTGATTAGTTTTTGGGAAAATCATCAGCCTGCCAGCGACAATCATTGGCTGGCAGGCTGATGACGAACTTGTCCTCTAACCTTTGCCGGTCCGTGATGCGCATGCGCGGACCGGCTGTGAGCGTAATCTCGCGTCTCGTGAGATGACGCACCGGCACGTGAAGATGCCTGAGTCAGCCGCCTTCGGAACGCGATCCTGCGTTAGGCAGTCTGGAGGCGGTTAATACCAGATTAAAACAGCAGTATCTAACGCTTGTATTTGACTGTCAGAAATACATTAAAGGCCGCAAATGTATTATCTTGCCGAAAATGGGTGTTTTTTTAAACACAGAATAAAACAGCAGTATCTAACGCATGTATTTGACTATGACAAATGGAGCAAAGGTCCAAGATGTAGGGTCTTGCACAAAATGGGTGTTTTTTTAAACCCAGAATATAACTGCAGTATTTAACGCTTGTATTGGAATGTCATAAATGCAGCAAAGGCCACAAATGTATTATCTTGACCAAAATGGGTGTTTTTTTAAACCCAGAATATAACGGCAGTATTTAAAGTTTGTATTGGACTGTCAAAAATGCAGCAAAGGCCACAAATGTATTATCTTGACCAAAATAGGTGTTTTTTTAAACCCAGAATATAACGGCAGTATTTAAAGTTAGTATTTGACTGTCACAAATGCAACAAAGGCTGCAAATGTGTTATCTTGTGCAAAATGGGTGTCTTTTTAATACCAGAATAAAACAGCAGTATCTAACACTTGCATCGGACAGTCAGATATGCAGCATAGGCCGCAAATGTATTATCGTGCCCAAAATGGGTGTTTTTTTTATATCAGAATATAACAGCAGTATCTAACGCTTGTATTGGACTGTCATAAATGCAGCAAAGGACGCAAATGCATTATCTTGCCCAATATGGGTGTTTTTTTTATATACCAGAATAAAACAGCAGTATCTAACAATTGTATTGGACAGTCAGATATGCAGCATAGGCCGCAAATGTATTATCTTGACCAAAATGGGTGTTTTTTTAAACCCAGAATATAACGGCAGTATTTAAAGTTTGTATTTGACTGTCACGAACGCAACAAAGGCTGTAAATGTGTTATCTTGCCCAAAATGGGTGTGTTTTTAATACCAGAATAAAACAGCAGTATCTAACACGTGCATCGGACAGTCAGATATGCAGCATAGGCCGCAAATGTATTATCGTGCCCAAAATGGGTGTTTTTTTTATATCAGAATATAACAGCAGTATCTAACGCTTGTATTGGACTGTCATAAATGCAGCAAATGACGCAAATGCATTACCTTGCCCAATATGGGTGTTTTTTTTAAATACCAGAATAAAACAGCAGTATCTAACAATTGTATTGGACAGTCAGATATGCAGCATAGGGCGCAAATGTTTTATCGTGCCCAAAATGGGTGTTTTTTTTATATCAGAATATAACAGCAGTATCTAACGCTTGTATTGGACTGTCATAAATGCAGCAAATGACGCAAATGCATTATCTTGCCCAATATGGGTGTTTTTTTTAAATACCAGAATAAAACAGCAGTATCTAACAATTGTATTGGACAGTCAGATATGCAGCATAGGCCGCAAATGTATTATCGTGCCCAAAATGGGTGTTTTTTTTTTTTATACCAGAATATAACAGCAGTATCTAACACTTGTATTGGACTGTCGTAAATGCAGAAAAGACCGCAAATGTATTATCTTGCCAAAATGGGTATTTTTTTAAACCCAGAATATAACTGCAGTATTTAAAGTTTGTATTTGACTGTCACGAATGCAACAAATGCTGCAAATGTATTATCTAGCCCAAAATGGGTGTTTTTTAATACCATAATATAACAGAAGTATCTAACGCTTGTATTGGACTGTCAGAAATGCAGCAAAGGCCGCAAAGGTATTATCGTGCCCAAAATGGGTGTTTTTTTAATACCAGAATATAAGAGCAGTATCAAACTCTTGGAATAACAAAAAAGCCTGTGGAAATAATATATCCAAATTCATATCTCTTTATTATATATAAAATATGGAGAGAAAAGGGAAAAAGGTATACAGAGAAGCAAAGGACATATATTCCACTGGACTATCATGTGTCCCCACAAGGCTGATAGGCACTTATCGGGTACCAGGTTCGCACTGTGACACGCAAACATCCAATTATACCAAAGAGGTGTGTAGCATACCATATCCACACCCCGATGGCGAATTACACAATACACTGTAATTACCACAAAAGAAATCCATGGATGTTAATACAGTCCACAGCCAACGTCCATGCAATCCAGGTACCTTACCCACTTATGTTACCAGTATATATACCCTCCTCTTTCATTTCTTCATACCACCTGACAAGGCCGCTGAGGTGAAACGCGCATCAAGGTCTTGCGCTTAGGGCTTGTATATTCATCTGGGCTTGGTCATGTCTTCAGGTACGTCCTAGGCTTTAAGTGTATATTGAGACATCAATTCAGACACTGCCATATACAGCTTTCATATTGGGCCTATGCTATTGATTAGGCGATACAGACACATAATTGTGTGCCTGTGGATTAAATAGGCTGTGGATAGTTTGGTACCAGGCACTATATATATATTCATGTTACTGATGGTTGCCATGGACGTTGGCTGTGGACCGCCATAGCATCCATGGATTTCTTTTGAGGTAATTACAGTGTATTCTGTAATTCCCCATTGGGGTGTGGATATGGTATGCTACACACCTCTTTGGTATAATTGGATGTTTGCATGTCACAGTACGAACCTGGTACCCGATAAGTTCTTATCAGCCTTGTGGGGACACATGATAGTCCAGTGGTATATATGCCCTTTGCTTCTCTGTATAACTTTTTCCATCTTGCCTTTTCTCTCCATATTTTATATATAATAAAGTGATATGAATTTGGATATATTATTTCCACTGGCTTTTTTGTTATGACATTGTATGTTACTCCAAGTAGAACGTTGTGCTGTCAACTATAGACAGAGAGGTTTTGTAGGTTAATATCTAACTCTTGGACTGTCAGAAATGCAGCAAAAGCCACAAATGTACAAACCGGATTCCAAAAAAGTTGGGACACTATAAAAATCCTGAATAAATACTGAATGCAATGATGTGGAGGTGCCAACTTCTAATATTTTATTCAGAATAGAACATAAATCACGGAACAAAAGTTCAAACTGAGAAAATGTACCATTTTAAGGGAAAAATATGTTGAATCAGAATTTCATGGTGTCAACAAATCCCCAAAAAGTTGGGACAAGGCCATTTTCACCACTGTGTGGCATCTCCCCTTCTTCTTACAACACTCAACAGACGTCTGGGGACCGAGGAGACCAGTTTCTCAAGTTTAGAAATAGGAATGCTCTCTCATTCTTGTCTAATACAGGCCTCTAACTGTTCAATCGTCTTGGGCCTTCTTTGTTGCACCTTCCTCTTTATGATGCGCCAAATGTTCTCTATAGGTGAAAGATCTGGACTGCAGACTGGCCATTTCAGTACCCGGATCCTTCTCCTACGCAGCCATGATGTTGTGATTGATGCAGAATGTGGTCTGGCATTATCTTGTTGAAAAATGCAGGGTCTTCCCTGAAAGAGATGATGTCTGGATGGGAGCATATGTTGTTCTAGAACCTGAATATATTTTTCTGCATTGATGGTGCCTTTCCAGACATGCAAGCTGCCCATGCCACAAGCACTCATGCAACCCCATACCATCAGAGATGCAGGTTTCTGAACTGATCGTTGATAACAACTTGGGTTGTCCTTGTCCTCTTTGGTCCGGATGACATGGCGTCCCAGATTTCCAAAAAGAACTTTGAATCGTGACTCGTCTGACCACAGAACAGTCTTCCATTTTGCCACACTCCATTTTAAATGATCCCTGGCCCAGTGAAAACGCCTGAGCTTGTGGATCTTGCTTAGAAATGGCTTCTTCTTTGCACTGTAGAGTTTCAGCTGGCAACAGCGCATGGCACGGTGGATTGTGTTCACTGACAATGGTTTCTGGAAGTATTCCTGAGCCCATTCTTTGATTTCCTTTACAGTAGCATTCCTGTTTGTGGTGCAGTGTCGTTTAAGGGCCCGGAGATAACAGGCATCCAGTATGGTTTTACCGCCTTGACCCTTACGCACAGAGATTGTTCCAGATTCTCTAAATCTTCGGATGATGTTATGCACAGTTGATGATGATAGATGCAAAGTCTTTCCAATTTTTCGCTGGGTAACGCCTTTCTGATATTGCTCCACTATCTTTCTGCGCAACATTGTGGGAATTGGTGATCCTCTACCCATCTTGGCTTCTGAGAGACACTGCCACTCTGAGAAGCTCTTTTTATACCCAATCATGTTGCCAATTGACCTAATTAGTGTTAATTGGTCTTCCAGCTCTTCGTTATGCTCAAATTTACTTTTTCCAGCCTCTTATTGCTACTTGTCCTAACTTTTTTGGGATTTGTTGACGCCGTGAAAATTTGAATCAACGTATTTTTCCTTTAAAATTATACAGTTACTCAGATTAAACGTTTGATCTGTCATCTACGTTCTATTACAAATAAAATATTGACATTTGCCATCTCCACATCATTGCATTCAGTTTTTATTCACAATTTGTTTAGTGTCCCAACTTTTTTGGAATCCGGTTTGTATTATCTTTCCCAAAATGGGTGTTTTTTTTATACTAGAATATAACAGCAGTATTTAACGCTTGTATTGGACTGTCAGAAATCCAGCAAAGGCTGCAAATTTATCATCTTGCCCAAAATGGGTATTTTTTTTTAGACCAAAATGTTACAGCAGTATCTATCGTTTGTATTTGACTTTCTCAAATGCACCAAATGCCGCAAATGTATTATCTTGTAACAAATTGGTGTTTTTTTAAACCCAGAATATAACTGCAATATTTCACGTTTGTATTTGACTGTCCCAAATGCAACAAAGGCCACAAATGTATTATCTTGAAGAAAATGGGTGTTTTTTAATACCAGAATATAAGAGCAGTATCTCCGCTTGTATTGGACTGTCAGAAATGCATCAAAGGCTGCAAATTTATTATCCTTTGCCAAAATGGGTGTTTTTTTTAATACCAGAATAAAACAGCAGTATCTAACGTTTTTATTTGACTCTGACAAAGGCAACAAAGGCCGCAAATGTATTATCTTGCATAAAATGGGTAATTTTTAATACCAGAATATAAGATCAGTATCTAACGCTTGTATTGGACTGTCAGAAATGCAGCAAAGGCTGCAAGTTTATTATCTTGCTCAAAATGGGTGTTTTTTAATACCAGAATATAATAGCAGTATCTAATGCTTGTATTGGACTGTCAGAAATGCAGCAAAGGCCACAAATTTATTATTGTGCCCAAAATGGGTGTTTTTTTAAACCCAGAATATAACTGCAGTATTCAAAGTTTGTATTTGACTGTCAAAAATTTAGCAAAAGACCCAAAATGTATTATCTTGCAATAAAGTGGTGTTTTTTTAACCTCTTCAGGACACATGACATACCGGTATGTCATGTTGTCCTGGTACTTAAGTACACATGACATATCGGTACGTCATGTATGGTTTCGATCACTGCCGTCCGGCAGGCAGTGATCGGAACCCGGTGCCTACTCAAATCATTGAGCAGGCACCTAGGCCAAATGCGCCGGGGGGTCCTGTGACCCCCCCCCATGTCGGCGATCACAGCAAACCACAGGTCAATTCAGAACTGCGGTTTGCTGCGCTTTCGGCAGTTTCGGATCAGAAACTTTAGAATGCGGGCAATATAGATTTTTCACCCCCCCTGCACCCCTGAATGATTATTATGCCGGTGGGTGCAGGGGGGGTGTTGCAGGCGGTGCGGGAGGCGGGTGGTGCGGAAGGCGGGATCGCAATCCCCCGCCCGCCTCCTCTGAATAATCATTGGTGTGCAGTGGTTATACCAGAGTGTCAGCACAGTGCTGACACTCTGGTATAAACGACTCACATCTGTGCTGCAATGTCAGCCGTTTAACCCTTTCCATACTGCGGTCCGTACGGACTGCGGTAAGGAAAGGGTCAACAGTCAGGGAGCTCCCTCTCCCATCGGGGGGCTGCTGTGCCTTTGCAGCCCCCAGCCAGGATGGGGTGACAGAGGGAGGGAGCTCCCTTCCTTCCCCTTCCCCATCTGCTCAGTTGTGGCAGACGGGGAAGGTTCCCATGGCAACAGGACCTTCTCAGGCATCCTGCTGTCCATGGTGCTGAACAGATCTGTGCTAAAGGCATAGATCTGTTTAGACAAAGTGTACAGACATCAGACCCACTGGATCTTCAAGAAGCAAGTGGGTCTGGGTAAAAAAAAAAGTGAAAAAAAAGTAAAAATCAAAAAACACATTTAGCACTGATTAAAAATGAAAAAAATTCAATTTCCTGCACATATTAGGTATCGCCGTGTCCGATCTATAAAACGGTCATGTTACTTTACCCGAACCGTAAATGCCATAAAAATAAAAAATAAAAAACTATGATGAAATTGAAATTTTGCCCACCTTACTTCCCAAAAAAGTCATATGTACGCCAAAATAGTACCAATCAAACCATCACCTCATCCCGCAAAAAATGAGACGCTACCTAAGATAATCGCTTAAAAACTGAAAAAACTATGGCTCTCAGAATATGGAGACACTAAAACTAGATTTTTTAGTTTTTGTTTCAAAAATGAAATAATTGTGTAAAACTTACATAAATAAAAAAAGTATACATATTAAGTATCGCTGCGTCCGTAATAACCTGCTCTATAAAAATATCACATGACCTAACCTCTCAGATGAATACCGTAAAAAAAAGGTGTAAAAAAAGCTATTATATGTCACCTTACATCACAAAAAGTGTAATAGCAAGCGATCAAAAAGTCCTACGCACCCCAAAATAGTGCCAATCAAACCGTCATCTCATCCCACAAAAATCATACCCTACCCAAGATATTTGCCCCAAAACTGAAAGAATTATGGCTCTCAGACTATGGAGACACTAAAACATGATTTTTTTTTTGGTTTCAAAAATGAAATTATTGTGTAAAACTTACATAAATAAAAAAATAGTATACATATTAGGTATCGCCGCGTCTGTGACAACCTGCTCTATAAAAATATTACATGATCTAACCCCTCAGGTGAACACCGTAAAAAATAAAATAAAATAAAAAACGGTGTAAAAAAAGCCATTTTTATCACCTTACATCACAAAAAGTGTAATAGCAAGCGATCAAAAAGACATACGCACCCCAAAATAGTGCCAATCAAACCGTCATGTCATCCAGCAAAAATCCTACCCTACCCAAGATATTTGCCCAAAAACTGAAAAAACGATGGAGACACTAAAACATGATTTTTTTCATTCAATAATGAAATCATTGTGTAAAACTTACATACAGTACAGACCAAAAGTTTGGACACACCTTCTCATTCAAAGAGTTTTCTTTATTTTCATGACTATGAAAATTGTAGCGTCACACTGAAGGCATCAAAACTATGAATTAACACATGTGGAATTATATACATAACAAAAAAGTGTGAAACAACTGAAAATATGTCATATTCTAGGTTCTTCAAAGTAGCCACCTTTTGCTCTGATTACTGCTTTGCACACTCTTGGCATTCTCTTGATGAGCTTCAAGAGGTAGTCACCTGAAATGGTTTTCACTTCACAGGTGTGCCTTGTCAGGTTTAATAAGTGGGATTTCTTGCCTTATAAATGGGGTTGGGACCATCAGTTGCGTTGTGGAGAAGTCAGGTGGATACACAGCTGATAGTCCTACTGAATAGACTGTTAGAATTTATATTATGGCAAGAAAAAAGCAGCTAAGTAAAGAAAAACGAGTGGCCATCATTACTTTAAGAAATGAAGGTCAGTCAGTCCGAAAAATTGGGAAAACTTTGAAAGTGTCCCCAAGTGCAGTTACAAAAACCATCAAGCGCTACAAAGAAACTGGCTCACATGCGGACCACCCCAGGAAAGGAAGACCAAGAGTCACCTCTGCTGCGGAGGATAAGTTCATCTGAGTCACCAGCCTTAGAAATCGCAGGTTAACAGCAGCTCAGATTAGAGACCAGGTCAATGCCACACAGAGTTCTAGCAGCAGACACATCTCTAGAACAACTGTTAAGAGGAGACTGTGTGAATCAGGCCTTCATGGTAGAATATCTGCTAGGAAACCACTGCTAAGGACAGGCAACAAGCAGAAGAGACTTGTTTGGGCTAAAGAACACAAGGAATGGACATTAGACCAGTGGAAATCTGTGCTTTGGTCTGATGAGTCCAAATTTGAGATCTTTGGTTCCAACCACCGTGTCTTTGTGCGACACAGAAAAGGTGAACGGATGGACTCTACATGCCTGGTTCCCACCATGAAGCATGGAGGAGGAGGTGTGATGGTGTGGGGGTGATTTGCTGGTGACACTGTTGGGGATTTATTCAAAATTGAAGGCATACTGAACCAGCATGGCTACCACAGCATCTTGCAGCGGCATGCTATTCCATCCGGTTTGCGTTTAGTTGGACCATCATTTATTTTTCAACAGGACAATGACCCCAAACACACCTCCAGGCTGTGTAAGGGCTATTTGACCATGAAGGAGAGTGATGGGGTGCTGCGCCAGATGACCTGGCCTCCACAGTCACCGGACCTGAACCTAATCGAGATGGTTTGGGGTGAGCTGGACCGCCGAGTGAAGGCAAAAGGGCCAACAAGTGCTAAGCATCTCTGGGAACTCCTTCAAGACTGTTGGAAGACCCTTTCAGGTGACTACCTCTTGAAGCTCATCAAGAGAATGCCAAGAGTACGCAAAGCAGTTATCAAAGCAAAGGGTGGCTACTTTCAAGAACCTAGAATATTACATATTTTCAGTTGTTTCACACTTTTTTGTTATGTATTTAATTCCACATGTGTTAATTCATAGTTTTGATGCCTTCAGTGTGAATCTACAATTTGCATAGTCATGAAAATAAAGAAAACTCTTTGAAGGTGTGTCGAAACTTTTGGTCTGTACTGTAAATAAAAAAATAGTATACATATTAGGTATCGCAGCGTCCGTTCCAACCTGCTCTATAAAAATATTACATGCTCTAACCTGTCAGATGAATGTTGAAAATAACAAAAAATAAAAACGGTGCCAAAACAGCTTTTTCTTGTTACCTTGCCTCACAAAAAGTGCAATATAGAGCAACCAAAACTCATATGTACCCTAAACTAGTACCAACAATACTGCCACCCTAGCCAGTAGTTTCTAAAATGGGGTCACTTTTTGGAGTTTCTACTCTAGGGGTGCATCAGGGGGGCTTCAAACTGAACATTGTGTCAAAAAAAACGGTCCAGCAAAATCTGCCTTCCAAAACCGTATGGCATTCCTTTCCTTCTGCACCCTGCTGTGTGCCCGTACAGCGATTTACGTCCACATATGGGGTGTTTCTGTAAACTACAGAATCAGAGCCATAAATATTGAGTTTTGTTTGGCTGTTAACCCTTGCTTTGTAACTGGAAAATAAATTATTAAAAGGGAAAATCTGCCAAAAAAGTGCAATTTTGAAATTGTATCTCTATTTTCTATTAAATCTTGCGGAACACCTAAAGGGTTAACAAAGTTTGTAAAATCAGTTTTGAATACCTTGAGGGGTGTAGTTTCTTAGATGGGGTCACTTTTATGGAGTTTCTACTCTTGGAGTGCATCAGGGCGGCTTCAAATGGGACATGGTGTAAAAAAAAAAACAGTCCAGCAAAATCTGCCTTCCAAAAACCATACGGCGCACCTTTCTCTCTACACCCTACTGTGTGCCCGTACAGTAGCTTACGGCCACATATGGGGTGTTTCTGCAAACTACAGAATCGGGGCAATAAATACAGCATTTTGTTTGGCTGTTAACCCTTGCTTTGTTACTGGAAAAAAGGGATTAAAATGGAAAATTTGCCATAAAATCTAAATTCAGAAATGTTATCACCATTTGACATTAACTCTTGTGGAACACCTAAAGGGTTAAAGACGTTTGTAAAATCAGTTTTGAATACCTTGAGGGGTGTAGTTTCTAGAATGGGGTCATTTTTGGGTGGTTTCTATTATGTAAGTTTCACAAAGTGACTTCAGACCAGAACTGGTCCCTAAAAACTTCTAAGCCTTGTAACATCCCCCAAAAATAAAATATCATTCCCAAATTGATCCAACCATGAAGTAGACATATGGGGAATGTAAAGTAATACCTATTTTTTTTTAGGCATTACTATGTATTATAGAAGTAGAGAAATTGAAACTTGGAAATTAGCAGTTTTTTTTTAAAAAAAGGTAAATTTGGTATTTTTTTTATAAATAAAAATGATATTTTTTAACTTCATTTTACCATTTTACCAGTGGCAAAAAATGGCCTGGTCCTTAAGGTGAAATAATGCTGTGTCCCTAAGTGGTTAAACCCAGAATATAACTGCAGTATTTAAAGTTTGTATTTGACTGTCACTAATGCAGCAAAGGCCGCAAAAGTTATATCTTGCCCAAAAAATTTTGTTATTTTAAACCAAGAAGATAACTGCAGTATTTAAAGTTTGTATTTGACTGTCACAAATTCAGCAAAGGACCCAAAAAATGTTATCTTGCAAAAAATTTGTGTTTTTTTTTAACCCAGAATATAAGTGCAGTATTTAAAGTTTGGATTTGACTGTCACAAATTCAGCAAAGGACCCAAATATTATCTTGCATAAAATGGGTCTTTTTTTTTAAACCCAGAATATAATTGCATTATTTAAACCCTGTATTTGACTGTCACAAGTGCAACAAAGGCTGCAAATGTATTAACTTGCCCAAAACAGGTGTTTTTTTAATACCAGAATATAACAGAAGCATCTAACGCTTGTATTGGACTGTCAGAAATGCAGCAAAGGCCGCAAATGTATTATCTTGCCCAAAATGGGTGTTTTTTTATCCCAGAATATAACTGCAGTATTTAAAGTTTGTATTTGCCTGTCACAAATGCAACAAAGGCTGCAAATGTATTATCTTGCAAAGAATTGTGTTATTTTAAACCAAGAATAGAACTGCAGTATTTAAAGTTTGTATTTGACTGTCACAAATTCAGCAAAGGACCCAAAATGTATTTTCTTGTGAAAAACGTGTGTTTTTTTAAACCCAGAATATAATTGCAGTATTTCAAACTTGTATTTCACTGTGACAAATGCAGCAAAGGTCCCAGATGTAGGGTCTTGCAAAAAAGGATGTTTTTTTTAAACCCAGAATATAACTGCTGTATTTAAAGTTTGTATTTGACTGTCACAAATTCAGCAAAGGACCCCAAAAATGTTATCTCCTTTAAAAAATGGGTGTTTTTTTAAACCCTGAATATAACTGCAGTATTTAAACCTTGTATTTGACTGTCACAAATGCACATATGCTGTGCTGGTGCATTGAACTTGCACAAAATGGCCGCCGACGTCCACCTAACTAACAGACGGATAAAAGTTATTTTTCTGTGTCAATGGGCTCAGGCAGGGTTAAAATAAATGGTGCATTGCACCCACAAAACTAAATCGCTATAGATCACAAAGTTAACAAGCACTTCTGATAACAGATTCTTTCCTATTCTCTCCCTCACAACAGCAGCATCCTATACCTACACTAATAAGAGCAGAGTGATGTGCAGTGCTATGTGACTCTAGCTTATATAGAGGCTGGGTCACATGCTACTTCGGCCATTCACAGCCATGCCATTAGTAGGCATGGCTGTGATGGCTTCTAAGGGCACACAAGTTAAATGCTTGTTGATTGGCTGCTCTGCAGCCTTTCAAAAAGCTCCATTAACTCTTCTAACACTTTCAGTGAAAAGTTCGGGTAACCCTACCTAGGAGTCCAAGATGCATCCAGACATCCTCCCTATGCTCTTCCTGAACCATTTCAGTGGTGTTTTAATCAATTTATGACCTTTTCCTATGAGCCAGACACCCTTCCCTCTTCAGAGCAGGGCGTGCCTGGTTTAATGTTCGGGTCTCCCATTGACTTCCATTGTGCTTGGGTGCTCTGCAGAGCACCCGAGCATCCAAAAGTGTTCTACTTGAGCACTCAAGCACTTTGGTGCTTGATCAACACTAGTTCTGAGTAATAAAAGATGACATAATCTCTTTCTTGTTACTTGCTATGGTTCCTGCTTTGTGTATTGCTGCTTTTACGATATCTGCTTATTCCTCTCTGAGGCAGCAGAAAAGAAAGCAGCATGGAGTCTTGCAGTGAAGTATCATTGGACATATGGTTTATGTTTCCCATTGAAGGGAGACACTCCCTAGAGTTAAAGCATTTTTACCTCTCTTCCTCTTTATACTTTCTTTTCATTGTACATATTTTGTTGTGTGCAAAGTGTTTTAAGCTTTGTTATTTCAGCTGCAGGAAAATATAAATTTTTTTGCCCAGGGGACATTTTTAAACACTGAATATTAAGCAAAATGCACAACACAGCTTGGTGGGAACAGATAAATGTGTGCAATATGGAATTCCATTTCCATGGTTGTTTCAAAGCATAATATTTTCCAAAATATATGATCACACTATCTATGTACGTTGTCAATACTGACTGAGCTGGACATAATTGATATGCAGTATGTGTAATTTAGTGAACAGGTCTGTTGTCCGTAGACTGATAGAAAAATCCAGTATGTAGTATTTTTCAGTCCAAAGCTGTTTGATATCTGGCATCACAACTGTGGGTGAATCCCATAGAACACTATGTGATCAGTTCTAGTTTCAGGTACCTTACAGCATGGTGCAGAAACACTGGATGGAAACTTAGTATATGTGAATGGGCCCTATTACATCTTTTACATATTTTGGTGTTTGCTTTCAGTCTTTAAGCACCTTGACGTCTGGTAGATGGGCCAGACATATTTTTGATCAATTATATGCGCCAAAAGCTTCTTCCCCGCTTAATAGTAAGTATTGGCGTCATGTATTTGACCCTGTTCACACATTCACCTGTTCACCCATTCTTAGTGCATTTAGTAGTGTGCTGCTACTTTTTTTGTTTTTCTACATTGTTTCTTGGTAGCTTCCACCTGCGATTGTCCGTGTGCATTCTGTTTTTTTGAGGAACGGAACAGCTGCCCCCTGATAGAACAGTACTATCCTTGTCCGTTATGCGGACAATAATAGGACATTTTCTATCTTTAAACAGAATGGACAAACGGAAATACAGAAACCGAAGGCATACAGACTACCTTCCGTTTTTTTGCGGATCCATTGAAATTAATGGTCCGGTATACGGTCCGTTTACGGAACGCAAAAAACAGAACGTAAACGGGAAAAAAAGTGCGTGTGCAGCAGGCCTTAGTCTGATTTGGCGAATTAAAAAAAAAATTTGCTTTGTGACAAATTAATTCGTCACAAAGTAATTTTTTTTGTAAGTAGCGGGTGCAATGAGAGGCAGCTGCGATAGAATGGCCCCCTATCATTGTACCCGTCAGATGTCGTTCATACATAATCGCGCTGAGTGTGAAAACTGTGAAATTCCAGTAAAAAATTAAGGAAAACAAACTTACTGCCTCCGTTTGCTCGCAACGGGCCGTCATACGTCACCACGTACTGCATTTCGGCCAAGATCTTCAATCAAGATGGCAGCTGGTGGCCCGTAGCTAGAAAATGGAGGAGCTAATGTATGATTTTTTTTTGTTGTTTACACTATTTCAGATTAAATCGATTCTCTAACATGAAGCACAATGAAATTCAGCTTTGAGGGGAATCTAATGTATTCTGAAATTCAGATCTAATTCCACTTTGTGGGATTTGATTCACTCATCTCTAATTGTCCACATTGTTTTATTAGAGGCTGTCACTTATGTTCCACAAAATGCATTATACACACGGCCGGTATCTGTGTTTTGCAGATCGCAAAACACCCAACGGTCGCATTCATCAGGCCGTAGGGAGAAAGCTAACATGTTTTTCTTAATCCGGAAAAAAAAAATACTGATAGGGAATCTAGATTGCTAATTTTAAATCTTATCCACCCGTACCCCTGCTTTGCACCGTCAGACTCAGGTGTACTATACTGCTAGGATTTCTGAGCTCGCACACATATTAGAGAAGACCTCCTATGTGTGAGCTCAGAAGGCCTGACAATATAGAACAGCAGAGATTTTAGGTTGCACAGCAGGTATACTTTAGAACAACCACCACGGACTATTGATACAATTGTTCTAAATTCATTGTTAAAGTAAAACAGTAGGCAATTTTTGGCAACAATGCAAAGTCTGTACTATACAGCCAGAACAGGCAGGCGAGTCAGGAGTGAAGCGTTCCTTCCCAGCGATCACCTGCTCGTCAGCAGAGAAGACCACTGCTGTTACAGGCAGTGATCTCCTCCTCAGAGGAGTGATCGTTATGCTATCACTCTTCCCTATACTGAATCATTGTTTGATTACAGGGCACGATTTGCTGTCTACAAACAATGATCTTTAAGGCTACTTTCACACTAGCGTTTGAGCGGATCCGTTCTGAACGGATCCGCTCATATTAATGCAGACGGTGGCACCGTTCAGAACGGATCCGTCTGCATTATAACTTAGAAAAATTTCTAAGTGTGAAAGTAGCCTGAGCGGATCCGTTCAGACTTTACATTGAAAGTCAATGGGGGACGGATCCGCTTGAAGATTGAGCCATATGGTGTCATCTTCAAGCGGATCCGTCCCCATTGACTTCCATTATAAGTCGAAACGGATCCGCTCGCCTCCGCACGGCCAGGCGGACACCCGAACGCTGCTTGCAGCGTTCAGGTGTCCGCTCACTGAGCGGAGCGGAGGCTGAGCGCTGGCAGACGGATGCATTCTCAGTGGATCCGCCTCCACTGAGAATGCATTAGGGCCAGACGGCTGCGTTCAGGGCCGCTTGTGAGCCCCTTCAAACGGAGCTCACGAGCGGACACCTGAACGCAGGTGTGAAAGTAGCCTAAACCTGTTAAAAGATTTGGATTGCTAGCAAACGGGTACTTAGTGGCATATTACGCTCCTAGATCATCAATAATGAGCATTACTACGAATGCCCATTAGCAATCATCTGACAGACAATCTGACTGTCTAATGCACCCTTAAAGTGTAACTGCCATTTTACTACCAAAAATGAAATTCCTAACATATGTGATGCTAAAGGGAAGATATTCATGAAGCTGCATTTTTCATCTAATTTTACCTTTCTGATGTCTGTATTCAGCCGTTAACAACCATATTTCTCTGTGCCTGTTTTTCAGCTTCTTCTTAAAATGGCATCTGCTGCACTTCCTGTGGTGATATTTGCCCTTTCTTGAGGCCGTCAATTCCTTCCTTCCCATAAGCCCTTGCTCTCCTCACATGCACTAGCATACAAGCAGGACCAATCAGAATGCAGACAACCTCCTCCACTACCCAAGAGCAGTCTGTATCCTTTCACCTACAGCTAACCAGAGACAAGCCCTGCATTACATGAAATCAGTAAGCATTTGTTTTAATAGTCTGCTATTGTAACCTGTGCTGTTTTCCCACTGATGCTTTTACTTTACTGACCTCTACAACACGATCATATTTTTGCAGCCAGTTGCCCCCTAGATCCTATTTTTGCAGTCAGTGCCCCCAGAATATATTTGTGCAGCCAGGTGCCCCTATAATTTAGTAACACAGCCAAATACTCACCTAGTTCCTCCTAGCAAGCTCCAACACAGCTCTCCCCTCCAGCAGCGCAATGTACACTGTCAGATCGTGCTGCTGTGAAAGAATACACACGCAGTGCTGAACCTCTCCAGCAGAGCGATGTATACTGTCAGATCGTGCTGCTGTGAAGGAAGACAAGCGCAACCATGACCCTTTAAAATAAGATATAGGGGTAGGCATCACAGAGACAGTGTCCTAAAACACTGTGAACGCTCATCCAGGTCTGAGCTCCTCCTCCCAGAGCTGATCCGTCTCTTTTTTTTTAAGTTAGAGAAGACGGACTGCATATGGCAATGCACTGAGGAGAGGGTTGCACAATGGTAAAGGCCCTGTGCCATCACCTGTCCTTTTATGTTCCCTCAGTCAGACAAGTATTATATGCTGTGGGCTCAGCTCCACTATGCAGCGAGGATGAGCTACTAGAGGACAGTCAGCAGCTACTGGCCAGCCAAGATGTGGAGGAGACATCTGCCGCTATATTAGACCCAGATTATTGGAATTTGCAATACAGAAACTATGTTTTTTTAGGTGGAACAGTATTGATTACAGAACACCACAGATTATGGACACTATATTAGGCCCTGATTATTGGAATCTGCAATAAAGACCCTGTTTTCTGATGTAGTACAGTATTGTTTACTGAACACCACAGAATATGGACACTATATTAGTCCCAGATTATTGGAATTTGCAATACAGACACCGTTTTTTTTATGTAGTACAGTATTGGTTACAGAAACCCACAGAATATGGACACTATATTAGGCCCAGATTATTGGAATCTGCAATACAGACATTGTTTTCTGATGTAGTACAGTATTGTTTACTGAACACCACAGAATATGGACACTATATTAGTCCCAGATTATTGGAATTTGCAATACAGACACTGTTTTCTGATGTAGTACATTATTGGTTACATAACACCACAGATTATGGACACTATATTAGTCCCATATTATTAGAATCTGCAATACTGACACAGTTTTCTGATGTAGTACAGTATTGGTTACAGAACACCACAGATTATGGACACTATATTAGGCCCAGATTATTGGAATCTGCAATACAGACACTGTTTTCTGATGTAGTACAGTATCGGTTAAACTTTCCCTAAAGAAACAGTTTTCAGATGGCGTACTGTATATTTCACAGACAGCCACACACTATGGACACTAGATTAGGTCCAGATTAGTTAAATTTGCCATAAAGAAAAAGTTCTTAGTGCTCGCCTTCTACTTAGTGCTCGTCTTCTTCATATTAATGGTTTTGTCACTAGATGTGGTGCAGATTGTTTTACAGTCCGCTAAAGACACCGTTTTCAGATGCAGGACAGTATATGTCGCAGAAACCCACAGATTATGGACACTATATTAGGCCCTGATTATTGGAATTTGCAATACAGATACTGTTTTCTGATGTATTACAGTATTGGTTACAGAACACCACAGATTATGGACACTATATTAGGCCCAGATTATTGGAATCTGCAATACAGACACTGTTTTCTGATGTAGTACAGTATCGGTTAAACTTTCCCTAAAGAAACAGTTTTCAGATGGCGTACTGTATATTTCACAGACAGCCACACACTATGGACACTAGATTAGGTCCAGATTAGTTAAATTTGCCATAAAGAAAAAGTTCTTAGTGCTCGCCTTCTACTTAGTGCTCGTCTTCTTCATATTAATGGTTTTGTCACTAGATGTGGTGCAGATTGTTTTACAGTCCGCTAAAGACACCGTTTTCAGATGCAGGACAGTATATGTCGCAGAAACCCACAGATTATGGACACTATATTAGGCCCTGATTATTGGAATTTGCAATACAGACACTGTTTTCTGATGTAGTACAGTATTGGTTACAGAACACCACAGAATATGGACACTATATTAGGCCCAGATTATTGGAATCTGCAATACAGACATTGTTTTCTGATGTAGTACAGTATTGGCTACAGAACGCCACAGAATATGGACACTATATTAGGCCCAGATTATTGGAATCTGCAATATAGATATTGTTTTCTGATGTAGTACAGTATTGTTTACAGAACACCACAGAATAGGGATACTATATTAGGCCCAGATTATTAAAATGTGCAATACAGACACAGATTTCGGAGGCAGGACAGTATATGTCACAGAAACCCACAGAATATAGACACTATATTAGCCCCAGATTAGTTAAATTTGCCCTAATGAAACAGTTTTCAGATGGCGTACTGTATATGTCACAGAACACAACTAGATTAGGCCCAGATTATTTAAATTTACACTAAAGAAACAGTTTTCGGATGGAGTACTGTATATGTCACAGATGTGTATTACACACACATACTACAGAGACAGTAGATGAGGTCTGGCCCCGATTATTTAAATTTACGCTAAAAAAACAGTTTTCGGATGGAGTACTGTATATGTCACGCATGTGTATTAAGCGCACACTATAGACAATAAATGTGGCGCTGATTATTTGAATTTACGCAAAAAGACACAGTCTGCTGATGATGTACAGTATATGTCACTAATAGGTATTAAAGTAAAATATCTTGCTGCTGTCAAACACACACACACAGTAGTCCTTAAAAGGACTTTGTGGTCTTAGAAAAGCTTTTGGCAGTAAAAACAGCAAATTTCTTTCCCTACACTGTCTGTCCCTTCCTCAGCACGGATGTCCCTGAGACTGATCAATTTAGCGCAGGTAAAAATATATTGCTGCTCTAAAACTCACACACACAGTAGTCCTCAAAAGGACTTTTGGGTCTTTGAAAAGCTTTCTTAGAATAATAACTGTGAATTTCACTCCCTACACTGCCTTTCACTTCCTACGCTCTGCGCTCCCTGACTATGACTGATCCCTAGCACGTGTCATCGGGTGCTATATAGCACCCAATGACGAGTTCCGGCCAGCCAATCACTGTAATGCCAGCAGCCAACATGACTACTGGCATTACAGTGAATGCAGTACTTACCTGCATGTTTATTGGCTGCTTAGAAGCCGTGAAACGTGCGGGAAGGAGACTTGAGCATGGCACTCGAGCACATGCGGTACTCGGCCAAGCATGCTCGCTCATCATTACTAATAAGCCCTTTTTTTCCCACTAATACAAGCCAAAAAATGCTTTAGAACATATAACTGCACCGCACAAGGGCAAATAAGATGCAGAAATATTTCCTTGTGATAAACCCTGTTAATGGCTGTATCAATCAGCACGTGCACCCTAATAAGAACTAATAAGAACGGTTTGCTGGAATTACAGAGCTGTATAATGGCAATTTGGATCCGGAGTCAGTGCATCAAGGTGTAATAGGATTGTTCCTATTACCCAGGCTGTAAACATTCCTAGTGAACTCTGTTCTGCTTTGAAACTGTGGAATGATTGCTCCCTATCTTTTCCATGAATTTCTATACAGCTAAATTAAAGTTTTAAAGTCTTTTCTACCAGTGTCCCAAACGCCTGCTGAATCTGAATCTCTCCCTGAACTAAGTACACGGGAAAATGGCTGAATCCAAGATGACTGAGGCTATTTATAGGGCTGTGACATCACAGGGCTGGCTGGCTGCTGATTGGCTGTATGCATGGCATTGTGGGTGATCCCTCGTTCCCAGAGTTCCTTGCTCCATTTCCTAACACATGCAGCTGCCGTTTTAGGAAAAAATATGATTCACTACCATGCAAGGAAATTAGAATTCGGTGCAAATCAAATTTTTTCTGAAATTCAAATCAAATTTCGCTTTGTCAACTTCAATTCGCTAATCTCTAGTCTGGATGTATGTGATCAAGATTGTTTATTGGCTTCTAATATTTTACAGCGCCACTCTGTACCATAATCAGAATTATTAGATCAAAGTGAGCTTAAAGGGAACATGTCATCTAGATTTGTGATTAGAGCTGAGGATATGGGCTGCTAGATCGCCGCCAGCACATCCACAAAATCCAGTCCCCATAGCTCTGTGTGCTTTTTTTGTGTCAAAAAAATGATTTGATAGATATGCAAATGAATTAACCTTAGATAAGTCCTGTCCCGGAGATACAGTAAGTCCAGCGAGAATCTCCTTCTTGCTCCCCGACGTCACAAAGCTAAAGCACCGAAATATCATGATGCGCAAACTAGCTCAATGCACAGTGTTTGCATAGTATTCCTTCTCTGTACTGGCATCAGCCTCAGGGAACGAACTGCGATTGCGCTAGCTCGCACATCGCGAGATTACGGCGCTCTAGCTTTGTGACGTCAGGGAGCAAGGAGGAGATTCGGAGGATGCAGAGCAGCACTGGGCTCCTTCACGCTGGACTCATCTCCGGGACAGGACTCATCTAAGGTTAATTTGCATATCTATCAAGTCGTTTTTTTAACACAATAAAAGCACACAAAGCTATGGGGACTGGATATTGCGGATGTGCTAGTGGCGATCTAGCAGCCCATATCCTCAGCTCTATTCACAAAATCCAGGTGACAGGTTCCCTTTAAACATTTGCTTTTAGTGGGACTGCTGTATATTCTAATGTGTCTGAGGGCAGGGCTACAGTCCGAAGACAGCAGAAAGAAGAAGGATTGTGCATGTTGGATTTAAGCATGCCAGATTCTTTCTTGCTATTAGAGACAAGCATCTGCCAGACGTATCTGGCAAAGAATCCTGCACAACAGCTTTCCAATATGTATGTTCACCATAAGTGCTATCTCCAGTAATGGCAGCATAATATATTTTTTTAAACCGGCCTTATAGTAGTACCTGGAAAAATATGAACCACAATGCTTAGAGTTAACAGTGCTATAGGTCGCTCCCATATGTATAAGTTTTAAAGTATTGCAATAGAACCATTAAGATTCTGAAACTAAAATATCCCTCTCATGCACATTCAGTTTAACGGATATTGCTGGGTGACAGTATTTAGAGTGTTTCAGTTTTCTTTTAAAAAAATAGTACTAACTGTAAATGCTACAGAGAAATTGATGTAGTTTTAAACTTAAAAAATAAATAAATCTGGTTTTATTTTTACTTCCTAGATACCTGTATAAGACATCAGAGATCATATTTAGCTGCTTGACAATTGTCTAATTATATGCATATATAGCTTATTTTTATGTTTGTTAGGTTTGTAATGTATAATTTCTAGTCGCCATTTTTATGCATTTTCTTAGTAATTACATTACTGGGTGTTCCTTAATACCCTAACCTTATAGACATGTAACAGCCACAATTTCTAGTGTGGAGAAATATTTAAGGGTGCTTTTACGAATAGGCTTTTCTGTTTGTTTTTTTTTTGTTTTTTTTTGCACTTTCATTTTTTTGTGTGATTTAAAACTTCAGCTCCAGAAGTAAGCTAAAGGTTTATGGGAAATATGAAACATAGGAAACACAAGCACTTTTTTGGCACCAACATTTTTCTTAATCGGGTGGTGTCTTTCTGGCTTCTTCTCAAAAACTCTGTATACCGTAGCTCTTAGCATTTAGTTTGGCTAAAGTAATAATTAGAGATGAGCGAATTAAAGCTGATGAAGTGGAATTCTATCTGAATTTCAGGAATTATTCGATTTGCACTGAATTCGAATTCCCTCACTCTTTGTGGTAACTAATCGCATTTGTTCCTAAAATGGCTTCTGCACATTGAGCAAGGAACTCTGGGAACAAGGGATCACCCACAATGCCATGCATGCAGCCAATCAGCAGCCAGCCAGCCCTGTGATGTCACAGCCTTATAAATATCTTGGATTCAGACATTGTCAAGTGTACTTAGTGCAGGGAGAAACGTTAGCAGGCGCTAGGGACAGTGCTAGGAAAAACTTGAAAACTTATATTTTGCTCAATAGAAGTTCAGGGAAAGAGCATTAGAAGTGTAGAGAAGGGATATGGAGGAATTATTCCACAGTATTGAAGCAGAACAGGGTCCAATAGGGGAGTGTACAGCCTGGGTAATAGGAACAATTCGACCTTGCTGCACTCACTGGGGATCCAAATTGCCATTATACTGCTGCTCATTTCAGGCTTGCAATACTTCTGTAATTCCAGCAAACCGTTCTTGTTATTGGGGTCTTATTAGCCTTTGTGCTGTGCAGTTATATATGTTTTTTTTTTTTTTTTATGAACAATAAGGTTTACAAACAACAAGGTTTACAGGCACTGCATAGTAAGCTGAATGGAAGTTTGATAACAGTTGTAGATTATTGATTGATGAGTAACAGGTTTACTATATTTACTTATATGGATATTCTCAAATTGCTCAACAAAAGTTACTGAAAGTTCCGGAAGGAAGTCCATGCTTGCCAGCGACTCCTATACTTAGCTATCGTACAACTCTCTCATGCAGCAATCTCCGCAAATCTGTATATTTGATCCACTTTTCCCATCCATTGAGATATAGATAGAAGGTCAAAAGAGAACCAAAAGCACAGAATTAAAAGGCTAGCTGCACTGGGGAGGTATCTGAAAAGTGGTGGGGGGACTTAGTAGAGTTGGTGGGTGAGATTCCCAGCAAGGCCAATTGAGGTGAAATCGGAACTAAAAGGTTGCAACTCTTGTTGCAATTGCTGAAGATCTCGGACCACCAAGTCTGGATCAAGGGGCAGGTCCACCAAATATGAAAAAATGATCCCCTCTGTTTTAGACATTTCCAGCAGGTATCCAACCCATTAGTACTATAGAGGCACGTGATATCAGGGGTTTTATACATCCTAGCTAGGATTTTATAACCATTATCTTGTGTTCAGACACATCTGGATAACTTGTGAGGCGTCAAGAAAAGCTGTGATATTTCTGATTCCCAAATCTCTCTCCCAGAGATGTATAAAAGCTGGTTTTGGCATGAGTACGAGAGTACATAGCCTCTTATAAATGTTATAAATAAACTTTCAAATCATGTCAATAGATGCAACAGAGCTTGTTTAGTCACATGCTTGGAGATATAGGAGCGCAGAAATGATATTAAAGGGTGGAAAAACCTACCTTCTGGGAGAAGTTGTGATATAGCTTCTCCCCCTAGGACCTCACCATCCTCGTTGAATACAGCCAATACCAGCTGTGTAGAGTTACGAATGGAATGAGGTAAACTTTCAAGCAAAGTTAACGGTGCACGAGCTAGTATGTCTGATATTTGAATCAGAGGGGACATAGGGGAATGGCGCATTAAGATGACTGGAGCCATCTCAAAGCTAGTAGTGTTCCTTTAACTATTGGGTTTAGAGGTCTATCCAAACATGGATAACCACTCATCCCCACCAAGAGGGTGATAAAGCGTGATCCAAAGATTTTTTGCTCCATAGGAACCCAGGACCTACTGAGCTGTCTAGTGAACCAATTAACCACACTTGATAAAAGAATGGCTCTCCCATACAACTCTGGGTCAGGTAGGCCGATCCCACCATAGGGTTTGGTTTTACTAAGGATGGAATATGCCAAGCATGCCCTTCCTCCCACCCATATAAAGGCCCGGATTTGCTGGCTCACTGTAGTGTAATACGATCTTGGTACAGGGATGGGTAATACTTGTTGTAGATACATCAATTTAGGCATTATAAGTGATGTGACAATAATCTTCCTCCCAAACCATGATAATATGGAATTTTTTAGTGTGGAAAGCTGATCCATTACTGATTGTAACAGTGAAATATAGTTAAGTCAGAAAAGTGTAGAAGGATTAGGCCCTATCTTGATACCCAGATAAGTAATATATGGGGTGTACCATTTAAAGGGGGTGTTAGCTATCAGACCACGTTTGAGTGAGTCAGGGAGGTCTATGCTTAATATATGGGATTTGTTCATATTAATTTTAAAATTGGAGAAAAGACTAAACTGTTCCAAAATAAGATAAATACAGGGCAGGGCGTTTGTTGGATTAGTGGTCATAATGAGTAGATCATCTGCAAAAGCTGCTATTTTATGTTCCTGAAGACCCACCTGGACTCCACTTATCTCCCCCTCCTTCCTAAACTCCTGCAAGAAGGATTCCATAACTAGCACAAATAATAAAGGGGATAGAGGGCATCCCTGTCTGGTGCCAATCCGAACTACAAAGGGGGATGAGATAGTGTTATTTATAATGACTGATGCTGAAGCATGTGAATAAAGGGAAAAGACAGCTTTAATAAATGGATCAGGAAGACCAAATGTTAACAGCACCTTTTGCATATAGTCCCAGCTAATTCTATTGAAAGCCTTCTCAGCATCCGTGCTGAGAAGGACTAGAGGGTGTTTAAGCCTCTTAGAGTGGTAGATAGCATTAAGGACTCTGGTAGTATTGTCTCTGCCTTCCCTGCCCTGAATGGAGCCTACTTGGTCTTTTGAATCAAGCATGGGAGAAGCTGAGACTAATGGGTGGCCAACATTTTAGCTAATAGTTTCAGATCAAGTTTTAACAGGGATATTGGGCAATGAGATCTATCTTTCCCCTTATTGGGAATTAAGGTAATATGGACTCTGGTCATATCCTCCAACAGGGCACACCAGACAGAGAGCTATTGCATATTGAGAGTAAGGTTTTATAGAAAGTGCAATAGTATAAAGCAGGGAAAACATCAGGTCCGGGACATTTCCCATTAGGGAGCTGTTTAATTGCATCTACTAGCTCATCCATAGATAATGGATTCTGTAGAGTCTGTACCTGAGAATCAGATAAGATGGGCAATGAGAGAGAACGAAAGATAGATTCCTCAGTCTCCGGTGGAGGTGGGGTGGGGTGGGGGGGGGCTTGATCAGCCTGTTCAGCCTCACTTAGATTGTATAGAGCATAATAAAAGTTTTGAAACTGCAATAGCCGAGGTAGTAAGAACCTCTCCCCTACCAGGGACTTTAACCCTATGGATAAAGTTGTAGGATTGCCTCTGTTTGATATGCTGCATCATAAATTTAGAAGCTTTGTCTCCATGAGCATAACACTTTAATTGGGAATGAAGATAAAACTTAGCTGAAGCAGTGTTCAATAGGTTCTTCAATGTTGCTCATAAATCAGTCAGTTCAGAGAGATGGTTTTCCACCAAGGATTGTTTATGTAGGTTTTCCAGGCTTTGGATCTGAGAAAGAAGCGTATATATACGGGCTCTTCTATCTTTTTTGAGCCGAGAACCCATGCATATAAACTGACCTCTCATATATGCCTTATGGGCATCCCACAAAATGTGGTGCAGGGTTTCTGGGAGGGAGTTGAGAGAGAAAAATTCCTCAAGCAGTTTTTGAGAACGTATTAAAGGCTCTCCAGGGGAAATAAGTCACTCATTTAATCACCATCTAAATGAACAGGGCTCCAGGGAGGGCGCTAAAATGGTGAGGAACACATGAGAATGGTCAGACAAGTGCATAGTGCCTATATGAGCTTGGGTACAAAGCTGTAAATGCTCTTTAGGTATGAACAAATAATCAAGTCTCTGATAAGAGAAGAAGGTGTAGTTATGTGTGGGGGGATTAAGAACTCTCCAAGCATCTAGTAGGGACCAATGTTGTAGTTTTGTCTTAAGATAGCTAAGCGCTTTAGCAGAAATCGCTGATTTCTTAGACGTTGAGTCCAAGGTAGGTTCCAATGTTACATTGAGATCCCCTCCAAGCTCCACCACACCCTCCTTATATGAGTCCAACAGCGAAAGCACCCAATCAAACCAGGTTACCTGGTTAACATTAGGAGTGTAAACATTGACAAATGTATATATATCTGGTTAGAAATGGTCCCTTTGAGGAAGATGTACCATATTTTTCGCCCTATAAGATGCACCAGTGTAACGTTACATTACCCTACTTTGTGAGATTTCCCTACCTCGTTACTTACGATCGCACCGGAAATAATGTGAGGAGGCGTGCCGGAGTTGTGCCGATCAGCGCATGCGCAAAAGAACGGTTTAGGGAAATCTCACAGCGGAGTTCAGCTGGACACCGGACACTGCGCATGCGCCGGAAAGCCTCACCAGCCTTAGGGTAGGGAAAAATTACGGCCCAGTGTGCAAGCGTGGCTAACTACAGAACATCCATCTGATCTCCGCGCCTGCGAAGTGTGGGGGTAGAGAGATCTGATGGGCATTTTTTCTGTTAAATAAATATATATATTTATTTAACAGAAAAACAGCGTCTTATGGGGCGAAAAATATGATATCTACCTTATTTATCTTGAATATGGGAGATATATGTAAATGGAAGGTCTTTTCGAATCCCAATGCTCACACCTCTGGAGGCCGAAGAACCTGATCCACAGTGATACCACTGCGAGAATAAGGAATGAGAAAGATTCAGGTATCTATCAAACTTACAAGAAGAAATCACAGCCGGCACTACTCAACGCGGTCCAATGTCAGCAACAGTTCTCTTTCAGCAAACTTAAAATGACAGAAGCATCAGGACCGAGCACTTTTCACTCTTCAAATAGGAGAAGATCTGGCTACGCTTGGAGGAGGAGTTAAACCCTTTAACATTCAATGATGCTACACATATGTCAGCCATCATTTAATAAGTAAAATGAGGAGAAGTATATGTGTTTAATATGTAACCAGTCACTAAAACTAAGCAATTTACAGGAATATCTGGCCTCCCGAGGCGGAGCACGGTAATTCTTTGGTGAGCCCATGCTTTCTTGTTCAAAAATCTGAGGAAAACAGCAGTACCTGTCATTTAGAGAAAACAAATGAACAAAAAGAAGAAACTAAACAATATAACATATCAAAACAGTAAAATAAAATATTTAGGTGGCCACTCAGCTTTTCAGTACTGTATGGAAATGAATACCCTATTACAGTTAATTGATATAAAACCTATAGTTTATTGTAAACTTCAATACAACATGAAATATTGCACAAAAATGTGAATGGTGGATGTCTCGCTTCCAAACTTTGTGTTAGATCAATTCATGCCGAACATTTACCACACATTTGAAGCATCAAGACTATACATCATATATATATATATATATATATATATATATATAATTCATATAAAATGGTATAGTTGGCCAACTTGGATATAAAATAAAATAAAAATGAAAAAATGACCCAAAATATAAAAAGGACTATGTGATATTCCACCTACTGCAGTACCTGGATGTACCTAAAATCCATTAGTATATCAGGTAGTGGTGGATAGCAATATGCAAAGTTCCGATGTTGTTATTTAACAGTTGATATATTTTCAGTTGACTTTATGGCTGAGTATTCACACAACTAAATGAGTACTAATATAAAGACAACCGTAACAATTGCTAATTAATTTGATGTGTCATGTTGAGATTTCTCTTAGTATATCGCATTCATTACTCCTTGTAGAATCGTTTCATTTCATTATCATAGTCATACTACAAATGAATGCCTCTTATTGTTTGTAGTTGTAACACACTTGGCAATACGTTACCACTCCTGTAGAAGGCCGCTTGTCTCCCTAGATCTCAAGTTTGTTGCCAGACTTACTCTGCCGCTTTGCACGCCAGTTTACCACATGGCGTCCCACGTGGTCTATGGTTGTATCGCTATTCAGACACTGGAAAGTGAATCAGTCGGAGATCAATGCTGGAGCGATGGTTGGTTCCTGTGGCCGTTGTCATCTCAGATGTAGGCTTCTTGTTGACTCAGGGAATAGGTGGTGATATTCCTTCTCACTGACCAGTAAGTGGCAGTCTCCTCAGAGTTGAGGTCAAAGTTCCTTTCTTAGACCTCTGAGGTTTTGGAGTGCGAATCATTTCTCAAGGAGTCACTTTAGGCAGTTCAGGTAGTGTGGTTAAGTTCTGGGCTACTTCCCAATTTTCAATCGGCAGTGGAGACAACTTGAGGTGGTCATGCACTTTATCCAGGTCATTGTAGGATGAGATAAACATGCGGCACCCATCATGGAGGAATGATAATACATAGGAGGAGTATTGTTAATACAGGTGATTATGACCTCTTTAACAGGAAAGTGCGAAAACTTACAAATTACACCTCGGGTGGGGGAGGGGGTCAGCAGGCTGAGGTTTCGGGCAGAGTGCCCTGTGCCCTGTGCACCCTTTCTATGGTGACCTCATGTGCAGAGTCCGGTCCCAACAAGGTTAAGCAAATCTGAACCACTGTTTCAGGTATGTCGCTAGTCTTGGGTATGCCTCTGAAGCACAAATTATTATGCCTACACCCATTTTCTTGGTCCTCCAGCGAATTTATATGAGCTTGACACATAGCCATACTGGAGGATACTGCTTTTTGGTATAGTATTACTGCTGACTGTACCTCCTCTAGAGTATAACATGGTTATAAGGGAAAATAATAGCATTCTGAATACAGAATGCATAATAAAATAGTGCTGGAGGGGTAAAAAAAAAAAAGTACAACAATTTAACTCACCTTAATTCACTTGATCGCGCAGCCGGCATCTCCTTGTGTCTTCATCTTAGCTGTGTGCAGTAACAGGACCTGTGGTGACGTCACTCCGGTCATCACATGGTCCATCACCATGGTAAAAGATTATATGATGACCGGAGTGACGTCACCACAGGTCCTGTTACTGCACACAGCTAAGATGAAGACACAAGGAGATGCCGGCTGCGCGATCAAGTGGATTAAGGTGAGTTAAATTATTTGTTTATTTTTTGGGTACCAAACATGCGCGATTTTTCTCTCGTGAGTCCAAAACGCATTACAATATTTTGCACTCGCGCAGAAAAATCATGCATGTTCCCGCAATGCACCAGCACCTTTTCCCGCAACGCCCGTGTGAAATCAGCCTAATTGCAACTAGTGTGATATACCTGTTGCCCCCCCCCCAAAAAAAAAACTGATTGAGGGGTGTAATAAACCTATAATATACCTTCTAACATAGAAAGTATATTATAGTGCAGCCAGCCAGTCGCAGGGGCAACACGTGAGGTGCACGGTGGACCGATGAGGAGCCAAATGATATAACACACAGTTCATCAGTTTACTCACGATTAGCAGATAGCCTCCCTGGGCTGGCAGCATAGTGTTGAGGTGGACAGCACGAAATCCTCCGGGGCACGCTCTGTGTAGGGAAGCATCAGCCAAGATGGTGGTTGAGGTGCCCTTGATGTTGAGAGTGCTTAGGGTGCTTGTTGCGGCTGAGTCCCTTGATGGTTTTTGTCGTGACGCCAGTACCGTTAATGGTGGTACAACCATAGGTAGTAATAATGTGGTAGACAGTGGTAAGATGTAACTCACAACTATTACTTTGGATGACATTTGGTTGCAGAAGTACAATTATGCAGGCTCTAGATCGTACAGAGTTAATTCTGCAAATCCACTGTTTTAGGCTGTTTAGGTTTCTTGGTTTTGGAGCAGTGGGTTACTTCAATGTCAGTGGAATCTTGGTGAGGTTGCCGGAGGCTATGGTATCCTTCACCTGAATATCCCAAAGGTCCTTTATGCCCGGTTTACGGCTTTTATCCTTTGGATGAATTTGAATCTGTCCTTTTCTCTTGTCCCTTTCTGGATGAAAACTTCTTTTTAGAGCTGATGTGCTGGATCTGCACCTTTTCACTGTCTCAGTGTCAATATAAACACTGATCTCCACACTGACCTGTGATCTCAACTGACTCCACTCCTAATCTGCCTAATCAACTCCTCTCATCTCAACTGACTAACTAGGCCTGACCTAGGTATATATATAAGACTTAAGCTATATCCCCATCTAGTGGTGGGATGTATAAATTACACCTAATAGGCCTGTTAACAGGGAATTTGCATACCATACTGTACAATGCAATTGTTAGGATCAAAAAGTACTTTTAAGCAGTGCCCACACACACGTAGTGGGACGCTGCATAGTGCATTTGTATTATGCAGCATTTATATGCGGTTCTGCTGAGATACTGAAGCTCGATAGAGGGACAAATGCTATTGGAATAACACATTTCAACTGGTGTGATATACCTGTTGCCCCAAATAAAACCGATTAAGAGGTTGTCACGGCCACGGTTATGGCCGTGAGTCCTTGGGAGCCGCATACAGTTGCCCGCGGTTTGGGTAGTTGTTTCAACCGCAGCTTGAGGCATGTTGTAGTTTGCCTCAAGTGCGGTTGCCGCGGACAACAGTGATGTGTGCGGTTCCCTGGGAGTTGTGTGCGTGTGTGTATGCACGTTTGTATGTCTGGTGTGCACTTTGTGTTGTCTGGTGCGCACGGACATCTTCCTTTCACTGTGGCTGCCCGTGGCAACGTTTGGTATGTTGCACATGTGGTGGCAGTGTCCCGGCCTTCGGGCTGTTTCCTAGGATGGCTGCTACCCATGTCGTTGCCTGCGGCAACAGCCACAGTGTGATATTAGTTTGGTCACTTCCCCTTTATGTGTGTTTCCCTTCTTTGGTGCTGGAAGGGTTAACTCCCTTCCCAGTGTGTGTGTGATGTCACTGGGTGTGTCCGACTGTGGGGTGTGGCTTCTCGGCCTATATAGCCTTGGTGTTTGGCATGGCTCAGTAGGTTGCTTCAGTCATGCTTGGCTGGAGCAGCCTCCTGTGCATATTACCTGCCAGTGAGAGCCACCCCTGTGGTCATAAAGATATTGTCCTTATGTTTATGTCTTGCCGTGTGTGTGATGTTGTATGTTATGTTCTGTTGGGACCTTCCTTTGTGATTTGGTGCAGCTTACGGTTCTGGATTCCTGTTTGCGCAGGGATCCAGTCAGCAAGGCTGTGGCAGGTTGGTGGAACTACTAGTTCGCCTGCCATACCCGTAAGGCTGTATGAGTTCCCCTTTTCCCAACAGCTTGGCCATTGAGACTCCTGCTCCTCCGTACCTTGGAGGAGTAGGTCGTCTTACCCAGCTCCTAGCTCAGGGATCTGCGGAGGGTAAGTCAGGGCTCCGAGGTTCCTGCGCATGGGTCTTCCTACCTTAAAGGTCGGCCCATGCAGGTAGGAGTTAGGGTCAGGTTAGGGACGCTTGAGGAGGTGACCTGCTCCCTATCCTGTTCTCATGGCCGAGTAGCCACAACATCATCTGGCATCACACGGCTGAGGGTTCCCCCATCCTCAGCCGTGACAGTATGACAGAGGTGCGATATGCCTGCTTCCACAAAATACTGATTAAGGGGTTTGATATCCTTGCTTCCACAAAATACTAATTGAGGGGTGTGATACACCGACTTCCACATATTATTGATTGAGGCCTGCGATACACCGGCTTCCACAAAATTTTGATTAAGGGGTTTGATATACTGGCTTCCTGCAAATACTCCTTAAGGGGTTCTGTATACCTGTTTCCACAAAGTACTAATAGAGGGGATTGATATACCAACTTTCACCAAATATTGATTGAGGCCTGCGATACACCAGCTTCCACCAACTATTGATTAAGTGGTTTTATATACCATCTTCCAGCAAATACTCAATAAGGGGTTTCATATACCAGTTTCCACAAAATACTGATGGACACAATTGATATACCGACTTCCACCAAATATTGATTGAGGCCTGTGATACACCTGCTTCCACCAAATATTTTTTAAGGGGTTTGATATACTGGCTTCCAGCAAATACTCATTATGGGGTTCTATATATCTGTTTCCACAAAATACTGAGGAGATTAAAATATAGGCTTCCACCAAATATTGATTGAGGCCTGCGATACAACGGCTTCCACCAAATATTGATTAAGGGGTTTGATTTGCCAGCTTCCTGCAAATACTCATTAAGGGGTTCTATATACCTGTTTCCACAAATACTGATAGAGGGGATTGATATACCGACTTCAAACAACTATTGATTGAGGCCTGCAATATACCTGATTACACAAATACTTCTCTTCTATAGGGTCTTTGTCACAGGGTCATTTTAAAAATGACAGGCAGAGGAAGAAGCAGGCCATTCCACCGGGGTGGTAGGGGTCGGGCAGGTGCACCAAGTGGCAGATTGGAGAAGGTGTGTGCGATTAGGTCAAAGGACGCACCAGAGTTGGTTGATTGGCTAACTCAGCCTTCTGCTTCTGAACCCTTCTCATCCTCTGTATCTGCACCCTCCTCACTCTCTGCTGTGTGCACCCCCAAAGAAATCACCACCACCATAGCCCCTCCACTCGAGTCAGAGGAATTATTTTACCATCTATTCCCAGACCTTACCGATGTGCAGCCATTCTTGCCAATCAGCAGCAGACCCTCCCTCCCACCTCCTGGACAGCATCCATTTTAGATTCATTCGGAAGCTGCATTCTCAATGAGAGGAAAGACAGTGCTGCTGCTGATTCAATAGGGAAAGTGTTAGCTAGGGCAGTGTTCTGTGTCCACAGACTCATCTGCTGTAAGGTCAGCATCCTGACAGCACCCCAAAAAGCCATTTTCAGGGCTGGTACATCAGTCTTTTTTTTTTTTTTTTTTTTGTGTGTGTATATATATATATATATATATATATATATTATATATATATATATATATATATATATATATATATATATATTGCAGTTGCCTGGCTGCCCGTGTGTGAGAGGCTGCAGGCACAGTCACAGACAGCACTGTGTGCACACTATTCATACAGGGTGTGACAGAAAATACCTTGCAGATAAAAAAATATATATTTAATATTTTTCTGTGATATAATCCCAGTTGCAAGCCAGTGTGTGTCAGGCCCACACAGACTGTATTGTGGTCACTGGCTAGGCCTCCACTTAAACCGTTACAGGGTGTCACTCACTCAAATATCTTGCAGATAAAAAAATGTATATTTAACATTTTTCTGTGATATAATCACATTTGCAAGCCCGTGTGTGTCAGGCCCACACAGACTGTATTGTGGCCACTGGCTAGCGGCTAGGCCTCCACTCATACCGTTACAGGGTGTCACTCACTCAAATACCTTGCAAATATAAAAAAAATATTTAATATTTTTCTGTGATATAATCACAGTTGCAAGCCAGTGTGTGTCAGGCCCACACAGACTATATTGTGGCCACTGGCTAGTGGCTAGGCCTCCACTCATACCGTTACAGGGTGTCACTCACTCAAATACCTTGCAGATAAAAAAAAATTATATTTAATATTTTTCTGTGATATAATCACAGTTGCAAGCCCTTGTGTTAGGCCCACACAGACTGAACTGTGCCCTCTGCCCACCACTTATATAGGGTGGCACAGTACCTTGCACGCATAGTACCACTTATCTAAAAAAAAATGACAGGCCAAGGCAGGCCACCCCGCAGGGGCCGTCGTGGTCGTGGTGCTGTGATTTCCACTGGCCCTGGAATAATGCCCAGTGTTCAGAGGCCACGTACCCTGAAACCCAAAAATTCTGAGAAAATAGTTGACTGGCTTACACAGGACACCAAATCTTTAACAGCTTCCGCTAAGAACCTTGACGCAACATCCTCCTCCAGCTCAGCTTTGGTCACCTGCTCTCAAGTTACCACTCTCCCTCCCGCCGCCACCACCACCACCACAGCCACCACAGCCGCTTCACTTGATCCCTCAGAGGAGTTATTTACACATCAGTTGGATGAAATTAGTGTTGCGCAACCATTATTGCCAGAGGATGTAGATAACAGGGATATGTCTCAGTCAGGCAGCATTACACACATGGACGTACAGTGTGATGATGATGATGATGTTGTACCCACTGCTGCTACCTTTGCTGAGGTGTCAGATACAAGTGAAGTGGTTGATGATGACATGTGTCCGTGGAAGCTACGTTGGTACCTGCTCGAAGAGAAGAATAAGAGGGGGAAAGTTCAGAAGGGGAGACAGAGAGAAGGAGGAGACGAGTTGGAAGCAGGGGGAGGTCTTCGCAAGGAGCTAGTGGCACAGTAAGACAGCATGTATTGGTACCCGGGGTCAGCCAGACAGCACGCTGTTGCCACCACCAGAATGCCATCATTGCAAAGCTCAGCAGTGAGGCATTTCTTTTGTGTGTCTGCCTCTAAAAACAGCAATGCCATTTGCAACCTGTGCCAAAAGAAACTGTGTCGTGGGAAGTCCAACACCTACCTCGGTGCAACTGCTTTGCGAAGGCACATGATGATCTCACATCACAAACGCTAATGTGATCAACACATGAGTACAAGCAGCACACAAACTCATGGCCACCATCCTCCTCCTGGTCCAGCATCTTCAGCCACGTCAACCACTGCTGTCCTCCTTGCCCCCTTTCAACCACCCGCCACTCCGCCCCTCACCTTCAGCAGTTCCATCTCATCTTCCCACAGTCAGGTGTCTGTAAAGGAAATGTTTGAGCGTAAGAAGCCAATGTCACAGAGTCACCCCCTTGCCCCGCGTCTGACAGCTGGCTTGACGGAACTCTTAGCCCGCCATTTTTTACCATACCAGCTGGTGGAGTCTGGAGTTTGTTACTATTGTAACACCACAGTGGAAGGTACCCGGACAAATTTGTTTTTCAAAAAAGGCAATCCCAAACCTCTACTCAGTGATTGAAAAGGAAGTCATGGCATCTCTGGCATACAGTGTTGGGGCAAGGGTCCATCTGACCACTGATACCTGGTCTGCAAAGCACGGTCTGGGCAAGTATATCACCTACACTGCGCATGGGGTCAACCTGCTGATTGCTGCCAAGCATGGAATGCGTGGCTCTGCAGCAGAGTTGGTGACACCGCCACGACTTGCAGACAGGCCTACTGCCACATCCAATACTCCTCCTACTCCATCCTCTTCCATAACCTCCTCGGCTGAGTCCTCTTCTGCTGCGGCGTCTGGCTGCACATCAACTGAATCCCCCCAGGGGCTATTCCACATCCCGGATAGGACAGTGTCACGCTGTCTTGGGGTTGACTTGCCTGAAAGCAGAGAGCCACACCGGACCAGCACTCCTGTCCACCCTGAATGCACAGGTGGATCAGTGGCTGACCCCGCTCCAATTGCAGATCGGCAAAGTGATGTGTGACAATGGAAGCAATTTGTTGGCGGCATTGAATTTGGGCAAGTTGTCACATGTGCCGTGCATGGCACATGTGTTGAATCTCATCGTACAATGCTTTGTGTCTAAGTACCCACGTCCTCAAGCAGACCAGGAAGGTGTGTGGCCATTTCAGGCGTTCCTACACGGCCATGGCGCACTTTTCAAACATTCAGCGCTGAAACAACATGCCAGTGAGGCGCTTGATTTGCGACAGCCCGACACGTTGGAACTAGAGTTGAGCGGGCACCTGGATGTTCGGGTTCGAGAACTTCGTCCCGAACCCGAACCCCATTGAAGTCAATGGGGACCCGAACTTTTCGGCACTAAAAAGGCTGTAAAACAGCCCAGGAAAGAGCTAGAAGGCTGCAAAAGGCAGCAACATGTAGGTAAATCCCCTGCAAACAAATGTGGATAGGGAAATGAATAAAAATAAAAATAAATATAAATTAACCAATATCAATTGGAGAGAAGTCCCATAGCAGAGAATCAGGCTTCACGTCAGCCACCACTGCAACAGTCCATTGTCATATATTTAGGCCCAGCACACAGGCAGAGGAGAGAGGTCCCGTAACAGAGAATCTGGCTTCATGTCAGCAGAGAATCAGTCTGCATGTCATAGCAGAGAATCAGGCTTCACGTCAGCCACCACTGTAACAGTCCATTGTCATATATTTAGGCCCAGCACACAGGCAGAGGAGAGAGGTCCTGTAACAGAGAATCTGGATTCATGTCAGCAGAGAATCAGTCTGCATGTCATAGCAGAGAATCAGGCTTCACGTCACCCAACATTGGAACAGTCCATTGTCAGATATTTAGGCCCAGGCACCCAGGCAGAGGAGAGAGGTCCCGTAACAGAGAATCTGGCTTCATGTCAGCAGAGAATTGGTCTTCATGTCATAGCAGAGAATCAGGCTTCACGTCAGCCACCACTGCAACAGTCCATTGTCATATATTTAGGCCCAGCACCCAGGCAGAGGAGAGAGGTCCCGTAACAGAGAATCTGGCTTCATGTCAGCATAGAATCAGTCTGCATGTCATAGCAGAGAATCAGGCTTCACGTCACCTAACATTGGAACAGTCCATTGGCATATATTTAGGCCCAGCACCCAGGCAGAGGAGAGAGGTCCCGTAACAGAGAATCTGGCTTCATATCAGCAGAGAATCAGTCTGCATGTCATAGCAGAGAATCAGGCTTCACGTCACCTAACATTGGAACAGTCCATTGACATATATTTAGGCCCAGGCACCCAGGCAAAGGAGAGAGGTCCCGTAACAGAGAATCTGGCTTCATGTCAGCAGAGAATCCCAGTTTGCAATAGAACTTCTGGCCTGCCCCGCTTCAAGTGTCCTGTCAGAAAGGACCTTCAGTGCAGCAGGAGGCATTGTCACTGACAAAAGAAGTCGGCTCGGTCAAAAAAGTGTTGATTACCTCACCTTTATTAAGATGAATAAGGCATGGATCCCGAAGGGACTGACAGTAGGGGATACGTTTAACTAGCAAAAGGCCTGATGACATGCCTTGGCCTCAAAATGGTCCCCACGCAGCTGTATTTAATGTCTGCATACCGGATGACTTTCGTGAATACTCCGCCACCAACTAGGGTTCAAGCCGCAATGTTTTAGTCACCTTTCTGCCTTGAAAAACATAAATTTTTCCGGCCGCTGCTACAACAGTGGCTGCAACAATAACATTTTCATTCTTTTTTTTTTGTTGTTGTATTGGTTTTTAATACATAAAATAAAAAAATTATAATAAAGTCTCTTAATAGTTTATTAGAAATAATGCAGACAATTAAAAAAATCCCCATCAATTCCAATACAAAGCAAGTACAGAGCTCAGAACTAAATTATTTCAGGATGTCGTAATGGTTTGTTAATTCGACAATGGTTAATCAATTTGACACACGTCCCCGGATAGGGGATGTAACAGGGATTGCACTGATAGGAATAGTACTAGTTAAGACACCACTCATATAGGGTGTCACAGCACATTGCTCGGTGCACGCGCAGTGCCCCAAGTTGGGAGTAAGAGGACTGACCAAGCTGCTTTTTCCATCTCCCGGTTCCTAAAATCAATTCAGTTTGGTGTACCAGAGTTTGGTCTGTCACTGTGAAGGCAGTTGAAGGTACCCGGCCTAAAATTTTTTTCACCAAAGGCAATCCCTGATATGGGACGTAACAGGGATTAAACTGATGAGAATAGTACTACAGAAAATACTACTCATATCGGGTGTGACAGTAAATTGCACGGCGCAGACGCTGTGACCGTGGCATGGATTCAAACAAAGGGGAGGGAGACAGCGTTTTTTTAACCTTACCGTACCTTTAACCGTACCTTATGCCTTCTTTTTGGAGCATGCATTGCGTCATGTCATTGATCAAGCCGTCGAGGAGCAGTAAGATGAGCAAGTCGCAATGCTGAATGAATTCCCAGGGGGGGCTACTCCATCTGAGACAAGTCAGCAGGAGTCTGAAGATAAGTCAGAGGAGGATGGAGCCTGGGGAGAGCAGGAGGAGGAGGAGTAAGAAGAGCAGGCTTTAAACTATTTGGTGATCTTTGGTGTTGTCCATGGATGGGGGGAGGAGACCGAGGACGACATTCTCTTGGGCGATGAGCAGCAGCCAGAGCACTCCACCACGTCCAATTTAGTGCAAATGGGGGCCTTCATGCTCCAGTTTTTAAAGAGGGACCCCATTATAAAAAGCATAAAGGGCAAGAACCAGTACTGGGTGGCAACATACTTAAACACCCAGTACAAACACAAAATGGCTGACATGTTACCAGCATCACAGAGGGCTGTCAGAATGCAGCATTTCCAGGCCTTGCTGCGAGAGATGCTGCATTCTGCTGTAACGGGCGCTGGCAGAGGAATTTCCACCCACAGAGAAACAGTTGTGGGTATTAATCCTACAGCACATGCAAAAAGAGGGTGGTTTGAAGATGTGTTGGTCACTTCAGATATGAGATCATTCTTGCAGTCAACCCATCGAGAGCCGCCCTCCGGATCCAGCCTCAGGGAACGTCTAGACCGACAAGTGTCCAACTACATCGGGTTAACGGCCGATCTGGACACTCTAAGAAGCAAGAATCCCTTGACTAGAGATGGCCTTGCGGTTCGCCCGGCGGTCGCTTCGCGGCAAACTTTGCTCTTTCGCTATTCGCTCCCGCCATATTATTTTACATTGTGAAGAATTTTGACCCATGACACATCCATCAGGTGTTACAGGACAGCCAATTGAGACGTTTCAGCACATGGACATACCCCTACCTTATAGATAAACCTGATCTGGCTGACATTTTACATTCAGTCTTTTGCCAGTGTAGGGAGAGGTTGCTGTGTGGAGCAGGGACAGACTGTTAAGAACACAAATCGCTAGCTAATAGGGCCACAAAAGTCCTTTTAAGGACTGGTATAGGTGTGCTATCGATAGGTGTGACATATTGAGGGGTATAATATACTTATAATATACTTTCTAACATAGAAAGTATAATATAATGCAATTGTATTGTGCAGCATTTGTGTGTGGTTCTGCTGCGATACTGCAGCTATACAGAGGGGCAAACACTATTGGAACAAATAATTTCTACAGGCGTGATTTACCAGTTGCCACCCAAAAAAAACGGATTGAAGTAGGGGTGTTATATACCAATAATATACTTTCTATATAGTGCATTTAGGTAGTGCAGCATTTGGCTGCGGTTTTGCTTCGTTACTGCATCTACACAGAGCGAAAAACACTATTTGAAGAAATAATTTCTACTAGTGTGATTTACCAGTTGACCCCCCCAAAAAAATGATTGAAGCAGGGGTGTTATGTACCAATAATATACTTTCTATATAGTGCATTTAGGGAGTGCAGCATTTGTCTGCAGTTTTGCTGCGTACTGGCCGACAGTTACATATTTATCCTGTGACCACCTAATGTACCTCCAGCCACAGAATCCAAAGTTCTGTGCTGTCAGGTGAATGCCTATTGGCAAATTTTGGGTGCCTGTACTGGCTGACAGTTACATATTTATCCTGGGGATGCCTAATGTACCTCCAGCCACAGAATCCAAAGTTATTTCCTGTCAGGTGAATGCCTATTGCCTAATTTTTGCGGCCTGTACTGGCCGACAGTTCAATTTTTATCCTGTGACCGCTTAATGTACCTCCAGCCACAGAATCCAAAGTTCTGTGCTGTCAGGTGAATACCTATTGCCTAATTTTTGGTGCCTGTACTAGCCGACAGTTCCATTTTTTATCTCTAGCCACATAATAACACCCTTGTCTCACTCCTCTGCCTCTCATTATGGTGGCGTATAACCCGCATTCACTATAAGGACCTTCTAATGTCACAGGGTCATGTGACTGTGCCCCCCACCCTGTACTGTGCTCCTCACCCCATACTGTGCCTCCTTATACCCTGCATTTTGCCCTCTTACCACACCTTGTGCAGTGCCCCTAGTCATTCCCTGTACTGTGCCCTCTTATACTCTTTTACCCGGTCACAGTATGGCGGTGTTATCCGCTCACTGTGTAGAGGTGCTATCCGGTCAATGTATGGGGGTGGTATCCAATATCTGAATGGCCATAACTGGATCCCTTTCCCTGCCCACGCCATCCTTTTTTAGACCTGGCATGAGCAGGAAAAATATGCAGATTGTGGTGCTAAGGACCTTTGCTCCACAATCTGTGTCAGAAATACTTCTAACATAGACGTATTTTTATATAATAAATTATCACCTAATTGTATTTAAATGCAGCGGCATAAAAGGCCTTTTCTGTCCAGTGAATGCCTAATGATTGGGGCCTGTACTCCACTGGACTGCAGTAAAATTGGTATCAAATGAAAGTCTAATATACCTACAGCCACATAATCAATTGATCTTTTCTGTAAGATGAATGCCAAATTATTGGGGCATGTAATCTAACTGTCCAACAGTAAAATTGCTATACGGTGACCGCCTAATGTACCTCCAGCCACATAATCAATTGTTCTTTTCTATACGGTGAATGCATAATTTTTAGGCCCTGTACTCTACTGGCCTGCAGTAAAATTGTTATCCAATGACCGTCTAATATACCTCCAGCCACAAAATTACTTGATGTTTTCTGTCTGGTGAATGCCTAATGTTTGGGGCCTATACTCCACTGGCCTGCAGTAAAATTGATATCCATTGACTGTCTAATATACCTCTAAAGTGGCGGTGTAGGCTCACGTGGTGGTCTAGGTGGAAGCGGCAGCGAAGGAAGAATAGGTAGCCAACACAGATGTGTGTTATTTTGCATTTTTACATAGGGGTATCACCCAAAATATTGGAACATATAAAAAATAAAAAAAGAATAATTTCACTTGAGTACAAGGATGGATGGTTGAGGCTGTTAGAACTGTCTATTCTGCACAAGGTAAAGGTACAGACAAGTCCTGAGGGATCCAAGCCTGGTTCATTTTAATGAACGTGAGCTTGTCCACAGCTGTGGACAGGCGGCTGCGTCTGTCTGTAATGACGCCTCCTGCCGTGCTAAATACATGTTCAGAGAGTACACTGGCTGCAGGGCAGGCCAGCACCTCCAAGGCCTACAGGGCAAGCTCTGGCCATGTGGACAATTTGGAGACACAGAAGTTGAATGGGGCAGAACCATCAGTCAGTACGTATAGGCATGTGCACAGGTACTGTTCCACCATGTTGTTCAAATGCTGCCTCCTGCTAACACGCTCCATATCAGCAGTTGGGGCCGGCTGTTGCGGCAAGGTGACAAAGCTTTTCCACATGTCGGCCATGCTAACCCTGCCTTCTGAGGTGCTGGCGCTGACACAGCTGCATTGGCGACCTCTTCCTCCTCCCCTACCTTCTCCTTGTCCTTCCACTTGTCCCACAGCATCAGTCGGGAATGCTCTCAGGAGCGCGTCTACCAGCGTGCGCCTGTAGTCGCGCATCTTGCGATCACGCTCCAGTGAGGGAATTAAGGATGTCACATTGTCTTTTTAACAGGGATCCAGCAGGGTGGCCACCCAGTAGTCAGCACACGTTAAAATGTGGTCAACTCTGCTGTCTTTGCGCAGGCACTGCAGCATGTAGTCGCTCATGTGTGCCAGACTGCCCAGAGGTAAGGACAAGCTGTACTCTTTGGAAGGCGTATCGTCTGCGTCCTCCGTATCCCCCCCAGCCACGCACCAGTGATGGGCCCAAGCTGCGTTGGCTGCCACCCCACTGTGAACATGCTTCATCCTCATCCTCCTCCTTTTTTTTAACCCCAGTAAGTAAAAGACATATTTGTGGCCTAAATTTCACATTAATTTATGCACCTCTAATCCCAGATGTGCAGTATATCAGAGTTTTTTTTTTAACCCTAGTAAGCAAAAGCCGTATTTGTGGCCTAAATTTCACAGTAATTTATGCACCTCTAATCCCAAATGTGCAGTATATCAGATTTATTTTTTTTGTAACCCCAGTGAGCAAAAGACGTATTTGTGGCCTAAATTTCACAGTAATTTATGCACCTCTAATCCCAGATGTGCAGTATATCAGAGTTTTTTTTTAACCCCAGTAAGCAAAAGACGTATTTGTGGCCTAAATTTCACAGTACCTTATGCACCTCTAATCCCAGATGTGCAGTATATCAGAAGTTTTTTTTTTTTTTAACCCTAGTAAGCAAAAGACATATTTCTGGCCTAAATTTCACAGTAATTTATGTACCTCTAATCCCAGATGTGCAGTATATCAAAGGTTTTTTTTTAACCCCAGTAAGCAAAAGCCGTATTTGTGGCTTAAATTTCACAGTAATTTATACACCTCTAATCCCAGATGTGCAGTATATCAGAGTTTATTTTTTTAACCCCAGTAAGTAAAAGACGTATTTGTGGCCTAAATTTCACATTAATTTATGCACCTCTAATCCCAGATGTGCAGTATATCAGATTTTTTTTAACCCTAGTAAGCAAAAGCCGTATTTGTTGCCTAAAGTTCACAGTAACTTATGCATCACAGATGTGCAGTATATAAAACACAGTGTTTTTTTTCCACCCCGGTATGCGAAAGCCGTATTTCTGGCCTAAATGTAACACTCACTTATGCACCTCTAATCCCAGATGTGCAGTATATCAGAGTTGTTGTTTTTTTAACCCCAGTAAGCAAAAGCCATATTTGTGGCCTAAGTTTCAGAGTAACTTATGCACCTCTAATCCCAGATGTGCAGTATATCAGAGGTTTTTTTTGACCCCAGTATGAAAAAGCCGCATTTGTGGCCTAAATTTCACAGTAACTTATGCACCTATAATCACAGATGTGCAGTATATAAAACACAGTGTTTTTTCCACCGCGGTATGCGAAAGCCGTATTTCTGGCCTAAAATGAACAGTCCCTTATGCACCTATAATCCTAGATGTGTACTATATGAAACACATTTTTTTTTTTACCCAGTATGCCCCAGTATGAGAAGCCGTATTACTGGCCTAAATTGAACAGTAACTTATGCAGCGATAATCCTCGATGTGCACTATATCAAACAGAGGTCTTTTTTTTAACCCCAGTGTCTCAAAGCAGTATTTCTAGACTTGCAGACATGCAGATATCCTGTGCTGGTGTACTATCGTTGTATAAAATGGCTGCCGATTATGTATTGACTAACTGAAGGAAAAAAAGTTCATTTTCAGTAGTAGTTGGCTCAGGGCAGGCTTAAAACAATTGTGCACTGCACCCACAAAACTACATTTTCTGTAGATCGCTGAGTAAAGAAGCAGTTCTTCATAAGATTCCTCCCTGATCTCTCCCTCACAGCAGCTGCAGCCTATCCCTACACTAATCCGAGCAGAGTGACGGGCAGCGCTACGTGACTCCAGTTTAAATAGAGGCTGGGTCACATGCTGCAGTTGGCCAATCACAGCCATGCCAATAGTAAGCATAGCTGTGATGGCCTCTTGGGGCAAGTAGTATGAAGCTTGTTGATTGGCTGCTTTGCAGCCTTTCAAAAAGACCATAAAAATCGATGAACACCAAACCCGAACTTTTGCGTAAATGTTCGGGTTCGGGTGACGAAAAACCTAAAGTCCGGTACGAACCCAAACTTTACGGGTTCGCTCAACTCTAATCTCCAGCCACATAATCACTTGATCTTTACTGAACGGTGAATGCATAGTTTTTGGGGCCTGTAATCTAACTTGCCAACAGTAAAATTCTTATACGGTGACCGCCTAATCTACCTCCTGCCAGATAGTCACTTGATGTTTTCTGTCCGGTGAATGCCTAATGTTTGGGGCCTATACCCTACAGGCCTGCAGTAAAATTGACATCCAATGTCCGTCTAATATACCTCCAGCCACATATTCACTTGATCTTTTCTGTACAATGAGTGCATAATTTTTGGGGCATGTAATCTAACTGGCCAAAAGTAAATTTGTTATACGTTGACCACCTAAAGTACCTCCAGCCACATAATCACTTCATCTTTACTGTACGGTCAAGGTATAGCTTTTGGGGCCTATAATCTAACTGGCCAACAGTAAAAGTGTTAGACGGTGCCGCCTAATTTACCTCCAGCCACATAATCACTTGTTTTTTTCTGTACGGAGAATGTATAATTTTTGGGGCCTGTACTCTACTGGCCTGCAGTAAAATTGTCATCCAATGACCGTCTAATATAACTCCAGCCACATAATCACTTGATGTTTTCTGTCCGAGGAATGCCTAATGTTTGGGGCCTTTATTCTACTGGCCTGCAGAAAAAATTATATCCATTGACCGTCTAAAATACCTCTAGCCAAATAATCACTTGATGTTTTCTGTACGGTGAATGCCTAATGTTTGTGGCATGTACTCCACTGCCCTACAGTAAAATTGATATCCATTGACCGTCTAATATACGGTACCTCCAGCTACATAATCACTTAATGTTTTCTGTACGGTAAATGCATAATATTTTGGGGCCTAAACTCCACTGGCCTGCAGTAAAATTGTTATCCAATGACCATCTAATATACCTCCAGCCACATAATCACTTGATGTTTTCTGTCCGGTGAATGACTAATGTTTGGGGTCTGTTCTCCAATGTCATGCAGTATACCTCCAGCCACATAATCACTTCATCTTTACTGTACGGTCAATGCATAGTTTTTGGGGCCTATAATCTAACTGGCCAACCTTAAAAGTGTTAAACGGTGACCGCCTAATGTACCTCCTGCCACATAATCACTTTTACTCTTTTCTGTATGGTGAATGCATAATGTTTTGGGCCTGTACTTTACTGGCCTGCATAAAAATTGATGTCCATTGACTGTCTAATATACCTCCAGCCAAATAATCACTTGTTCTTTTCTGTACAGTGAATGCATAATTTTTGAGGCCTGTACTCTACTGGCCTTCAGTAAAATTGTTATCCAATGACCGTCTAATATAACTCCAGCCATATAATCACTTGATGTTTTCTGTCCAGTGAATGCCTAATGTTTGGGGCCTATACTCTTCTGGCCTGCAGTAAAATTGCTATCCAATGACCGTCTATTATACCTCCAGCCACATAATCAATTGGTGTTTTCTGTCTGATGAATGCCTAATGTTTGGGGCCTTTATTCTACTGGCCTGCAGTAAAATTGATATCCATTGACCGTCTAATATACCTCTAGCCAAATAATCACTTGATGTTCTCTGTCCGGTGAATGCCTAATATTTGTGGCATGTACTCCACTGTCCCGCAGTAAAATTGATATCCATTGACCGTCTAATATATGGTACCTCCAGCCACATAATCACTTAATGTTTTCTGTACGGTGAATGCATAATATTTGGGGCCTATACTCCACTCAGTAAATTTGTTATCCAATGACCATCTAATATACCTCCAGCCACATAATCACTTGATGTTTTCTGTCCAGTAAATTCCTAATGTTTGGGGCCTGTACCCCACTGGCCTGCTGTAAAATTTACATCCATTGACCATCTAGTATACCTCCAGCCAAATTAGCGCTTCATCTTTACTGTACGGTCAATCCATAGTTTTTGGGGACTATAATCTAACTGGCCAACAGTAAAATTGTTATACGTTGACTGCCTAATGTACCTCCCGCCACATAACCACTAGTTTTTTTTTCTGTACGGTGAATGCACAATATTTTGGGCCTGTACTCCACTGGCCTGCATTAAAATTGATGTCCATTGACTGTCTAAAAGACCTCCAGCTGCATAATCACTTGTTCTTTTCTGTACGGTGAATGCATAATTTTTTAGGCCTGTACTCTACTGGCCTGCAATAAAATTGTTATCCAATGACCGTCTAATTTAACTCCAGCCACATAATCACTTGATGTTTTCTGTCCAGTGAATGCCTAATGTTTGGGGCCTGTACTCCTCTGGCCTGCAGTAAAATTGATATCCATTGACCGTCTAATATACCTCCTGTCACATAATCACTTAATGCTTTCTGTCCAGTGAATGTCTAATGTTTGGGGCCTGTATTCCACTGGCCTGCAGTAAAATTGATATCCATTGACCGTCTAATATACCTCCAGCTACATAATCAAATGTTCTTTTCTGTACGTTAAATGCATAATTTTTGTGACCTGTACTCCACTGGCCTGCAGTAAAATTGTTATCCAATTACCGTCTAATATACGGTACCTCCAGCCACATAATCACTTAATGTTTTCTGTATGGTGAATACCTAATGTTTGGGGCCTGTACTCCACTGGCCTGCAGTAAAATTGACATCCACTGACCGTCTAGAATAGCTCGAGCCACATAATCACTTCATCTTTACTGTACGGTCAATCCATAGGTTTTGGGGCAAATAATCACAGTAAAATTGTTATATGTTGACTGCCCAATTCTGTTAGTTAGGTGGGCTGCAGGGGCGGCGGCGGCCATTTTATGCAAGCTCAGTGCACCAGCACTGCATCTGAACTTTTTGGACATTGCAAATCACAATTTTTTGGGCAAACTACAACATCTGGATTAGTCAGTGTGCAAGTTAAGGTAGAAATACACCCATCATTTGAAAAACACACTTTATTTTTCGAAAAACTGTATTTTCCAGATCTGCAAGTGTTAAGTGAAAGGCAAATATGTTTGCCGCATTTGTGGGAGGGGAGGCTTATTACACTATATAAACCCCTCTCCCCCTGGCATGGGTTCTCGACGGTGAAAGCTTAGGGGCATCGCTACTCACAGCTCAGAGGCACACTCGCATCACGGCGAGGCTGTATTCCGCATTCGATTGCAGGGAGCAGCGTCCTGAGGACGGCAGTAGGATCGGGGCTGGGGTTGGGGAGGGAGGCTCTGGCCGGTGTTCTGTGTTTTGTTATGGGCAGTAGTAGCGAGGGGAGACGGGCATATGCTCAGCGGCGCCACCGCTCGTAAATGTGTATGGGATTTATGTCGGCATCAGCGCCTGTGTTAAGGGCGCACGTGTCAGGTGCCTCTGCATCGCAATTACTCTGCCGCACTCACCACATCATGATCATATCATTTGGGGCAAGTTCACATGTTCACTGGCTCATTTGTAGGGGGCAGCATGATTGAAGTGTAAAAAAAAAAAAAAGAGAGGGGGAATGTGTGGGAATGTAGGTTGGGGTATGTACAAGCATTTGTACATATGTAAGGGGGTATCTTTAAAGAAAGAAAAAAAAGAGGGGGAGAGATATAAAATGGGGCATATATAGATTCATATATATACAGCATTAGGATATTGGCTACACTCAGGAGGTACTGGTTCTACAATATCATGAATTTTATAGGTTAACAAGCATCTTGGCCGGTGGGATCATAAGTTACGTCAGATCATCATTTAAAGGATTATATCAGGTAAAAAAAAAAAAAAAATATATATATATATATATATATATAAAAAATGAATAAATATATATGTATGGGAGCATAGGTAGATGGTAGATATTTAGTCTCCTGATAAAAAAAATATATATACAAGGGGGAGGGTGGGAGATATTTAAAAAATATATATATATATATTTTTTTAGATATATATGTTAGAAACATAGAAACATAGAAACATAGAATGTGTCGGCAGATAAGAACCATTTGGCCCATCTAGTCTGCCCAATATATCTGAATCCTATGAATAGTCCCTGGCCCTATCTTATATGAAGGATAGCCTTATGCCTATCCCATGCATGCTTAAACTCCTTCACTGTATTTGCCGCTACCACTTCTGCAGGAAGGCTATTCCATGCATCCACTACTCTCTCAGTAAAGTAATACTTCCTCAGTAAAGTAATCTACCTATGTTTGGGAGCATAGGTAGATATTTAGTCTCCTGTTAGGAATAAATAAATAAATAAAATAAAAATATATATATAAAAGGGGGAGGGTGGGAGATATGTAGTAAAAAAAAAAAAAAAAAAAGGGAATAAGTAAATATATATTTTCATTGCAGTATACGCTTCTACTACGACATAGGACCCGCGCATCTTTAAGTTCTGCTTATCAAGCATGAAGTCTGTCACGTCTACAGACTCAATGTAAGTCCTGTCATGCCTTCAGGCAAGGGTACGTGCTGCCACGTCTGCAGTTTTAAGACCTGTCATGACTTCAGGCAGTGGGTTCAGTCTGGCACGTCTTCAGACATATAAGTCCTGTCACGGCTTCAGGCTTCACGTATAGTCTGTCACGTCTTCAGACTCAGTAAGTCCTGACACGACTTCAGGGTTTATGCATAGTCTGTCACGCCTTCAGACTCAGTAAGTCCTGACACGACTTCAGGCACTACGCACTGGGACTCCACATATCAGACTCATTGTTCCGTCGCGACTTCAGGGGCATCAATTGTTCCTTCACGGTTACGGCTCACTGGTTAGGCACCGGTTTCATGGTTCGAGAGCACCAGCTGGGGTTTATAGCTGTTTCACCCTGTCTTCGGGGGAGTGGTTTGTTTCATTCAGGGATCTTTCAATAGTTCCACATTAATATTAGGTAAGTGGCGGGCGTATGGTGACGGTCCTTTTTCATAAGTTAGGGTCTTTCGGGTACAATGGTTAAGTTCTCTTTTTTGAGAACTGGCGGAATTAACAAGAAGAGGGATCCCATTTCCCGCCTCAGCCAGGAAGGCAGAACTTTATACGTTCTACGACTACTACGTTCAGAGTCTGCATGGCCAAGTCAGGATGTATTCTCAATGAACACGATTCAGATGTCCCTCACACAACTGCACACTTTGATTAATTCCATGGCTACCTCATTATCAGATGTGCAAGTTAGGTTGGAATCCTTAGAAAATAAGGTCATCTCAGGTTCTCTGGTAGGACCCAGTCTCCCGGCCACTCAGGGAGTACAACAGGAATCCCAGGCGGCTCCTATAAGTATTCCTGACATCGCACCCTCGCATTTTATCCTGAGCAATGTTCGGCAGGACATTTTAGAGGGTAAGGATGTCAACTTAGCTACGCTCCTTATCGCTACCCATGAAACGCCAGACAACAAAACAATTGCATGCGGGGAAGTGTTAGTGGTTTTAAAATCGAAAGATGTCAGGCTCAATAGGAAGCTTACTATTCCTGAATTTGTATTAGCCTTTAGCCTATTTCGAGATGTTATATTTTCAGTCAGTCCCCAGAGAAGGGAGGAACTTGATTTATATCTCTATAAGGTTGTGGAACTAGGGTATAAGTATGGGGGTACAGCATTTTACGAATACCACAGGTCATTTGCTGCCAAAGCAGCTGCTGCTTTATCCCAATTCAACCAGAAGATTGACTGGTCTAAAATAGACACTGAACTATTCTGCCGACACTTTGCAGGCCTGAAAGCTCCGGCTTGTTCACTGTGCAGTTCTTATTCCCATACGACTGCATGGCAGTTCCCTTCCACTAGTAAGATGGCAACAAGAGTAGACAAATTAGGACGACCTATTAGGTTCTTGGGCAGATCACAACTATGTAATAATTTAAACTTTGCGAATTGCCATTACAATCAATGTAGATTATTGTATTTGTGCTCTATATGCTTCAGGGCTCACCTAAGGGCGGCTTGTCCACAGAAAGACGCCAAAACTGCATGACTAGGGGTGGTAAATATAGATTTGCTCAGGTTATTGCTGACAGATCACCCAGAGCCAGGTTGGGTTCAGTTCGTACTGGATGGATTAGCTAATAGGTTTCACACGGGTTTCATGGCACTCCCGCATATCCCTTACCAATCTAGCCCTTGATTGTTTGACCAATTCGCGAAGACCTTACATTGGGTGCTGACTGATAAATTATGGGTAAATCATGTCATACATTACCTGGACGATTTTTTATTAATTGAGCCGTCGTGGCAGGTTCCTCAAGATTTACGTATCCTGCAGACAGTCTTTGAGGATCTTAAAGTCCCGGTCGCAGCTAACAAGGTGGAGGGGCCCAGCACTAGAATCATCTTTTTAGGGATACAGTTAGACATGCAAAAAATGGAAGTTTACCAGTTGATAAGCTAGTTAGAATTAAGGAGGCGGTATCTAATGTTACCCGCTCAACAGTAATTTCCAAAACAGAATTGCAATCCCTCCTGGGGATTCTGAATTTTGCAATACGGATAATCCCACAGGGCAGGTCATTTATATCTAGGTTGTTGAGATTACTCTCCTTAGCACCGAAGCAAGATAGTCCAATCTGTTTAGACCAGCAAGCCAAGGCAGACTTAAACATGTGGGAAAATTTTTTGTCTCAATGGAACAGGGTTTCGTTATTTTTTCCGTCGGTATCCAATCAATCGCCAGTGGTATACTCCGACGCGGCTGCTGCAACAGGGTTTGCTGCTATCCATGGTTCTCATTGGATAGCTGATTCTTGGCCTCCAGAGATTGGTAACTCCTCCAAGTTTAAGCAGTCTTCCCCTCTATTGGAGATTTATCCTATAGTGGCAGCGGCACAGGTCTGGGGGGCGGAATGGAGGAACTAAACAGTCCTATTCTTGACAGACAGCGCAGTAGTGGTTGAGATTCTAGCTAAAGGTAGATCAGCTGCATTAGAAATTATGTCCTTTGTGCGGAGGTTGGTATGGTTATCATTACAACATACGTTTAATATCGTTTGCTCGCATATAAGTGGTCATGAAAACACGGCAGCAGATGCGTTATCCCACTTCAACTTCCCTCTTTTTTTCCAGGTTTTCCCAGAGGCAGACTCAATGCCGTCGATTATACCACGGTACGCAGAACTGAGGATGGATTAGTGCACCATTTCGAAACAGCACGCAGGCTCATGCGCCAATCTTTATCAAGTAATACGCTTAGACTATACAATACGGCATGGGCTTGGTTTATGAAGTTCAATGAATGTTACTCACCGGAGGGAACTGGCCACATTTCCTATATAATGGCATTCATTGGCTTTTGCCACTCTCAGCTAAAATTAGCATATAGCACCATTAAAATATATCTGGCAGGAATCCAGCATTTTTTCTATTTACTCCGCCCTGAGGAACCGTCGCTTTTTTCAGCTTATCCTATTAAGGCAGTTCTGAAAGGTATTCAGAAGAAATCGGTTAAAAGTCATGTCACACGGCAACCTCTATCAGGTCAAACGTTCAAGTTGCTTTCCGATTCTCTGGATAAGAAACCCTTCGGGCATGGGACCAGCCTTGCCATTAAAGCAGCGTTATATGTGGGCTTTTTTGGTTTCCTTAGACCAGGGGAGTTCACGTGTGGTTCAGCTTCCTCTACCTACTTAAGGAAGAAGCATTTTAGTCGGGATAGGAATTGTTATGTCCTAACGTTATCTCACTCTAAAACTGCACAACCAGGGGAATTAATAGAGGTCAAATATTTTCCCGCAAGCAATAAATGGTGCCCTATTAGTGCTATCCATGAATGGTTAACATTCATCTAAGACAGACCAGATGATTCTGCACTATTCTTCGTAGACAGGAAACCCCTCAGCCTATCGGTATTTCTTAAATACATACGTATTCTTTTAGCTAATATTGGGGTTAATCCAATGTCTATTACCGGTCATTCCTTTAGAATGGGCGCAGCATCCGCCGCCTCCAGTAATGGTATACCAGTTCACGTAATCAAAAAACTAGGCAGGTGGAAATCTTCATGTTATGTGCGTTACATTCCAAATATGCATAATGAGCTGTCAATGGCGTTTCAGAAACTGTTAATGTAATTATTAATAAATCTATTTGTGCATCGATAAGCTCTGGGTTCTCTTTTTGGCCCTCTTTAGGTTTCTTTTCCTACAGCATGGCACAATTCTACTGCTTGTTTAGAGGTAGTTATGCATTGTCATTACGCTCTCAGATACGTCTCTGATAGCTGAACCGAGCACAAGTAAAAGGCAAATATGTTTGCCGTATTTGTGGGAGGGGAGGCTTATTACACTAAATAAACCCCCCTCCCCCTGGCATGGGTTCTCGGCGGCGAAAGCTTACCCACCCTCCCTCCCACTTTTACGGATGTTCAGTATAAGAGAGGCCCTCTTTAGGTTTCTCTTCCTACAGCAGTTATGGCACAATTCTACTGCTTGTTTAGAGGTAGGTATGCATTGTCATTACGCTCTCAGATACGTCTCTGATAGCCGAACCGAGCACAAATTCAAGTTTACTATATACAGCTTTCATATTCTGTTACCAAAAAAAAATAAAAAATTTTGGGTCAACCTGCAACATCTTGATTAGTCAGTGTGCAATTTAAGCTAGAAACACACCCATCATTTTCTGGGGTTTGAAAAACACACTTATTATTTTTTTATTTTTTTATCAGTATGTTCCTGTCATGCAAGTGTTAAATTCAAGTTTAATATATACAGCTTTCATATCCTGTTACCCCAAAAAACACATTTTTGGCAATCTACAACATCTGTATTAGTCAATGTGCAATTTAAGCTAGAAATATACCCATCATTTTCTGGGGTTTGAAAAACACACTTTTTTTCCAAAAAACTGTATTTTCCAGATCTGCAAGTGTTAAATTCAAGTTTCATATATACAGCTTTCATATTCTTTTACCAAAAAAACACTTTTTTAATCTACAACATCTGGTTTACTCAGTGTGCAATTTAAGCTAGAAATACACCCATTATTTTCTGTGGTTTGAAAAACACACTTTTTTTCTGGAAAAAAAAACTGTATTTTCCAGATCTGCAAGTGTTAAATTTAGGTTTAATATATACAGCTTTCATATTCTGTTACCCAAAAAACACTTTTTGGCAATCTACAACATCTGTATTAGTTAGTGTACAATTTAAGGTAGAAATACACCCATCATTTTCTGGGGTTTGGAAAACACACTTGACAAAAACCACTATTTTCAGGCTCGTTTGGGCACACAAAATTTACTTGGCAGCCTTTGATGCAGATGTCATTGTGAGATACACTCTTAATATATTTGGGCTCCATTCAGATAATTTAAATGCCGCCATTTGGTGCGCCAATATTGAATTCAGCCTACACTGGTTCAGGCCCTGTGAGATACACCCTCTACATACAGGGGTTTGTTTCAGGGATTTGAAATGCAGCCATTTGAAATACAGCCATTTTTTGCAAATAAATATTTAGTTCAGGCCTACACTGGTTCAGGCCCTATGAGATACTCCCTCTACATACAAGGGTTTGATTCAGGGATTTGAAATACAGCCATTTTGTGCAAAGATATATTTACTTCAGGTATACACTGGTTCAGACCCTGTGAGATACCCCCTCTACATACAGGGTTTTGAATCAGGCATTTGAAATACAGCCATTTGAAATACAGCCATTTTGGGCAAATAAATATTTAGTTTAGGCCTACACTGGTTCAGACCGTGTGAGATACCCCCTCTACATACAGGGGTTTTATTCAGGGATTTGAAATACAGCCATTTGCAATACAGCCATTTTGGGCAAATAAATATTTAGTTCAGGCCTACACTGGTTCAGGCCCTGTGATATACTCCTTCTACATACAGGGGTTTGATTCAGGGATTTGAAATACAGCCATTTTGTGCAAATAAATATTTACTTCAGGCCTACACTGGTTCAGGCCCTGTGAGATACTCCCTCTACATACAGGGGTTTGATTCAGGGATTTGAAATACAGCCATTTTGTGCAAAGATATATTTACTTCAGGCCTACAATGGTTCAGGCCCTGCAAGATACTCCCTCTACAGGGGTTTGATTCAGTGATTTGGGTCAGTACAGAGATCTATCCCATCATCTGTTTATCCCCAGGACTGTGACGAGGGGACTAGAGATGTCGCGAACATAAAATTTTCCGTTCACCGTTCAAATTTCTACAAATGTTTGCGAACGGGCGAATCAGGCGAACCGCCATAGACTTCTATAGGCAGGCGAATTTTAAAACCCACAGGGACTCTTTCTGGCCACAATAGTGCTGGAAAAGTTGTTTCAAGGGGACTAACACCTGGATTGTGGCATGCCGGAGGGGGATCCATGGCAAAACTCCCATGGAAAATTACATAGTTGACGCAGAGTTGGAATTTAATCCATAAAGGGCATAAATCACCTAACAATCTAATTTTTTTTTTTGAACAACGCGGTTTAAAACATCCAGTGTGTGTATACGACCAGGTATGATGTTGTATCGATCAGGTAGTGTAAGGGTTACGCCCGCTTCACAGACATTGACAGACCAAACTCCCCTTTTAATGCACCGCAAACAACCGCAAACAGTCTATTTGCCCAACCGCAAACTGATCATAAAGAAGCAACAGCCTTATCATCTGGGGTGTGGCAACATTGCGAACACACTCATAGAGGTGATGATCTCTTCATTGTGATACACAAGCCCCTTCACCACAACAAGGTAACGATCATGAAAGGGGAATTGACACTTGTATGTGCCTTTTTTGTTTTTTGTTTTTGCAGCCACAGTGCAGCACCAGAGGCCCAAAAAATTTGGCATGTACACATGCCTGAAAAACTATGTTATTGTTGCAGCCGCTGTTGTAGCAGCGGCCAGAAAAATTGATGTTTTCAAGACAGAAAGGTGACTAAAACATTGTGGCTTGAACCCTAGTTGGTGGCGGAGAATTCACGAAAGTCATCCGGTATGCAGACATTAAATACAGCTGTGTGGGGACCATTTTAAGGCCAAGGCATGTCATCAGGCCTTTTGTTAGTTAAACGTATCCCCTACTGTCAGTCCCTTCGGGATCCATGCCTCATTCATCTTAATGAAGGTGAGGTAATCAACACTTTTTTGACCGAGGCGACTTCTTTTGTCAGTGACAATGCCTCCTGCTGCACTGAAGGTCCTTTCTGACAGGACACTTGAAGCGGGGCAGGCCAGAAGTTCTATTGCAAACTGGGATAGTTCAGGCCACAGGTCAAGCCTGCACACCCTGTAGTCAAGGGGTTCATCGCTCCTCAGAGTGTCGATATCTGCAGTTAAGGCGAGGTAGTCTGCTACCTGTCGGTCGAGTCGTTCTCTAAGGCTGGATCCCGAAGGGCTGTAGCGATGTGTAGGACTGAAAAAGCTCTGCATGTCCTCCATCAACAACACATCTGTAAAGCGTCCTGTCCTTGCCGCCGTGGTCGTGGTAGGAGGAGGATTACTTTCCCCTGTTAGATTCTAATTGTGCTGTGACATCCCCCTTATAAGCTGTGTAAAGCATTTTTTTTTGTTTGGGTTTGAACTGCTGCATCCTTTTTGACTTCTGGTAATTTGGTAACATTTCCGCCACTTTCTGCTTATATTGGAGGTCTAGTAGCGTGGCCACCCAGTACAGGTCGTTCTCCTTCATCCTTTTTATACGAGGGTCCCTCAACAGACATGACAGCATGAAAGACCCCAATTGCACAAGGTTGGATGCCGAGCTACTCATTTCTCGTTCCTCCTCCTCACTGATGTCATTGACGGTCTGTTCTTCCCCCCAGCCACGTACAACACCACGGGTCCCAGATAGGTGACAACAACGAGCACCCTGGGATGCCTGCTGTGCTTGGTCTTCCTCCTCCTCAAAGCCACATTCCTCCTCTGACTCCTTTTCCTCATACTCCTCTTGCAGAGTTGCCGCAGGTCCGGCAAGCGATGATGACAAGGCTGTTTCTGGTGGTGATGGTGACCACAACTCTTCCTCTTCACGCTCATCTACAGCCTGATCCAGCACTCTTCGCAGGGCACGCTCCAGGAAGAAAACAAATGAGATGAGGTTGCTGATGGTGCCTTTGGTGCGACTGACGTTTTGTCACCTCCTTAAAAGGACGCATGAGCCTACAGGCATTGCGCATGAGTGTCCAGTAACGTGGCAAAAAAATTCCCAGCTCCGCAGAGGCTGTCCTGGCACCCCGGTCATACAAATACTCGTTGACGGCTTTTTCTTGTTGGAGCAGGTGGTCGAACATTAAGAGTGTTGAATTCCAACGTGTCGGGCTGTCGCAAATCAAGCGCTTCACTGGCATGTTGTTTCGGCGCTGAATGTCTGAAAAGTGCGCCATGGCCGTTTAGGAATGCCTGAAATGGCCACACACCTTCCTGGCCTGCTTGAGGACATCCTGTAAGCCTGGATACTTAGACACAAAGCGTTGTACGAGGACGGAAGAGGATGGAGTATGAGGAGTAGAGGAGGTGGCAGTAGGCCTGCCTGCAAGTCGTGGCGGTGTCACCAACTCCGCTGCAGAGCCACGCATTCCATGCTTGGCAGCCGTCAGCAGGTTGACCCAATGCGCAGTGTAGGTGATATACCTGCCCTGACCGTGCTTTGCAGACCAGGTATCAGTGGTCAGATGGACCCTTGCCCCAACACTGTATGCCAGAGATGCCATGACTTCCTTTCAATCACTGAGTAGAGGTTTGGGATTGCCTTATTAGAAAAAAAAATTGGTGTGGTGTCCCAATAGCGACACATTTTTTGAAGGCCTCAGACTCCACCAGCTGGTATGATAAAAGCTGGCGGGCTAAGAGTTCCGTCAAGCCAGCTGTCAGACGCCGGGCAAGGGGGTGACTCTGTGACATTGGCGTCTTACGCTCAAACATTTCCTTTACAGACACCTGACTGTGGGCAGATGAGATGGAACTGCTGAAGGTGAGAGGCGGAGTGGCTGGTGGTTGAGAGGGGGCAAGGAGGACAGCAGTGGTTGACGTGGCTTAAGATGCTGGACCAGGAGGAGGATGGTGGCTTTGAGCTTGTGTGCTGCTTCTACTCGTCATCATGTGTTGATCCCATTGGCGTTTGTGATGTGCGATCATGTGCCTTCGCAACGCAGTTGTACCTAGGTAGGTGTTGGATTTCCCACGACTCAGTTTCTTTTGGCACAGGTTGCAAATGGCATCGCTGTTGTCAGAGGCAGACACACAAAAGAAATGCCACACTGCTGAGCTTTGCAATGACGGCATTCTGCTGGTGGCAACAGCATGCGTTGATTGGTGTGCTGTCTGGCTGACACCTGGTGCCGATACATGCTGTCTGACTGTGCCACTAGCTCCTTGCGACGACCTCCCCTGCTTTCAACTCGTCTCCTCCTTCTCTCTGTCTCCCCTTCTGAACTTTCCCCCTCTTATTCTTCTCTTCGAGCAGGCACCCACGTGGCATCCATGGACACATCGTCATCATCAACCACTTCACTTGTATCTGACACCTCAGCAAAGGAAGCAGCAGTGGGTACAACATCATCATCATCATCACACTGTACGTCCATGTGTGTAATGCTGCCTGACTGAGACATATCCCTGTTATCTACATCCCCTGGCAATAATGGTTGCGCATCACTAACTTCATCCAACTGATGTGTAAATAACTCCTCTGAGGGATCAAGTGAAGCGGCTGTGGTGGCTGTGGTGGTAGTGGTGGTGGTGGCGGCGGGCGGGAGAGTGGTAACTTGAGAGCAGGTGACCAAAGATGAGCTGGAGGAGGATGGTGCGTCAAGATTCTTAGCGGAAGCTGTTGAAGATTGGGTGTCCTGTGTAAGCCAGTCAACTATTTTCTCCATTTTTTGGGGGTTCAGGGTACGTGGCCTCTGAACACTGGGCATTATTCAAGGGCCAGTGGAAATCATAGCACCACAACCACGACGGCCACTGCGGGGTGGCCTGCCTCTGCCTGTCATTTTTTTTATTTATGTGAAGTGGTACTATGCGTGCAAGGTACTGTGCCAACCTATATAAGTGGTGGGCACTGGGCAGTGGGCACAGTACAGTATGTGTGGCCCTGACACACATGGGCTTGCAAATGTGATTATGTCACAGAAAAATTTTAAATAGATATTTTTTTTTATCTGCAAGGTATTTGAGTGAATGACACCCTGTAATGGTATGAGTGCAGGCCTAGCCACTAGCCAGTGGCCAGTATACAGTATGTGTGGCCCTGACACACATGGGCTTGCAAATGTGATTATATCACAGAAAGAATTTAAATAGATTTTTTTTATCTGCAAGGTATTTGAGTGAATGACACCCTGTAACGGTATGAGTGCAGGCCTAGACACTAGCCAGTGGCCAGTATACAGTATGTGTGGCCCTGACACACACGGGCTTGCAAATGTGATTATGTCACAGAAAAATATTTAAAATATTTTTTTTTTATCTGCAAGGTATTTTCTGGTGCTGTCTGTGACTGAGCCTGCAGCCTCTCACACACGGGCAGCCAGGCAACTGCAATATATATATAATGTATATATATATATATATATATATATATATATAAAAAAAATATTGGGGTGCTGTCAGGACGCTGTCCTTACAGCAGATGAGTCTGTGGACACAGAACAATGCCCTAGCTAACGCTTTCCCTATTGAATCAGCAGCAGCAGTACTGTCCCTCCTCTCACTGTGAATGCAGCTTCCGAATGAATCTAAAATGGATGCTGTCCAGGAGGTGGGAGGGTCTGGGAGGGAGGGTCTGCTGCTGATTGGCTGGAATGTGTCTGCTGACTGTGAGGTACAGGGTCAAAGTTTACTCAATGATGATGTATAGGGGGTGGACCGAACATCGCATATGTTCGCCCGCAGCGGCGAACGCGAACAAGCTATGTTCGCCAGGAACTATTCGCCGGCGAATAGTTCTGGACATCACTAGAGGGGACATCCTCTGTGTCTAGAGGAAAGAAGGTTTGTACACAAACATAGAAGAGGATACTTTACGGTAAGAACAGTGAGACTATGGAACTCTCTGCCTGAGGAGATGGTGATGGCGAGTACAATAAAGGAATTCAAGAGGGGCCTGGATGTATTTCTGGAGTGTAATAATATTACAGGATATAGTTACTAGAGAGGGATCGTTGATCCAGGGAGTTATTCTGATTGCCTAATTGAGTCGGGAAGGAATTTTTTATTCCTCAAAAGTTAGTAAAATTGGCTTCTACCTCACATTCTTTTTTTTTGCCTTCCTCTGGATCAACTTGCAGGATGACAGGCCGAACTGGATGGACAAATGTCTTTTTTCGGCCTTATGCACTATGTTACTATGTTACATACAGGGGTTTGAATCAGGCATTTGAAATACAGCCATTTGAAATACAGCCATTTTGAACAAATAAATATTTAGTTCAGGCCTCCACTGGTTCAGACCGTGTGAGATACCCCACTCTACATACAGGGGTTTGATTCAGGGATTTGAAATATAGCCATTTGAAATACAGCCATTTTGAGCAAAGAAATATTTAGTTCAGTCCTACACTGGTATAGGCTGTGTGAGATACACCCTCTACATACAGGTGTTTGATTCAGGCATTTAAAATACAGCCATTTTGTGCAAAAAAAATCTTTTTGGAGGCCTAGTCTGGTTCAGGCCGTGTGAGATACGCCCTTTACATACTGTCCTTCTATTCTACTATTAATTAAACACCCATTTAGGGAAAGATCCTAAATTAGAAAAATTTGAGGAGAGCGTCAAATAAGGGACGTGGCCCAGGTCCTTGTGCTGCTGGTGGAGCTAATGTTGTAGGGAGAGAACGTGGTCGATCTGTGCCAGCTACACGCACAAGTGAAACCCCTTCCTCAGGTGCGAGTAGGCGACAAAACCTGCAGCGGTATTAGGTTAGGCCTAATGCCGCTCTACTAATGGTGAGGCCTGAACAAGTACAGGCGATAGTAGATTGGGTGGCTGACAGTGGATCCCGTTCCTTCACATTGTCTCCCACCCAGTCTCCTGCTGAAAGACCACAGTTGGCACCTGCAGCCCATGTCCCTCAGTCTTTCACCTCACCCCCTTGCAAATCAGCCAAGCAGTCTGAGCCCCAAGTCATGCAGCAGTCTCTTCTGCTTTTTGATGACTCTGCTAGCAGGGTTTTCCAGGGCCATCCACCTAGCCCTGCCCCAGAAGTGGAAGAGATTGAGTGCAACTAAGCCCAACAACAAATCTTTCAAGATGAGTACATGGGAGGACCAGCACGTCTCGGATGATGACGAAACACAGGTGCCAACTGCTGGGGCTTTCGAAAGTGTGCAGACCGACAAGGAAGTCAGGGGTGAAGACTGGGTGGAAGATAATGTGGAGGACGATGAGGTCCTCGACCCTACATGGAATCAAGGTCATGCGAGTGACCTATGTAGTTCGCAGGAAGAGGCGGTGGTCGCACAGAGCCACCAGCACAGCAGAAGAGGGAGCAGGGTGCAAAAGCGGAGCGGCCGTCCTCTAGACAGTACGCCTCCTACTGCCCACCGCAGCAAGGGACCGAGCACACCAAAGCCAGCTCCAAGGAGTTCCCTGGCGTGGCAGTTGTTCAGACAATGTGCTGACAACAAGACACGAGTGGTTTGCACGCTGTGCAATCAAAGCCTGAAGCGAGGCATAAACGTTCTCAACCTGAGCACAACCTGCATGACCAGGCATTTAAGTGTAAAGCACAAGCTGCAGTGGAGTAGACACCTCTGGCTCCTCCAGCTTCCTCTTGTGCTGCAGTCGCGGCCTCTTCATCCACCTCTGGAGTGACAGTGCCACCTGGCTACCCGCAGAGGATCTGCCAGCAACACCAACACCTGGGTCACCAAGCATCTCCACAATGTCCTACGCAAGAGTTCAGCTCTCCATATCCCAAACGCTGGAGAGGAAGAGGAAATACCCTTCTACCCACCCACGATCCTTGGCCCTGAATGCCAGCATTTCTAAATTACTAGCCTTTGAAATGCTGTCATTCCGTCTGGTGGAGACGGATAGTTTTAAAGACCTTATAGCGGTGTCTGTCCCACAGTACGTCGTGCCCAGCCACCACTATTTTTCAAAGCGAGCCATCCCTTTCCTTCACAACCAAGTGGGGGACAAAATCAGGTGTGCACTGCGCAACGCCATCTGTGGCAAGGTGCACCTGTCTATGGATACGTGGACCAGTAAGCACGGTCAGGGCCGTTATATCTCCATAACAGCACACTGGGTAAATGCAGTGGCGGCTGGGCCTGAGGCAGATAGCAGTTTGGCGCATGTCCTTCCACCACCGAGGATTGCAGGGCGCTTCAGTTGGCCTACTGTTGCTTCCTCCTCCTACTCTGCTTATTCATCCTCTACCAGCTCCTCATTCGGAAAGTGTAACACCTTCACCACCAACTTCAGCACAGCCATAAGTAAACGACAGCAGGTAGTCTTAAAACTTATCTGTTTGGGGGACAAAACCCACACCGCGCAGGAGCTGTTGACTGGCCATGAACAACAGACCGATGAGTGGTTTGTGCCAGTCAGCCTCAAGCCCGGCCTGGTGGTGTGCGATAATGGGCGAAATCTTGTAGCAGCTCTGGGACTAGCCGGTTTGACGCACATCCCTTTACTGGCACATGTGCTGAATTTGGTGGTGCAGAGATTACTTAAAAATTACCCCGACATGTCAGAGCTGTTGCATAAAGTGCGGGCCGTCTGTGTGCGCTTTCAGCGTTCTCACTCTGCTGCCGCTCGCCTGTCAGCGCTGCAGCGTAACTTTGGCCTTCCCGCTCATTGCCTCATATGCAACGTGCCCACAAGGTGGAACTCCACCTTGCACATGCTGGCCAAACTGTGCGAGCAGCAGCAGGCGATAGTGGAGTTTCAGCTGCAGCACGCACAGGTGAATCGCTCAGCGGAACAGCACCACTTCACCACCAATTACTGGGCCTCCATGCGAGACCTGTGTTCCTTGTTGCACTGTTTCGAGTACTCCACTAACATGGCCAGTGCCGATAACGCCATTCTCAGCGTTACAATCCCACTTCTATGCCTCCTTGAAAAAACGCTCCTGGCGATGATGGAAGAGGATGTGGCACAGGAGGAGGAGGATGAAGAGGGATCATTTCGTAGGGTTTCTGGCCAGTCATTCCTAAGTGGCCCTGAGGGTGGGTTCCTGCACCCACAAACCCAAGGTACATAATTGTCCAGCCAGGGCACAGTTCTGGAGGATGAGGAGGTGGAGGATGAGGAGGAGGAACCTTGTTCACAGCAGGATGGTACCCAGACCAGCTCATGGCCATCACTGGTGCGTGGATGGGGGGATACAGAGGACACAGACGATACACCTCCCACAGAGGACAGATTTTCGTTGCCTCTGGGCAGCCTGGCACACATGAGCGATTACAGTGCCTCCGCAATGACCGCCAAGTTGCCCACATTCAAACTTGTGCTGATTACTTGTTGGCCACATTGCTGGATACCCATTACAAGGACAATGTACTGTCCTTAATTCCGTCACTGGAGCGTGATTGTAAGATGTGCGAGTACAAGCGCGTGCTGGTAGACGGGCTGCTTGTTGCATTCCCACCTGACAGCGGGGGCACAGTGGAAGCACAATGCGAAGGCAGAGGACGAGGAAGAGGTCGCCAACGCAGCTGCGGCACCGCCAGCACCTCAGAAGGCAGTGTTAGCATGGCCGAAATGTGGAAAAGCTTTGTCAGCACGCCACAACAACCAGCACCACCAGCTGATATGGAACATCTTAGCAGGAGGCAGCATTTCACCAACATGGTGGAGCAGTATGTGTGCAAACGCCTACACGTACTGACTGATGGGTCTACCCCCTTCAACTTCTGGGTCTCTAAATTAGGCACATGTCCTGAGCTTACCCTTTGGAGGTGCTGGCCTGACCTGCAGCCAGTGTATTATCTGAACGTGTGTTTAGCACGGCAGGGGGCGTTATCACAGACAAGCGCAGCCGCCTGTCCACAGCCAATGTGGACAAGCTCACGTTCATTAAAATGAACCAGGCATGGATCCCTCAGGACTTATCCGTGCCTTGTGCAGAATAAACATGTATACCGGCACTAAGCAGCCATTGTTATCCTGCAGCGCAATTGCTCATGTTTGTATTTTAGATATTTCACACTCTTTTGGAGTGTACTATAATTTAAAAAAATTTAAAAAAAAATGTAAATAAAAGCAAAAACCTGTATTGGCTATTTCGTCCTCCTCCACCGCTGCTTCCACCTTACTCCGCCTCCTCAAACTCCTACTCCATATGGAACGCCACCTCATAGATCCATTTTTTTTTTTGTATGTGTTCTATTTTATATCATTTCACTACTTTGTCATTTACATTTTCACCAATTTTTGGGTGTATAGTACCACTGCTATACCTAGTAGACTGATAAAAAAAAAAATTGTCAGTTTCTTTTTTGGGTTAAATTTACCATTTTTGGGGTGTTTAGTACCACTGCTCTACCTAGTAGACAGGTTAAAAAAATAATAATTTGTCATTTACATTTTAGGGTGAAATTCACCAATTTTGGCCCTAGTGGCCCCAATTTTGGCCCTGCTATACCTAGTGGAACGGTAAAAAAAATATAAAAAAAAATATAAAAAATTGTCAGTTACATTTCCTGCTGAAATAAACAAATATTTGGGTGTATAGTACCACTGCTATACCTAGGAGGTTAAAAAAAATTGTCAATTATATATTCTGGTGAAATTCACCAATTTTTACCTAGTTGACAGCTTAATAAATTTCTATAATTTTTCTGTTGCATTCTTGGGCTGACATTATACAATTTTAGACGTGAATAAACACCTGCTATGCATAGGTGACAGGGAATTTAATTTAATAAATTATTCAGTAATTCATGTGCACCACATCCTTTCATTCAATGCTTAAACTTTGAAAAGTTGTCACACTTTTATGCTTTAATAATTTCTCCCATATTTCAACTCTAATTTTAAATTAGAAAAAATGAATCCTCCCTTGGATGTGGTCTCTCTTTCTCATGCTCCCTCTCTGGCCTGGAACAATGATTCCCCGCCAACCGTGATCACCATGGTAGGCGAATAAAAGAACATTGAAAGTTGATAGAGCAGATATCAAATTGGATCGTGAACATCATGGGGATGTGCGACATGGTGGGGCAGTAAGTGTGCACACACCCACACGAACTGACAGAGTTCAGCCCCTGCAACTTCTGGGTCTCCAAACTGGGGACAAGCCTGGGCTTGCCCTTTACTCCTTGGAGATGCTGGCCTGAATGTGTATTTAGCATGACTGGAGGGGGTTATAACAGGTTATATTTTGCAATGTTTTGGTGTGTACCCTAATTTTAAAAATAAAATTTAAAACAAAAAACCAGTGTAGGCTTCCTCCTCCTCCACCGCCGCTTCCACCTACACCACCGCATCCACCGCCTCCTCAACCTCCTACTCCATATGGACTTGGTCCTCCTAGATCAAGATTATTATTTTTTATTTTTACGTATTTTATGTTATTTAAAGTAATTTCCCTATCCACATTTGTTTGCAGAGCACTTGCCATGCTCTTAACCACATTTTGACACCATTTGCAGCCCTCTAGCCCTTTCCATGACATATTTACAGCCATTTTAGTGCTCAAAAGTTGGGGTCCTTATTGACTTCAATGGGGTTCTGGTTCGGGGTCAAGTTGGGGTCAAGTTCAGGTACCGAACTCAAACTTTTTTCCGAAGTTCGGCCGAACCCGTCGAACCTGAACATCCAGGTGTCCGCTCAACTCTACACTTGATCTTTTCTGTACGTTGAATGCCTAATTGTTTGGGCCTCAGAGGAATTCAACACCTGTGACGACCACGTTTTATCGAATTTTACCTATTATCATTTGGGGTTTATTCAAGAGGGGGGATTTCGTTAGCCATGTTTTTAATCTAATTTTATATTTTTAGTTCTTTTTAACATATGTATTTGACATGTATTTGTACTGGCCTACAGTAAAATTGATATCCAATGACCGTCTAATATACCTCCAGCCACATAATCACTTGATGTTTTCTCTTCGGTAAATGCCTAATATTTGGGGCCTGTACTCCACTGGCCTACATTAAAATTGATATCCAATGGCCGTCTAATATATCTCCAGCTACATAATCACTTGATTTTTTTTGTACTGTGAATGCCTAATGTTTGTGGCATGTACTTCATTGGGCTACAGTAAAATTGTTATTCAGTGACCGCATAATGTACCTCAAGCCACATAATCACAATTTATTTTATGCAAGGTGATTGCCTAATTTTTAGGGCCCGTACTCACGTGACCTAAAATAAAAAATGTTGAGGATGTAGCAGGGCACATTTTTTAAAATTTCCCTTTAAGACACATAACAATGGCCCATGATTAAAATACATATTTTTTGTGGGTATTTTTCTCATTGAACCACCTCCAATATGTCACTGTCCATGTTGTGGGACTATTTGTGCACTTCTAGTTAGTATTTGATGGCTGCAAATATGACCAGAAAAATTTTCAGGTTCGTCTGCTATTAAAGTGAATGGGGCCTGCAGTGAACTTGCGGTTGGCGAATGTTTGATCGCGTTGACGTGATTACGTTTACAAATAGTCCTGGCCGATGTTCGTCCATCACTAATATCCACACTATGTCACCTTGCCACTCTGTGGTCTCCTGATGCTGCTGCCATCTCCACACTGTCATCTTGCTACTCTTTGGTCTCCTGATGCTGCTTCTACTTCAACACTATGTCACCTTGCCACTCTGTGGCCTCCTCATGCTGCTTCTGCTACCTCCACACTATGTCACCTAGCCACTCTGTGTCTTCCTCATGCTTCTGCTGCCACCTCCACACTATGTCATTGGGCCCCTCTGTGGACTTCTCATGCTGTTCCCACCCTCCCCACTTCATGACTTGGCCATTATTTTTCCTTTTTTGGCTGGTTGACATCATCAATTATTTGTCCTTTCTTATGATCTGTCAGAAGGAAGGAAAATTGAGACACTGATCCTGTCTTGGCTTATGATTTTGTAGTCAAAAGCAGGAGAGGGTACAAAACACAGAAGACATGCAAATATTCCATTCACGTGTCATCTCTGTTTTGGATCCACTCCTGTATTTTTTGGGCATTAGCAATACTCATGGATTACTCACCAAATTCTGACCGAGTGAAGGCGGATGCTCAACAGGCAGGATCCGTTTTTTGGGGGGTTTAATAGAACAGGTTCTGTAGACATCTATGTGGAATCAGCTGATGACAGTGTAAAAGAAGTGCAGTCTTTCATGTTAAAGTAGGATCTTTATACCTGATGCTATCATCGACCTGTACGGCTGAGTTCACACTTGAGTTATTTGGTCAGTTTTAGCCCTGTAACTGCCCAAAGAAGTGAAGCGTGCAGTGATTCTAAGAGCAACGCATGTCATCTGTGTGTCATACTGACTCACAGTATTGTTTCACTACCACAGCAGACTCACTATGCGTGTTGCTGCAAAGGCACAGTGTCCACAATTTAATTTGGAAAAAAACAAATATTTTCAGAAAATTCGGCGAACCGACCGAATTTTTGAGAAATTCACTCATCTCTAGTAATAATAGCTACTAAGAGCAAATGGCTACCACATTACTCAAGGGATAGAGTGAATTGTTATGCTTGCCTTCTGGAGTGTGCCTTACTGAAGCAGGAACAGCTACATCTCAAAAGTGATTCATGAAGGAATGTTTAGCAGTCATATCAAGAAAAACAAATCTAAAAATGCAGTTCATGTCATGCCAAAAAAATGTTTGCAGCTCAGCATGAGAATGGACAGGAATGTGGACAGCCCTGCTCTGGAATATAATGGCACGCCACATTATTAGTGCAGAATAGGAAAATGTAATTATAATAAACAATCACCACAGTGATCTCACAATACTGCATTGTTAAATGTAACAATTATATATGTGTAATTGTTAGCAACTCCATTTGTACAATAATTACTGTACCCACACCACCAACAGAAAGTCTGCAAATTCCTTCTTTTCAATAGACCATTTTGTGGATTGATATGCACCCACATAAAAGAACTATGCCATCAGACACAACACTGTTCTTACAGCACATTCAATGACAAAAGATGAGGGGGATGGAATCTCAAATAGTCAAGAATCAACATACACCATTTGTTATGTGCATGTTACCTGTAAAACATGTATCTTCGATAGAAAGCAGACTGCATAAAATTCCTGAGCCAGAATTTGAATTCCCTAAACAGAGCTTAAATATGAAAGTGTAGCTTTAGAAATATGTGTAGCTTTAGAGATATCCTGACCGATAACAAGTAGCAAGTAACTCACCTCCCTCATTTTAAGTCATTAAGACTTCCTTCACTGTTACATGTTTTTGCTGTGTTTTTGGCTTGTTCTTTGGTTGTTGTTTCTTTCTTTTCTAATATGTTGTACTTGTATTATTTTCAATATTTTTTTCAGTCCTACAGAGAAGCCTATGAAAAAATGCATGATTAAAATGCTAAGGCCTGCATGCAAAAAAACAAACAAAAATAACTAAACAAAATGCACAGTTTGAAGTGCATCTTATAGTTCTTTATTTAATTGACACACCAGTTTTTGAAAAAATTGCAGGTAAAACGGCAGGAAAAATTCAGCAAAAACTGCAGTTGGTGGAAAAAATGTGAAAACAAAAAAAAAAAACGCAAAAAAATGCATATTACAAAGAGTTTGAATAATACTCCCATAGATTTGCTCTTAGGTACATGTATGCAGTAAAGCTAACAAAATTTACAACTTTAATATAGTATTTTTAATATCTAATGATGTATATTTTAAGAAGCTTAGTAATAATACAGCATATATTCAAATCATATATAAATATTAGTGATGAGCGGCATAGGCAATATTTGAATTCACGATATTTCGCAAATTTTTGGCCAAATGTTCGCCATAAATTAGCATATTTGAGAATTTGTGATCTCAAGTCATTGTTTCCTTAATTGCGAAAACAGCAATATAGTATATTCGCGATAAATTTGCAATTCGAATATTCAACACTATTGGCAAATACGAATATATTCTAAATATTCGCAAATTCTCAAAGTGGCGATATTCGCAATTCTAATATTTGGGCTCAACACTAATAAATATATGCGGTACTTCAAATAATATACAGTCAAGGTGATTAACATACAGCTTTTGTAAATGGTTTTAAAATATCGGGCATAGTTTTCCATGTGTAAAATTGTTCATGTGCCTTGATGTACTTATATATATTCATATGATAACTAACTGAATGCGGATCATAAAGTTTATCGCTAAAGACAAAATATCCCATTGATGAAAGAAATTGGATGGAGCCAATCTGCTTAATATATTGGATGAAAAGACAGTCATTTATAACTTGATATTTAATGATTGTTTTTACATTTTCAGCCTACATAGTGTTCCCCAAACTGAGCCTTTTTCCTTTTCCCACTCTGCTCGATCGATCTGGTTGCACTGTTATACGAGTCCCTGCCCTTGGTCCCCATAGTCACTTTCTCTCCCACTCCCCTGAAATCTATCATCTTTCTGCCAGCATTTTCGACTTGCTCATTCCACTCCAGCTAATTTTATTTCACCAATTTACCAATATAGATTTCTGGCATTCTTACATGTCCTACTCTGCAATAAAAACATGAACATAGCTGTTTACATACCTTCCATACAGTATGAAAAAGAAGTATGCATGGCTTTTGACACTTTCTCACTGAAAATTGGGCTATTCTTTGATCAGTGGGTGTCATAGCAGTTGGACTTTCACAAAATGAATTGGTGAATATCACCAATCTATTAAATAGAGATCAGTCTTATCTGTTGGAATACTTTTTACAAGGATATAAAGGTCCCATAAGAGCAGAATTAGGCCTCATGCACACAACCGTATGTATTTTCTGGTCCACAAAAAACAGATCCGCAAAAAATACGGATGACATCCGTGTGCATTATGTATTTTGCGGAACAGAACAGCTGGCCCCTAATAGAACAGTCGTATCCTTGTCTGTAATGCAGACAATACTAGAAAATGTTCTATTTTTTGTGGAAAGGAAATATTGACATATGGAAATTGAATGCACACAGAGTAACTTCCGTATTTTTTTTTTTTTGCGGACCCATTGAAATGAATGGGCATACAAATTTGGTCCGCAAAAAAAATGAACGGACATGGAAATAAAATACGCTCGTAATAATAATAATAAATATAATTGGCAGTCAGAGGCAAAATCAAATCGGAAGTCAAAATTAAGGAGTTACAAAAAGTTGAAATGCTAGTGTGGCAATGAAGAATAATCACAAGCATCTGTTGCCAGAAGCTGCCTGTTTAAATCTTCTACTGACAGAAGACATGTGATGTCAGCACAAAGCTTGACGGCCCAGTGTCTCCTTGATAGGCCAACCTGCCCGACTGTCACTGAGGCTGGTTCCCATAGCAACGGAACAACCCCCCAGCTGCACAACTAGAGAGAAGCCAGACTCCTATCACGATCGGCGTAACTGTCACATACGTGACACTGAGGGAGGAAAAGAGGGAGGCCCTGCCCTAGTGAGAGGGAAGGTGGTGACCCCTGACTCACTTTGCGACTGGCGCCTGGCTGCCCTGTCGTCCCTAGACGGGTTCCTCACCCGTACGCCGATCACGTGCCTAAAACCCTGGCTTTCCCTAGGATGAGCCCTAGATAGTGAACAGGGCGGTGGGAACACTAGTCCGCACCACTAGCTCTAAAGGAAAACACCAAGGGGAGGACAGACAATACAAACTAAACATATAATCCCAGGAGGGCAACAACAGGAGACAACAAAAGCCCAACAGGGATCTGGAGGGTAGCACTCTGGAACAACAACCAGATTCTCAGCTCCAGTGGGTCAGCATAGATGTCCAGGCAGGAAGCTCTATAACTGGCAACAAGAGAAGTGTGAGAGGAGAATATAAGGAGTTTGGGAGTGGCAGACAAGAAACAGCTGAGGAGGAGAAGCTACGGATCCCTGAGTGAGACAAAAAGGATAGCAAGGCAAACACAGAAAACAAACACTAAGAAACACCGTGATCTTTAGACATAGAGCGCGCAGCCACCCGCTGCGACTTCCTGACCCCGGGTATAACGGAGTCAGACGTGGCTCTTGACACCCTCGTGACAGTACCCCCCCTTTCACGAGGGGCCTCCGGACACTCAGGACCAGGTCTCTCCGGATGAGAGACATGGAAAGCCTGAATCAACCTGTTGGCGTTTACCTCTGACGCTGGAACCCACATTCTTTCCTCGGGACCGTAACCCCTCCAATGCACCAGATACTGAAGAGAGCGGCGGACCCGACGAGAATCAACAATTCTGGATATTTGAAACTCCAGATTACCATCCACAACAACAGGAGGAGGTGGCAGCGGCGATGGTTCTAGAGGTGGAACATACTTCTTGAGCAGCGACTTATGGAAGACGTTATGGATCTTAAAAGTCTGAGGTAGCTCCAGGCGAAAAGCCACAGGGTTAATGACGGCTACAATTTTATAAGGACCAATGAACCTAGGACCCAGTTTCCAAGAGGGAACCTTCAACTTAATATTCCTAGTAGACAACCACACATAGTCATTCACTCCTAGGTCCGGACCTGGCGACCGTTTCTTATCGGCCATGCATTTGTATTTACCACTCATATTTTTCAAGTTAGCTTGCACCTTCTGCCATACCGATGAAAGAGATGAAGAAAACCGTTCCTCTTCGGGAACCCCAGAAGACCCCCCCTCTTTGAAAGTACAAAATTGGGGATGAAAACCGTATGCACCAAGAAATGGTGACTTGCCAGTGGATTCCTGACGGCGATTATTTATGGCAAACTCGGCTAACGGTAAATATGATGACCACACCTCTTGGTTTTCAGACGCAAAACACCTTAAATATGTTTCTAGGTTTTGGTTGGTACGCTCAGTCTGTCCATTCGACTGAGGATGGAAAGCTGAGGAAAAGGATAAGTGTACCCCTAAACGGGTACAAAAAGCTTTCCAAAACTTAGAAATAAACTGGGTTCCCCGATCCGAAACCACATCGGAAGGGACCCCGTGAAGCTTCACGATTTCACTGATAAACACCTGAGCAAGAGTCTTAGCATTAGGAAGTGCGGGTAGCGCAATAAAGTGTACCATTTTGCTAAACCTGTCTACTACTACCAAGATAACTGTTTTACCCGCAGACAAAGGTAAGTCAGTGATGAAATCCATTGATAGATGTGTCCATGGTCTATTGGGGATGAAAAGTGGCAATAAAGACCCTGCTGGACGTGTATGAGAGACTTTCGCGCGTGCACAAGTAGAACAAGTAGACACGAAATCTATTACATCCTGACGCAACCTTGGCCACCAAAAACGACGAGACAATAGCTCCAAGGTTGCTTTACTACCCGGGTGCCCAGCAAGTGCCGAATTATGATGTTCCTTCAATAACTCAAGACGCAGGTTTAACGGTACAAACAATTTCTCTGAGGGGCAAGAGGCCGGGGCGTCCCCCTGGGCCTCTAACACCTTTCCCTCTAGAACAGAGTGTACAGCAGAGACAACCACTCCTCTTTGTAAAATAGGTACCGGATCACTAACATTACCCCCTCCAGGGAAACTACGAGACAATGCGTCTGCCTTGGTATTTTTTGCCCCAGGACGATAGGTGATTACAAAGTTAAATCTGGTAAAGAATAGCGACCACCTAGCTTGTCTAGGGGTGAGACGCTTAGCCGATTCTAGGTACAGAAGGTTTTTGTGATCCGTAATTACCGTGACGGGGTGGATTGCTCCCTCTAAGAAGTGACGCCACTCTTCAAACGCCAGTTTAATCGCCAACAGTTCCCTATTTCCAATATCATAGTTCTTTTCTGCTGCAGATAATTTTTTGGAAAAGAAAGCGCAAGGACGCCATTTGCCAGGAGACGGACCCTGAGACAATACAGCCCCCACTCCCACCTCCGACGCATCAACTTCAACAATAAAAGGCTGGGAGACATCAGGTTGAATTAGGACAGGTGCCGAGGTAAATCTCTCTTTTAGAGAGGAAAATGCAATTTTAGCGGCGTCAGACCATTTAGAAAAATCAGTCCCCTTCCTAGTCATGTCAGTAAGGGGTTTAACGATCACTGAATAATTTTTAATAAACTTTCTGTAGAAATTTGCGAAACCCAAAAACCGTTGTAGAGCTTTAAGGTTCTCAGGAAGATCCCAATCTAAAATTGCCTGGACCTTCCCAGGATCCATACGGAAACCTGAAGCAGATAATAGATATCCCAGGAATTGTATTTCCTGAACGGCGAAGACACATTTTTCAATTTTCGCATATAATTTATTCGTCCGTAGGACCTGCAGTACTTGCCTGACATGTACTTCATGTGTTTTCAGATCAGCCGAATAAATTAAGATATCATCTAGGTATATGACTACAAACCTGCCGATGAGATGACTAAAAATATCATTAACGAAATGTTGGAAGACAGCAGGGGCATTGGTCAGACCGAAAGGCATGACTAAATTTTCGTAATGCCCCTCAGGGGTGTTAAAAGCTGTCTTCCACTCATCCCCTTCCTTGATACGAATCAGATTGTAGGCCCCCCTAAGATCAAGTTTGGAGAACCACCTAGCACCCGCAATCTGATTAAAAAGGTCAGGAATGAGAGGAAGAGGGTATGGGTCTCGGACGGTTATCCGGTTTAGCTCACGGAAATCTAGGCAAGGACGCAGGCCCCCATCTTTCTTTTTAACAAAGAAAAACCCTGCAGCCACGGGTGAAGAAGAGGGTCTGATGTGTCCCTTGGCCAGACTCTCGGAGATATAATCTTTCATGGCTTGTCTCTCGGGACCCGAAAGATTATACAACCTGGACTTGGGTAATTTTGCACCGGGAATCAGGTTAACCGGGCAATCATAAGGACGATGAGGTGGTAGCTTCTGACAACCCATTTCAGAAAAAACGTCCTCAAAGTCTGAAATAAATGTAGGTAGGGAAGCTATGGAGGCGATTAAGCAATTGTTATTTAAGCAATTCTCTCTGCAATGCTCACTCCACTCCAATATCTCCCTGGCCTGCCAATCCACCACTGGATTGTGCGCTACCAACCAGGGAAGACCCAATACCACAGGAGAGGGAAGGCCCTCCAGAACGTAACATGAAAGACGCTCCTTATGGTGGTCCCCTACCCGAAGATGTAAGTTATGGACAACGTGAGTGAGGTTTCTCTGAGACAGAGGAGCAGAGTCAATAGCGAATATGGGAATGGGTCTCTGCAGCGTACAGAGAGACAAACCCATAGTGCGGGCAAAATGGGCATCTATCAAATTTACCCCTGCACCACTGTCTAGAAAAAAAGAAATAGACTCCGTCTTAACACCAAAAACAATAACCGCTGGCAACACAAATTGAGATGTTCGTATGGAGGAAACGTATACCCCCCGGCTGACATCCTCCGCACAGCCTGGGGTTAGTAGTTTTCCGACGGTCTTTTGTTTTTGGGAAAAGGAGGGACAGACATTAATGAAATGACCCTTCCCCCCACAGAAAAAACAAGCCCCCCACCTACGGCGAACCTCAGGAGGACGGACCTGACGAGAAGTTCCTCCTAGCTGCATAGGCTCATCCAAGTCAGTACAGACTAACTGCTGCTTGGGAGAGGTTACCGATTGCTCAGGAATTTTCGATCTCTCCCTAAGACGTCTATCTATCCTGATAGAGAGGGACATAACAGCATCAAGGGAAAGGGGGGTCTCATACAGCGCCAGCGCATCCTTAACCCTTTCAGATAACCCAGAGCAGAACTGACTCCTGAGAGCCGGGTCGTTCCACTGAGTATCCGTAGCCCACCTGCGGAACTCTGAGCAATATTCCTCTGCTGGCCGATCTCCCTGTAGGAGTCTCCGTAACTTCGACTCAGCCAGGGCGACACGGTCAGGGTCATCATATATGAGACCCAAAGCCCCAAAAAATCCCTCCACTGACCGGAGAGCCTGGGAACCAGGGGGTAACGAGAACGCCCAGGATTGCGGGTCCCCCTGAAGCAGGGAAATAACAATCCCCACCCGCTGTTCTTCATTACCTGAGGAGTAAGGGCGCAGCTTAAAATATAATTTGCAGGCCTCACGGAACAACACAAATTTGTCCCTTCCCCCAGAGAATCTGTCAGGAAGAACAACCTTGGGTTCTGTAACAACCTGGTTACCCATAGCAACCGCTGGGCTTACGGTCTGCTGCATTTGCTGCTGCTGTTGGAGGACAGACGCCTTCAATCCCGCCACCTCCAAAGACAGGCCTTGAAGCTGTTTTGCCAAAGCAGCAATAGGATCCATATTGGATTCTAAGTAGAGAAAAAAAAAAACGTATATATTTTTTTTTTAATTTTTTTTTTCTCAAAAAAAAAAAATAAGGGCCAGTTATAATATCACGATCGGCGTAACTGTCACATACGTGACACTGAGGGAGGAAAAGAGGGAGGCCCTGCCCTAGTGAGAGGGAAGGTGGTGACCCCTGACTCACTTTGCGACTGGCGCCTGGCTGCCCTGTCGTCCCTAGACGGGTTCCTCACCCGTACGCCGATCACGTGCCTAAAACCCTGGCTTTCCCTAGGATGAGCCCTAGATAGTGAACAGGGCGGTGGGAACACTAGTCCGCACCACTAGCTCTAAAGGAAAACACCAAGGGGAGGACAGACAATACAAACTAAACATATAATCCCAGGAGGGCAACAACAGGAGACAACAAAAGCCCAACAGGGATCTGGAGGGTAGCACTCTGGAACAACAACCAGATTCTCAGCTCCAGTGGGTCAGCATAGATGTCCAGGCAGGAAGCTCTATAACTGGCAACAAGAGAAGTGTGAGAGGAGAATATAAGGAGTTTGGGAGTGGCAGACAAGAAACAGCTGAGGAGGAGAAGCTACGGATCCCTGAGTGAGACAAAAAGGATAGCAAGGCAAACACAGAAAACAAACACTAAGAAACACCGTGATCTTTAGACATAGAGCGCGCAGCCACCCGCTGCGACTTCCTGACCCCGGGTATAACGGAGTCAGACGTGGCTCTTGACACCCTCGTGACAACTCCCCACTGGAGCATGGACATTAAAGTATGTGACAGTAGCTATTTGTGTGTTCCATAAACGCCTTGTTCTGTGTAGTGAAACATTATGATAAAATAATTCAATGACATCATTTTTTTCAAAGAAATTATTAAGATTTTATGTTATATCTATTATATTATAATCTTTTTTTCAGAAAAGCAACATAAAGCAATTTTTTATTAAAACATGTTTGCAATAGGACATGACAATGAAAAGAAATCGGATTAATTCTGGGAAATCTTGAACAGTTACTAGAACTGCTTAAGCCGATAGCTAAGAAAAACGTACAACAGAAAAATGAAAGGAATTCTTTATATTGGAATTATTTCAAGAGCTTGGTTTTGTGTGATTTTAAGCTACTTTTACAGAGAGGCAGAAGTCTTTGAAAAGGAAGTAAAACCATGCAAATAATTTATAAAATAAGAGTCAGAGTACAATGTTTTTTCCTCAAGTTAAAAGGAGAATATAGAAAAACTATATATATTTGAAAATTGTTTCTTGAGTCTTTCAACTCCCAGTTTGTCTCTAATGAAATTCAAACCAATGACACCAGTTGTACTGCACTGTTAATTAGTTTTCTATTTATTTTGCAGATCTTGAAGTGAAAAGCAATCTATTGCCAATGGATTGTTTGACTTCCATGCTAAATAGAATGCATTCCAATCCTCTGATGTTGGAACTAGCATGTGTCCAGCTCTCACATCATCATCATGTTAGATTAGCACCTAGCAGATTCTAAATTTGGAAGGTTTTCCACTTGTTAAAAAAAAAAAATCATTGTGAAACCAATAAACAAGTTAAAATGGTAAAGATATTTTTTTTATAATTTGTACATGCATTTTTTTTAGGACATATCTATAAGGACGCTTTATTTGCTATAAAAACTAAACATACAATTCAGAAATGCAAAATTTAACAGCACACAATTCAGCACAGTGAAATAAGATGCAATGATTCCAAATTCCCAAATATTTTAGCAGTTTTTGTGATTTACATATATTTATAATTGCCGTATCTTTCCCTCAAATCTTATTGTAAAAATTTACTAAATTCTTACATTTTAGTTTGTATTACCCTGCTCTGTATTGTACCTTTGAAAATCTCACTATTATTTGCGTTCTCGTTTTGGAACATATCTTATTGAGTCACACCAAGTAAAGGGGTAGGCTGGTCTAGACAACACCTATTATTATGTCCTAGTAATTGTCATAGAGGGGTCCCCGCTTGAGACCTCTTCTATTAACCAGAGCAGCTATTAAGTAAGAGAAGCTATATGACACTCTCCAGCCAAGTATTAGACAGCACTTGTGTTGAGCAAATTGAAGTCAAACAAATTGACTTTGATCCAAATTTCGATTTTGCCACAAAGCCAAATTTTTTTTGCGCTTTCAGGTAATTAATACATTTTCCCTTAAATGGCAGTAAAAACAAAAAAAAAAAAAAACATACTCTCCTCATCCTGAAGAGGCCATCGCGGCCATTTTGATTGAACATACCACGTGAAATATCACGCAAGGTGACGTACCTGATGTCATCAGGTCACCGCGCAAGATTTAGGGTGGTGTCTTCAATCAAGATGGCTGCAATGGCCTCTGATTTGCCCCTGAAAGACCTAAATGGTAGCCTCAGATGTCACGATCACAGATAAATGCAGCATCTGAGGGGTTCAATGTAATTGTGAAGTTTTGAGAAGCAGCCAAATCAAATTTTTCATAACTTTGCTCATCTCTAGATAGCTCCCATTCATCTTCTGGATGCCATCTAATACTCCCCTAAATAAATTGGCTGCAGGGCCGGTGCAAGGATTTTTGCCAACACAAGCGAAGCTACATTTTGGCGCCCCCCCCCCCCCCTCGCTTCTCCTCTCTGTGGTCCTGGTTTCTTCTCTCTGCTTCAGACAATGGCTGGTTTAAGGACAATATTTTTCGCCCTCTAAGACACACCTAGGTTTTAGAGGAGGATAATAAGAAAAAAATATTTTCCATTACACCTCAGGTCAGACCAGCAATCAGACCCCCAATGTTAATCAGACCTCAGCTCACAGCCCCAATCAGACCCTCAATGTTAATCAGACCTCAGATCAGAACGCCATGTCAGACATCAGCCCCCAATGTCAGCCATCAGACCCCATGTTACATTTCTCCCCCTTCATGTCACATTTTTCCGCCCTCCCCCAGGGTGCGCCCTAAGGCGACCGCTTGGTCTGCCTTATGGTAGCACCGGCCCTGATTGGCTGCACAATATATATTTACTCTATCACATTTTAAAATGTATTAAACATTTTAAAGGTGGACTTTCAAATGAAAGCAACACAGCTTTTACCTTAAGCAGAATCTATCACTAGCAATGACCCCTTTAAATATGTTCTATATGCTAGGTGAGCTGTATACTAATTACCGATATGTTAGCATCTATGGCACTTCAGTTTGCAAGATGTTGTGGTTACCGCCATGTGCTCCTGCTTTGCTCCCCCAAGGGGGTGCATAATTATGCAGCATATAGTAAAAAAAAATTGTGATGGCTCCCAGTGCGTGAGGTCTAGAGATGAGCAAAAACAGCTATTTCCTGGCTGCTGAGAGCCTTCATAGTGGTGTATAACACTGTGCCTTGTAATAACACGCATAGGGAATCTGCTTTGGTAGTGAAATAATATTGTGAGTCCGTATGACATGCAGATGACAGGCTTCGCTCTTAGAACACTTCATAGAATCACTTATTAGGGCAGTCATGGGGCCAAAACTGACCAGATAACTCAAGTATGAACTCAACACCTTACAGGTCGATGTTAGTGCCAAGAAGAAGAGCACTCCTTTTACACCATCGCCAGCTGATTCCACATAGATGTTATAAAAACTTGTTCTAATAAACGCTTATACAAGTAGAGTCCCCCCCCCCCCCCCCGACAGAGTGGAGTGGGTGTCAACAGTAAGTTTGTGTTGACATCACTGATTAATTTGCCCTTCCTTTGATCCATCAGAACAATAAACCACAAAAAACAGATCCTGTCTGTTGATCATATGCCTTCACTTGGTCAACATTTGCTCAATAAGGATCAGGAGTGGATCTAAAACAGAGATGACACGTGAATGGAATATTTGCATGTCTTCTGTGTTTTGTACCTACCCCTGCTTTTGGCTACAAAATCATAAGCCTAGTGAAACACTTCTTAATTATACTACACAGGCGCTTACACTAATATTTTCTGGTGCTGCGGTAGCGCAGCGGTATTGCCACCACTGCTGATCAAAGTAATGTGTATGATATATCGTAAGGTACTGCACGCTGCGCTTCCTGTATGTCTCCACTACCTATCAGTACTCAAGAGACCGCAGTGTACAGTAACTCAGATGCCCACAGATTGGTAAATACCTGATTCTGGGTGCTCGTCTGTTTGACTGTCTTGTCCTGCGTTTTTCACGTCCAGAGTGAAGGGAATTCAGGAGGCTGGACCCTATTGATTAGACTAAATATTGAGCTTGCCCCGGCCGGTGGCACAGCTCGATTTGAAAGGGCTGCTTACTCGCGCTCGCACGCAGCGCTTTGTGACGTCACAGCAAGAGCTAAGGGTGACTAGGTGGACCAAATTTACCCCAACGCGTTTCGAATAGTACTATTTTCTTCATCGGGATGCTTGTTCAGGCTCCTGGTGTTACTTAAAAAGGTCCGTATCTCCTCCCTTATTTAACCCCTTCATACCTCGTGCATTAAGTTATTCATTATTCAAAAGCAAATAGTTCAATTTCTGAGTTTAACCCTGAAGGTACCAATGTGTTTAGGTTAAAAATCCAGCGGCTCTCTGCTCTAGACTTTTTTTTTATAAAGTCTCCTCCTCTTTTGTCTTTTTTGACCATCTCTATCCCACAGAATAAGGTACCATTGCTGTTTCCCCCATGTTTGTCTTTATAGTGCCTAGAGAGAGGATGACCTTCATATTTTCTTCTAATATTGTAAATATGCTCCCCTATCCTTTTGCTTAGGGTTCTTTTTGTACGCCCTATGTATGTTTTTTTGCATGGACATATTATGGCATATATTACACCCTGACTCCTGCAGGTAATGTGGTCCCGTATATTGTATGCAGCTGTGTCACCTGTCCATTAATTTTTTATTTGCATATTTATATGCTGTTTCCTGTTTATTAAATTTTTTGCAGACCCCACATGTGTCGCACGGAAAAAAACTTCCCTGCGGTTTGCATCTTGTACTCCCACTTGTTATTTGGCTCTCATTCTTTTTACTCACGCATTTGTTTGTCCGGGCTACAAGGCTCCCCACATTTTTTGCCTTTCTGTAGATTAATTTAGTTTTTTTGGGGATCTGATCTCCTATTATTTTGTCTTCTTTCAGAGTTTCCCAGTGTTTTTTGATAATCTTTCTCATTATTCCTGCCTGACCATTATACTGTGTGATGATAGGTAGTGTTTCAAAGGGTCCCGCCTCTATGTTGTTATCTTCTATTTTTTTCGTCTTTTTGTTCATTAAATCCTGTCTGTCTAGTTTCCCTACCAGCTCTTTTTGTGTAATTAATTTGTCTCTGTTGTAACCCCTCTGTTCAAATTTCTCTGCAATTTATCTGCTTCTGTTTGGTATTCATCCTCCTTTGTGCAATTCCGTTTTATTCTCAAAAATTGACTTTTCTGAATATTTTCCAGCCACTGTGGGAGGTGGCAGCTCTCCCGAAAGATGAAGTTGTTTACATCCGTTGGTTTATTATATGTTTTAGTCTGTATCCTTCCTTCCTTTATATAAATGGTGAGATCCAAAAAATATATATTGCTAGTGCTGAAAGTCAGTGTAAATTCTAGATAAAATTCATTTTTATTAATTTTATTAAAAAATGTGTTCAATTCCTCTTTCCCCCCACCCAGATGAATATAATATCATCTATAAAATGCTTCCATGCAACGAGATTCGCCTGGAGCTTGCCATTGGGGTAAATAACCTGATGTTCCCACTGGCCTACGTATATATTGGCGAACCCTGGTGCGAATCTCATCCCCATCGCGGTACCCCACTGCTGTATATAAAATTTATCCTCAAATAAAAAATAATTTCTTTTTAAAATGAACATTATACACTCTCCAATAAAATCAATTAGTTTTTCTGCAAGAATTCCCTGATTTTGTAGGCATATGTTAACCGCATCGCACCCTTTCTCGTTTTCAATTATGGTATATAAGAATTTTACGCCTAGGGCCCCTAAGATATAATGTGGTTCCCATTTCACTTGATATAAAATATTCAAAATATGCTGAGTGTCTTTTAAATGTGCGGGTAACAGATTTACACACGGTTGTAGGAAACAGTCTATGTACTTAGATAGACTGCTTGTCAGATATTCCACTCCTGACACTAATGGTCTTCCCGGAGGTTCTGTTGTACTTTTGTGTATCTTTGGGTTGTGATAAAATGCGGCAATTCTTGGTTGTTTGATTTCCACATATTCAGCCTCTTTTTTGGTTAATATGGCTTCGTCTTTGCCCCTCTTGACTAATTTGCTCAGTTCTTTCTTGAACATTTCTGTGGGGTCATTCTTAAGTATTTTATATGTCTTTTGATCCCCTAATAATTTATATGCTTCCTGCAAGTATTTATCCTTGTCCATTATTACAATCCCCCCCCCCCCTCCCTTGTCAGCGGGTCTTAGAATGATGTTTTCATTTTCCTGCATTTTAGTCAATGCCTCTCTTTCTCCCTTGAATATGTTTCCCAAGTATTTTTTCCTATATTTTTTAGGGCTCCTGATTTTACGTATGTCCTTTGTGACCATATTCATGAAGCTGTTCAGTGCTTGGGAGTATTCTTGGACTGGGTGATATTTGGATTTTGTTCTTAGATCAGTGTGCTAGTATCCATCATTTGTAAGGTCTCTTTCTTTTTCTGATCCTACTTTTTCTTCATCATTAGATTGCTGTGTCTTGTCACTCTTTTCCCTTTGTGTATCCCTATTATTGTTAATTTTTTGTTGTTTTTTCATAAAATATTTCTTTAGGGCCAATCTTCTCATGAATTTGCGGACCCCTATAAATGCTTCAAATTTATTAAACAATGTACTGGGTGCGAACTTAAAGCCCTTTTCTAAAATGTGTTGTTCCCCCTTTGTTAGTGTGTATCTACTTAGATTAAAAATCTTCTGTCCTGTCTCTTATTTGGCCTCCTTTTGTTTCAGTTTTTTCTTTTGGGCGAGTTTCCCTCCTTTACTACCCCTCGTGCACTTTTTCTTCCCAAGAAAAAATCATGTTTCACTGTTTTCTTTATCGTTGTTCTTTACTCCCTATGTTCATTTCGTCCTCTCTCCTGTTCTTGAGATTCATTTTTCTGTGTGTTTCTTGTTCTCATTGTTTGGTTTGATATTCTTGGTTTTTCTTTTCCAATCTCGTGGCTGTTATTTGTGTCCTTCATCCTCCCTCCTTCAGTATTACATTCTTTGTCCCCTACCTCCTTATCTTTAGGTGAATTTCATTCCTATCGTTTCTCTCTCTTTTGTATTTTACTTTGCTGGTATGGGGAAGCTATCTCTTCCTCGTCAGTCTCATAATTTGTTAATACCTCATAGCGATTATCGATATGTATGTCATTTGTGCCAATAGCTCCATTCTGTCACCTAATTATAACTTCTGGGGTTATGGGTATTGAACGCTCTGTTTGGTCTCCCCCCTCACCCCCTCATCCTTCTCATGTACTGTAAAGATAGAGGTACATTCCACCGCTTGGCTCTGTCTACACTCATCTAATGTGTGGAAAGAATTCTGAGTGCTATATTCTGTCAGATTTTTTGGTAAAGCGTTGCGGTTAAATTTTCTGCTTTTCTTTTCTCTTATTTCTTCTTCCTTTTAGGTGTATCCTTCTTTTTATGTTTTCTACAAGTTGGTAAATACTGGCATGGTCTTTCCAGGGTCTCAATCTCTCAAATGTTGCCATAATTACTTTGTTAGTTCTTCTTAATTTTTCTCCCCTTTTATTAATGATAAATTTAATTGCAATTAAACATACGTTTCCATTCATTTATTATACCATTTTCTCCCATGTCTCCTGATAATGTTTTTTCTACTTTTAATCCCTTTGGTATGATATCCCATTCAAAATATTTCTCAAGTGAGGTGATCTCCCAAAAATCCTTCATTTCAAGAATGAGAAGTTGTTCTAATTCCCCTTAATATATCCTTAATATGTGTGAATTTTATGCCATTATCTTTGTTAAATACTTCACACTGTCTTTTATAGGAGCCAAAGAAGGTTTGCACCTTTTGAATTCTTTATTTTCTGTCCCACCATAGTTCTGACATCTTCCTTTTTGCTATATGTCAAAGGTTTATTTTTATTTATTTTTAAGTTTATTATTATTTTTGTTATTTTAAATTTTATTCCTATTTTTTATTATTATTGTCGTATTGTTGTTATTATTTCTAATTTGCATTTTATGTTCACCTATGTGCAGCTTGCCGTTGTGTGTTGCGATATGTGGACCTAGTGAAACACTTCTTAATTAAACTACACAGGCGCTTACACTAATAATTTCTGGCGCTGCGGTACCGCAGCAGTATCGCCACTGCTGCTGATCAAAGTAATGCGTATGATATATATTAAGGTGCTGCGCTTCCTGTATGTCTCCCCTACCTATCAGTGCTCAAGAGCCCGCAGTGTACAGTAACTCAGATGCCCACAGATTGGTAAATACCTGATTCTGGGTGTTCGTCTGTTTGACTGTCTTGTCCTGCCTTTTTCTTGTTCTTCTTTTATGTTGTCACGTCCAGAGTGAAGGGCATACAGGAGGCTGGACCCTATTGATTAGACTAAATATTGAGCTTGCCCCGGCTGGTGGCACTGCTCGATTTGAAAGGGCTGCTTACTCGCGCTTGCACGAAGTGCTGTGTGACGTCACAGCAAGAGCTACGGGTGACTAGGGGGACCAAAATTACTCCAATGTGTTTCGAATAGTACGCTATTCTTCGTCAGGGATGGTAGTTCAGGATCCTGGTGTTACTTATAAAGGTCCATATCTCATCCCTTATTTAACCCCTTCATACCTCGTGCATTAAGTTATTCATTATTCAAAAGCAAATAGTTCAATTTCTGAGTTTAACCCTGAAGGTACCAATGTGTTTAGGTTAAAAATCCAGCGGCTCTCTGCTCTAGAATTTTTTTGATAAAGTCTCCTCCTCTTTTGTCTTTTTTGACCATCTCTATCCCACAGAATATGGTACCATTGCTGTTTCCCCCATGTTTGTCTTTATAGTGCCTAGAGAGAGGATGACCTTCATATTTTCTTCCAATATTGTATATATGGTCAGGCAGGAATACTGAGAAAGATTATCAAAAAACACTGGCAAACCCTGAAAGAAGACAAAATAATAGGAGATCAGATCCGAAAAAAACCTAAATTCATCTACAGAATGGTGAAAAATGTGGGGAGCCTTGTAGCCCCGACAAACAAATGCATGAGAAAAAGAATGAGAGCTAAATAACAAGTGGGAGTACAAGATGCAAACCGCAGGGAGGTTTTTGGGGTCTGCAAATTTTTTTTTATAAACAGGAAACCGCATATAAATATGCAAATAAAAAATGAATCGACAGGTGACACAGGTGCATAAAATATACGGGACCGCATTACCTGCAGGAGTCAGGGTGTAATATATGCCATAATATGTCCATGCAAAAAAACATACATAGGGCGTACAAAAAGAACCCTAAGCAAAAGGATAGGGGAGCATATTTACAATATTGGAAGAAAATATGAAGGTCATCCTCTCTCTAGGCACTATACAGACAAACATGGGGGAAACAGCAATGGTACCATATTCTGTGGGATAGAGATGGTCAAAAAAGACAAAAGAGGAGGAGACTTTATAAAAAAAATGTCTAGAGCAGAGAACCACTGGATTTTTAACCTAAACACATTGGTACCTTCAGGGTTAAACTCAGAAATTGAACTATTTGCTTTTGAATAATGAATAACTTAATGCACAAGGTATGAAGGGGTTAAATTAGAGAGGAGATATGGACCTTTATAAGTAACACCAGGAGCCTGAACAAGCATCCCTGATGAAGAATAGCGTACTATTCGAAGCGCGTTGGAGTAATTTTGGTCCTCCTAGTCTCCCATAGCTCTTGCTGTGACATCACACAGCGCTCCGTGCGAGCACGAGTAAGCAGCCCTTTCAAATCGAGCTGTGCCACCGGCCGGGGCAAGCTCAGTATTTAGTCCAATCAATAGGGTCCAGCCTCCTGTATTCCCTTCACTCTGGACGTGACAACATAAAAGAAGAACAAGAAAAACACAGGATAAGACAGTCAAACAGACGAACACCCAGAATCAGGTATTTACCAATCTGTGGGCATCTGAGTTACTGTACACTGCAAGCTCTTGAGCACTGATAGGTAGTAGATACATACAGGAAGCGTGGCGCGCAGTACCTTAAGATATATCAAAATCATAAGCCTATTCTTATGGGACTATACAGGCCTTACAGCTGCTACAGAGACAGGATCCGTTGTGCGCCTCATTTTTCCTTCCTTCTGACAGATCAGAAGTAAGGTCAAATAAATGATGATGTCAGCCAGGCCGAAAGCCAAAATAGTGGACCAGTCATGAAGTAGGGAGGGTAGGAGCAGCTTGAGAAGTCTGCAGAGTGGACCTACGAGATAGTGGTGAGGCGAAAGCAACATGAGGAGACCATAGAGTGTCCCAATGACAGGGTCTGGAGGTGGTGGCAGTATGAAGAGACCACAGAGTAGCACAATGACAGTGCGGCGGTGGCAGCAACATCAGGAGGCCACAGAGTGGCACAATGACAGAGTCTGAAGTTTGCAACAGTATGAGGAGGCCACCAAGTGGCACAATGACCAAGTGTGGAGGTGGTAGCAGTATGAGGAAGCCAGGGAGTGGCAGAATGACAGAGTCTGGAGGTGGCGGCAGCAGCAGTAGCAGCATCATGAGAAGGCCACCAAGTGGCACAATGACAGAGTCTGGAGGTGGCGGCAATATGAGGAGTCTAGAGTTGGTGTCAGCAGCAGTAGCATCAGTAGGAGTCCACAAAGTGGCACAATGACATAGTATGAAGGTGGCGGATGCAGAAGCATCAGGAGGAGGCTACATTGTGGCACAATGACAGAGTGCGGAGGTGGCGGTGACAGCAGGATCAGGAGGAGGCCACAGAATGTCACAACGAAAGAGTGTGGAGATGGCAGCAGTATGAAGAAGCCACCAAGTGGCACAATGACAGAGTCTGGAGGTGGCGGCAGCAGCAGCATCAGGAGGAATCTACATTGTGGCACAATGACAGAGTGCGGAGGTGGCGGTGGCAGCAGGATCAGAAGGAGGCCACAGGGTGGCACAATGAACGAGTGTGGAGGTGGCGGCAGCATCAGGAGACCACAGAGTGGCAAGGTGACATAGTGTGGAGGTGGTGGCAGCATCAGGAGGCCACAGAGTAGCAAGGTGTCATAGTGTGGAGGTGGCGGCAGGCAAGGTGACATAGTGTGGAGGTGTCAGCAGAATGAGGAGGCCACAGCATGAGGAGGCATGATGATGAGAGATTGTGGAGGTGGCAGCAGCATGAGGAGGCCACAGAGTGGCCACTTCGTCTATTCATTTATAGGAAATATGGAACAGAAGGTTAAAATTTCTCAGCTTAATAAAGTGTTGCTTAAAACACGATTTAATAATGCATGTTCTCCGGCACAAAAGGCTTGGCAAATTAATTGTCCATGAATTTCCCTCGAAGATTAGGATAATATATTGTCGAATTTATATTTACTTTCTTATAATTTTAATCAAGTTTTGGTTCAATTTAATATTCAATATTTAATAAATATTGCCTAATTCATGGTTACGATGGAGAAAGCATTCAAAAAAACTATTTCTCTCCACCTGGAGACGAACCCTGCCAAGATTGATGCAAGCGCGGTATCGGCTGCTCATCGACCTAGATGCCTCTGTGGGAACCTGTCTGACACGAACAGGCCTCTAGTAGCTACAGACAATGAGAAGACAAAGAGTCAAGAAAGGTTTGAGCCCAGAAGAATCGCAAGAATCGCAAGTTCATCAAGATACACCACAAAAGATTTTGTCACATATAACTGCAGCGCTGAACGCTGAATAAAATTTGTATTTCAACTGAAATACTTCAATAAATATTTTACCGCATATAACTGCAGCACTGAACGCTGAATAAAATTCATTTTTCGACCGAAATACGTCAATAAAGATTTTACTGCATATAGCTGCAGCGCTGTATGCGAAATAAAATTTGGAGCGTCCTGGTCATCCGGCATTTATTTGCCCCGCTGAAGGATCATTTTGAAAGTGTAGAATCCACACAGGGCCCCCACGCTGCAGATTTTATTATGGAGACATTGTGGAGATTTTATCACATTTTAACCGCAGCGCTGACCAATGAATTAATTTGTTTTTTCAACCGAAATACGTCAATAAAGATTTTGCCACATATAACTACAGCACTGAACGCTGAATAAAATTTGTTCGTTTTTCGACCAAAATATGTCAATAAAGATTACTGCAAAAGTGAACGCTGAATATATTTTGTTTTTGGACTGAAATAATAATAATTGCAGAAGTGAAATGCGTATATATTTTTCTTTTTGTTCTGAAAGAGGCCAGTAAACGCTTTTAGCAAAAATAAATGTACCAGTGAAGTGCGTATATTTTTTTCCTTTTTGTACTGAAATAGGCCACTATACACTTTCAAGACATATAACCACCGCTGACGTAAACTGAGAATATATTTTTCTTTTTGTACTGAAATAGGCCACTAAACGCTTTCAAGACATATAACCTCCGCCGACGTGAACTGAGAATATACATTTCTTTCTGTACTGAAATATGCCACTAAACGCTTTTAAGACATATAACCGCCGCCACCGTGAACTGAGAATGCATTTTTCTTTTTGTACTGAAATACAAAATAACACATATAACTGCTGCACTGACTGACTGATACCGCCACTACTTCCGTGAACCCCTGCAACACTACTTTCCGGGTAGGTATGCTGCTGCAAAGCAGGTGGTCTACCCCGGGAATGTTTGGCTCCCGACCTCCCACTGCTGCCACCCTGCTGACTCCCAGCCATGCTTTCAACACATATAACCGCAGGTGACGTGAACTGAGAATATATTTTTGTTTTTGTATGAAATAGGCCACTCAAAGCTTTTAGCAGAAATAAATGCACTAGTGAAGTGTATATACAGTACAGACCAAAAGTTTGGACACACCTTCTCATTCAAAGAGTTTTCTTTATTTTCATGACTATGAAAATGGTAGATTCACACTGAAGGCATCAAAACTATGAATTAACACAGGTGGAATTATATATATAACAAAAAAGTGTGAAACAACTGAAAATATGTCATATTCTAGGTTCTTCAAAGTAGCCACCTTTTGCTTTGATTACTGCTTTGCACACTCTTGGCATTCTCTTGATGAGCTTCAAGAGGTAGTCACCAAAATTGGTCTTCCAACAGTCTTGAAGGAGTTCCTAGAGATGCTTAGCACTTGTTGGCCCTTTTGCCTTCACTCTGCGGTCCAGCTCACCCCAAACCATCCCGATTGGGTTCAGGTCCGGTGACTGTGGAGGCCAGATCATCTGGCGCAGCACCCCATCACTCTCCTTCATGGTCAAATAGCCCTTACACAGCCTGGAGGTGTGTTTGGGGTCATTGTCCTGTTGAAAAATAAATGATGGTCCAACTAAACGCAAACCGGATGGAATAGCATGTCGCTGCAAGATGCTGTGGTAGCCATGCTGGTTCAATATGCCTTCAATTTTGAATAAATCCCCAACAGTGTCACCAGCAAAGCACCCCCACACCATCACACCTCCTCCTCCATGCTTCACGGTGGGAACCAGGCATGTAGAGTCCATCCGTTCACCTTTTCTGCGTCGCACAGAGTCAAATTTGGACTCATCAGACCAAAGCACATATTTCCACTGGTTTAATGTCCATTCCTTGTGTTCTTTAGCCCAAACAAGTCTCTTCTGCTTGTTACCTGTCCTTAGCAGTAGTTTCCTAGCAGATATTCTACCATGAAGGCCTGATTCACACAGTCTCCTCTTAACAGTTGGTCTAGAGATGTATCTGCTGCTAGAACTCTGTGTGGCATTGACCTGGTCTCTAATCTGAGCTGCTGTTAACCTGAGATTTCTGAGGCTGGTGACTCGGAGTCGGATGAACTTATCCTCCACAGCAGAGGTGACTCTTGGTCTTCCTTTCCTCGGGCGGTCCGCATGTGAGCCAGTTTCTTTGTAGCGCTTGATGGTTTTTGTGACTGCACTTGGGGACACTTTCAAAGTTTTCCCAATTTTTCGGACTGACTGACCTTCATTTCTTAAAGTAATGATGACCACTTGTTTTTCTTTACTTAGCTGCTTTTTTCTTGCCATAATACAAATTCTAACAGTCTATTCAGTAGGACTATCAGCTGTGTACTTCTCCACAACGCAACTGATGGTCCCAACCCCATTTATAAGGCAAGAAATCTAACTTATTAAACCTGACAGGGCACACCTGTGAAGTGAAAACCATTTCAGGTAACTACCTCTTGAAGCTCATCAAGAGAATGTGCAAAGCAGTAATCAAAGCAAAAGGTGGCTACTTTGAAGAACCTAGAATATGACATATTTTCAGTTGTTTCCCACTTTTTTGTTATGTATATAATTCCACATGTGTTAATTCATAGTTTTGATGCCTTCAGTGTGAATCTACAATTTTTATAGTCATGGTGTGTCCAAACTTTTGGTCTGTACTGTATATTTTTCATTCTGTACTGAAATAGGCCACTAAATGCTTTTGCCAAAAATAAGTGCACCAGTGAAGTGCGTAAATTTTTTGCTTTCTATAATGATATAGGCCACTAAACGCATTATGGTGATGGAGTCTGTAATGAAATTGAGTGGAGATTTTGGTTAAAAACAGATGCAATTTTTGATAGATGGAGTGTACTTTATACTAACTCACAATAATTTTTATTTTGAGTGAGAGTACTATCTCCAGATGCGGGGGACTGCTATGGGCACCAAGTTTGCCCCCAGCTATGCCAATTTGTTCATGGCATTCTGGGAGCAACAATATATTGTTCCTAGGCTGGGGGTGGAACTGGTGCTCTGGCAAAGATATATAGACATCCTCTGCATCTGGAGGAAAGAAGGTTTGTACACAAACATAGAAGAGGATTCTTTACGGTATGAGCAGTGAGAATATGCAACTCTCTGCCTGAGGAGGTGGTGATGGTGAATATAATAAAGGAATTCAAGAGGGGCCTGGATGTATTTCTGGAGCGTAATAATATTACAGGCTATAGCTACTAGACAGGGGTTGTTTTTTTTTTGGCCTTATGTACTATGTTACTATGTTAGATGATGCAATTTTTCTCTGGCAAAGGGAGAAATCTGCAATACAGTATTTTAGTGGCTCACCTATTAGATAATATGGATAGAGTTGCTCAATTAGCAGTACACCCAAGAACCGTATAATAAAGAAAATTCAATGTATGAAGGTGTGATGGCACACTCGCATATGGAATAAACTTGAGATGTTAGATGTCTTGGTTGTGTAATATAATATTTATTAATGGTAAACGGATATGAACTAAGCATCAATTAAATAGAGTCTGTTGTATGGCCACAAGTATATGGTATTCTATGGGTTTATAAACGTCAATTCAGGTTGGATGTACAAGGTATTATGTACAAGTATCAATTTGACCAGCTGAGTACATACAGGTAGGTTGAGTACATATAGGTAAACTGAGTACATATAAGTAGGCTGAGTACATATAAGGGGTAGAGCTGGTTGTGTAAAGTGCTAAGTGTAAGCTCAGTACATATAGGTGCAATGTGCAGACTCAGTACATCATTATGCAGGCTTAATAAAATATGTGTACTATGCATATTTAGTATATAGAGGTGCTATATGCAAACTCAATACACAAAAGTGCTGTATACAAGCTCAGTACATTCAAAGTGCTACAGACGTGGACAAAATTGTTGGTACCCTTTGGTCAATGAAAGAAAAAGTCACAATGGTCACAGAAATAACTTTAATCTGACAAAAGTAATAATAAATTAAAATTCTATAAATGTTAACCAATGAAAGTCAGACATTGTTTTTCAACCATGCTTCAACAGAATTATGTAAAAAAATAAACTCATGAAACAGGCATGGACAAAAATGATGGTACCCCTAACTTAATATTTTGTTGCGCAACCTTTTGAGGCAATCACTGCAATCAAACGCTTCCTGTAACTGTCAATGAGACATCTGCACCTCTCAGCAGGTATTTTGGCCCACTCCTCATGAGCAAACTGCTCCAGTTGTGTCCGGTTTGAAGGGTGCCTTTTCCAGACTGCATGTTTCAGCTCCTTCCAAAGATGCTCAATAGGATTGAGGTCAGGGCTCATAGAAGGCCACTTTAGAATAGTCCAATTTTTTCCTCTTAGCCATTCTTGGGTGTTTTTAGCGGTGTGTTTTGGGTCATTGTCCTGTTGCAAGACCCATGACCTGCGACTGAGACCAAGCTTTCTGACACTGGCTAGTACATTTCTCTCTAGAATTCCTTGATAGTCTTGAGATTTCATTGTACCCTGCACAGATTCAAGACACCCTGTGCCAGACGCAGCAAAGCAGCCCCAGAACATAACAGAGCCTCCTCCATGTTTCACAGTAGGGACAGTGTTTTTTTCTTGATATGCTTCATTTTTTCGTCTGTGAACATACAGCTGATGTGCCTTGGCAAAAACTTCGATTTTTGTCTCATCTGTCCACAGGACATTCTCCCAGAAGCTTTGTGGCTTGTCAACATGTAGTTTGGCATATTCCAGTCTTGCTTTTTTATGATTCGTTTTCAACAATGGTGTCCTCCTTGGTCGTCTCCCATGTAGTCCACTTTGGCTCAAACAACGACGGATGGTGCGATCTGACACTGATGTTCCTTGAGCATGAAGTTCACCTTGAATCTCTTTAGAAGTCTTTCTAGGCTCTTTTGTTACCATTCGGATTATCCGTCTCTTAGATTTGTCATCAATTTTCCTCCTGCGGCCACGTCCAGGGAGGTTGGCTACAGTCCCATGGATCTTAAACTTATGAATAATATGTGCAACTGTACTCACAGGAACATCTAGTTGCTTGGAGATGGTCTTATAGCCTTTACCTTTAACATGCTTGTCTATAATTTTCTTTCTGATCTCTTGAGACAGCTCTTTCCTTTGCTTCCTCTGGTCCATGTCGAGTGTGGTACACACCATATCACCAAACAACACAGTGATTACCTGGAGCCATATATATAGGCCCAATGGCTGATTACAAGGTTGTAGACACCTGTGATGCTAATTAGTGGACACACCTTGAATTAACATGTCCCTTTGGTCACATTATGTTCTGTGTTTTCTAGGGGTACCATCATTTTTGTCCATGCCTGTTTCATGAGTTTATTTTTTTACATAATTCTGTTGAAGCATGGTTGAAAAACAATGTCTGACTTTCATTGGTTAACATTTATAGAATTTTAATTTATTATTACTTTTGTCAGATTAAAGTTATTTCTGTGACCATTGTGACTTTTTCTTTCATTGACCAAAGGGTACCAACAATTTTGTCCACGTCTGTATGTGCAAGCCCGGTACATAAAAGTGCTACGTGCAAGCTCGGTACATAAAAAGTGTTATGTGCAAGCTGAGTGCGTTTAAAAAAAAAAGTGCTATGTGCAAGTTGAGTACATTTTGATATGACAGATGTACTAAACTTCAAATAATCACTGAAATCTAATAAATATGTGCAAATGTGCAGGTTCAGTGCATAAAAATGCAGTCTGGATACACATATGGCTATATCGAAGCTGAATACATATTGGTAAAATGCAATGAAATTTTAAATTCAGGTATTCCATATAGTGATATAGACGTGCTGTATGTCCGTAGGGTATACCAAAAGATTATAAAAATATACTGGGTATATAAAAAAATAAAGTATATAATCAGCGGAGAGTGCTTGTAATAAGCAGACACTGAGTGTCTATTAGGTTTGACCCAGAATATGTTTGTACAGGAGTTGACTGTAGTTGGAATTAGAGATGTCCCGAACTATTCGCCGGCGAACAGTTCCCGGCAAACATTGCTTGTTCGCGTCCGCCGCGGCGGACGAACATATGCGATGTTCGGTCGGCCCCCTATTTGTCATCATTGAGCAAACTTTGACCCTTTACATCACAGTCAGCAGACACATTCCAGCCAATCAGCAGCATACCCTCCCTCCCAGACCCTCCTACCTCCTGGACAGCATCCATTTTAGATTCATTCGGAAGCTGCAGTCTTAGTGAGAGGAGGGACAGTGTAGCTGCTGCTGATTTCATAGGGAAAATCGATAGCTAGGCCAGTGTATTCAGTGTCCACTCCAGTCCTGAAAGACTCATCTGATCTCTGCTGTAAGGACAGCGTCCTGACAGCACCCCAAAAAGCCCTTTTTAGGGCTAGTACATCAGTCTGCTTTTTTTTATCCTCTGTAATATAATTGCAGTTGCCTGCCAGCGTGTGTGTCAGGCTCACAGCGCATATTGTGCCTGCTTGCCCAGTGCCACCACTCATATCTGGTGTCACACACAGTAGCTTGCATTTAAAAAATAAAATAAAATGTTGACTGTAATATAATAGCAGTTACTTTTCTGCAAGCGTGTGTGTTAGGCCTACAGCGTCTTCTCTGCCAACTACTGCCAGTGCCACTCATATCTGGTGTCACACACAGTAGCTTGCATTTAAAAAACAACAACACAATTTTGACTGTAATATAATAGCAGTTACTTTTCTGCAAGCGCGTGTGTTAGGCCTACAGCTTCTGCTCTGCCAACTTCTGCCAGTGCCACTCATATCTGGTGTCACACACAGTAGCTTGCATTTAAAAAAAGAAAAACACAATTTTGACTGTAATATAATAGCAGTTACTTTTCTGCAAGCGCGTGTGCTAGGCCTACAGCGTCTCCATCTCCCGGTTCCTAAAATCTATTCCATACATGTCCCCTGACAGGGGACATAACAGGGATTAAACTGATAGGAATAGTACTACTTAACAAACCTTATAATAACGCAGAGAGAGGCAACGCATAGAGAGGAGTCTGAAGAAGAGGAGTCAGAGGAGGAAGGTGGCTTTGAGGAGGTGGAAGACCAAACACAGCCGGCGTCCCAGGGGGCTTGTTGTCACCTTTCGGGGACCCTTGGTGTTGTACGTGGCTGGGTGGAGAGAGAGACCTTCAATGAAAATCAGTGAGGGCAAGGAACGGGACATGGCTAGTTTGGTATCCAACCTTGTGCAAATGGGGAGTTTGCAATTGTGCAAATGGACTGTTTGCGGTTGTTTGTGGTGCGTTAAACAGGGAATTTGGTTTGTCACTGTGAAGCGGGCGTAACCATTACGCTACCTGATCGATACAACATTTTAAAAGCACGTTATTTCAAACAATTTAGGAATGTTAGGTGATTTATGCCCTTTATGGATCAAAACCCGACTCTGCGTCAACTACGTCATTTTTCATGGGAGTTTTTCCATGGATCCCCCTCCGGCATGCCACAGTCCAGGTGTTAGTCCCCTTGAAACAACCTTTCCATCACTATTGTGGCCAGAAAGAGTCCCTGTGGGTTTTAAAACTCGCCTGCCTATTGAAGTCAATGGCGGTTTGCCCGGTTCGCCAGTTCGCGAACATTTGCGAAAATTTGTGTTCGCCGTTCGCAAACTGAAAATTTTATGTTCGCGACATCTCTACCTATGAGGAGGCATGGTAAGTCAGAGAATTCCACCACAAACTCCAGTACCGACCTCAAAAGCACTAAGGTATATGGTGGAGGTATATAAATGCTCACCAGCACCATTCTGATTCCCTGAAGAGCACAATGTACGCCCACAAACCTACCCTCCGGATCCACTAGTTCCTTCAAACACTCAAAGTGGACCCTCTTATGAACCAGGAAGCTGACACCTCTAGAATGTGTGGAGAAGACAGAGTGCACAGAGTAACCCATCCAAGATTTTTTTATCATATGCAGTCTAGATTGAACTATATGTGTCTCTTGGAAACAGCAGACATCTGGTTGGTGCCTCAATAGGTACTGAAATATACAGTTTCTCTTGTTCACCTCCGCCATTCCCCGCACATTCCAACTAATCACCCTGGTTGTAGATGTCATAGTAGGTCACAAAACTATAATAGCTGCAACCGGCGCTTCTGCTTAGCCGACCACGATTGCATCAAATTATCCTATTGTTTTGGGGTGTACCCTAATTTAAAAAATAAATAAAAAATTTAAACCAAAAAGCAGTGTAGGCTACCTCCTCCTCCTCCACCGCCACTTCCACCTACACTGCCACATCCACCGCCTCCTCAACCTCCTACTCCATATGGACCTGGTCCTCCTAGATCAAGATTATTATTCATTATTTGTACGTATTTTATGTTATTTAAAGTAATTTCCCTATCCACATTTGTTTGCAGAGCATTTGCCATGCTCTTAACCACATTTTGACAACATTTGCAGCCTCTAGCCCTTTCCATTACATTTTTACAGCCATTTTAGTGCTCAAAAGTTTGGTTCCCTATTGACTTCAATGGGGTTCGGGGTCAAGTTCGGATCCCGAACTCTAACTTTTTTCCGAAGTTCGGCCGAACCCGTCGAACCCGAACATCCAGATGTCCGCTCAACTCTATTAATAACCAATATACAGAATTTTTATACTTACAAATCACGATAGATGGGGATCATTACATATGCAACACGTACCAGAAACCTGTCGCGAAAAAAAGGTTTATTCGCTATTCCAGCTGTCATCTCCCTTGGTGGATGCTTAATATCCCTCTTGGCCAATTCCGTAGAATAAAGAGGATTTGCACAAATACTGATATATTTGAGGAAGAGGATACTAAAATGATAGAGGAATTTATTTAAAAAAATGATCCCGAAAAATTATTATGTAATGCCCTACAAAAAGTGAAGGAAATGGACAGAAAGACCTTTTTCATAACGAATCCAGATAACCCTAAGGAAAAACAAGAAGAAACACCTTGTATAATCCTTCCCTTTAATACACAATATAAAAAGATTGAACATATGATACGTAAACATTGTCATTATATTCAAAAAGACAAAACGATAGGATAATTAATATCAGAGTCACCACAAATAGTCTATACAAGAGCCCCAAATCTAGGACTAAAAGTAGCCCCCTCTATTAAACATTCAAGAACAAACTAAGTATCCATGCATAGATGGTTAAATATGAACGGTTTCCACAGGTGTGGAAGATGTATAAACTGTAGGAACACATCATTCCCCCAAAAAACTACTAAAATTGTTTCAACACAAAATTCCTTCCCATTTGAGATAAAAAAAAATCTTAACATGCAATTCTTGTAACGTGATATATATCATTCAGTGTCCATGCGCCAAGCAATACATTGGAAGGACCAAAAGAGCTTTGAAAACTAGATTGGCAGAACTAATCACGAATATCAAAAATGGATTTGAGAAACATTCTCTATCCAGACATTTTAAAATAATACATAATTTTAATTTTTGCAGCATTGGAACAAATTGACCGACATTGGAGGGGTGGTGACTATGTTGCTAGGATGTCAAGGGCAGAGTCCAGGCAAATTTTTTAATTTGGTAGCCTGCTGCCTAACGGGTTGAATGCTGATCTTGAGATTTTTGGCTTCCTCTGAACCTGGGGTGGGTGCCCCCCACCAGTGTGGTTATCTGACACAGGGGTTCCCCTTTGATGAAGGGCCTCCACTCTATGAATTCTAGATACCACGGGCCAATAAGGTTCCAGGGAATAACAGCTGAAAAGATATCTATTCATGTTCAATACCTGTTAACCTACTGTCCTGAGATTTTACTTTATATTTTTATGTAATTCTATTGTATTTTAATAAATTTTGATAAAAGCAATGATTTTTTTTAAATAATCCATTGACAATGATCTATAGTGTAATTGAATGCTATTTCAAAAAAACACAAAAAAACACATCAAGCACTAAAAACTGCATCAAAAATGCACAAAAACCGCAACCCTATTTAGATGCGTTTCTTGAACTAAAATACAGTCCATCTTTTGTAAGTAACCCAAGAAGGAGGGATATAAAGTCAGCAAAGATTCTGTGCAAGTATTACCACTGATGAAGGAGTAAAGCAACACTCCAAAACGCGTTTGTTGCCCTATCCACATACCGTATTTTTCCCCCCATAAGATGCACTTTTTCCTCCCCAAAAATGGGGGGAAAATGCCCCTGCGTCTTATGGGACGAATTCTGACATGTTTAACATCGCTGGCTGCGATGTGTGAGTGGAGGAGGGACTGGGAGGAGGAGCTGGGGGTCGGCAATTGCGGCGGGGCGGTGCAGTCACTGTACTATAGCCCCCCCCCCCCGCCGCTCCAGTGCTACACAAATATAAAATGTATTATTTAATTAAAAGTTATTAAACATGCCCCCCTCACTCCTAATAGTACTGTATATCCTAATTGCTTCTGTATAATGCCGGCAGGCGGGCCGGGCGGGCGGCAGCATAACTCCGTGATGTCACGTGCCTGCGCCGCCTACTTTAAGAATGAAGTAGGCGGCGCAGGCAAGTGACGTCAGTGAGTGACGCGCCGGCCGCCCGGCCCGCCTGCCGGCATTATACAGAAGCAATTAGGATATATGGTACTATTAGGAGTGAGGGGGGCATGTTTAATAACTTTTAATTGAATGATACATTTAATATTTGTATACTGGGGGGCGGGGGTGGGGGCGGCGGGGGACACACACGGAATCTGTGGATGGCACAGTTAAGGGGTGGGGGTCTGTGGATGGCACTGTTATGGGCTGGGGGGTTCTGTGGATGGCACTGTTATGGGCTGGGGGGGTCTGTGGATGGCACTGTTATGGGGTGGGGGGTCTGTGGATGGCACATATATAACAGTGCCATCCACAGATCCCCCTGTAACAGTGCCAGCCACAGATTCCCCCCCTGTAACAGTGTCTGTCATCCACAGATCCCCCATAACAGTGTCCGTCATCCACAGATCCCCCTATAAGTGTCCGTCATCCACAGATCCCCCCATAAGTGTCCGTCATCCACAGATCCCCCCATAACAGTGTCCGTCACCCACAGATCCCCCCATAACAGTGTCCGTCATCCATAGATCCCCCCCCCCCCCATAACAGTGTCCGTCATCCACAGACCACCATTAGTTCCAAACCCACCAAAAGCACACCTTTTGGTTAAAAAAAAAATTTCTTCTTATTTTCCTCCCCAAAAATTGCATGATTTTAGACTTTTGGTTTAATACATTGTATGATTTTATACAGATGTAGTAGGGTTAGCACTCAAACTCTTAACTCAAATTTCTTAAATCATCGTGTTATCTTGAAACAAAAGCCATTGAAAAGCAATTGAAGCTGTGTGTTTAGATTAGATAACACATCTCAGAAATCCTAGAAAGCATGAGTGTTATATCGGTACCTAATTATATTTCAGCGTGACTCTGATTGCTGAGTGCCCTTTTATATAGCTTTTATGATTTTATTGATTTGGGCACATCAATTTTAGTTGGAGCACCGAATCATCCCTAATATAGGGTGAGCAGTCTCATATACCCACTACCACTAAATGCTTTTGCCACAAATAACTGCACCAGTGAAGTGCGTAATTTTTTTCCTTTCTATAATGAAATAGGCCACAAAACGCTTTTGCCACAAATAAGTGCACCAGTGAAGTGCGTATGTTTTTTTCTTTCTATAATTAAATAGGCCACTAAACGCTTTTGCCACAAATAAGTGAACCAGTGAAGTGCGTATATATATTTTTTTCTTTCTGTACTCTTTTAACACATAAAACCGCTGACGTGAACTGAGAATATATTTTTCTTGTTTGAAAAGATATAAGCCACTAAAGGCTTTTCAGCATAGCACTTGCGCCCCAAGAAAAAATGCTGGAATGACAGAGCTGTATAATAGCTATTTGGTTCCCCAAATAATCTTTCCTTGCACTTGTAAATCGCTTTTCTAGCAGTGTCCCTAGCGCTTTATGACGTCTCTACTTGCACTAAGATGCTGTGAAATGATTCCTCTCTATCCTGTCCCTGCACTTGTAAATCGCTTTTATGGCACTGTTCCTAGCATTTTCTGACATCTCTACCTGCACTAAGATGCTATGAAATGATTCCTCCCTATCCTTTTCCTGCACTTATAAATCGTTTTTTCATTTTTTTTTTCACAATAAGGTTTTTCCAATTGCCTTCCCTAGTACCTTCTCACGTCTGTCCCTGCACTCAGAACGCTTGAAAATGTTTGACTCTAAGATGGCGTTGTATTTATAGGGATGGCTGGCTGCTGATTGGATGCATGCATGGCATTATGGGTCAGCCCGCCTTCCCAGAGATCCTTGCCCCATGTCCTCACACGTGTAGCCGCCATTTTAGGAAATTTGCGATTCATTACCACGAAGCACGAGGAAATTCACATTCTTTGCGAATCAAATTTTTCCTGAAATTCTGATTGAATTCCACTTTGTCTATTTTCGATTCGCTTATCTCTATGAGGTCTGTTAGGATTTATTATGCTTCCATTTTGATCCAATAAAAATTGTTGTCACGGATCTGCAAGAAACAGAAGCCAGTATTATTACAGCCTTAGTAAAGTGTTCTGACAAGCAGTTAGAATTCACTGTTGTTGTACTGGTTGTATCTTCTGGTACTGCACATGATATCCGGGAATTAAGAAAATTAAAATACTTAAATATTACCTTATTATAAATATGTTCCCAAATACCTATCGTTCGTTATAATAGCTCATTTTGTCTGGGGAGCAATCATTAGGAGAAACAAAATGGCCACCATCCTATTAGTACAGATAGAACCTGTCCTAATCACACAGCAGGACAAGTTACTTCACAACACTGAGTTAAACAGCTGCCTCATCCTCCTCTCTGCTCTGCTTGTCAGGGATTATGATCCTGAATAGAGATGGCCTTGCGGTTTGCCCGGCAGTTGTTTTGCGGCGAACATATGGCGATGTCCACCGGTGCCATATTCTTTTACATTGTGAAAAAACAAATCCAGCAGGAGAAGATATCGAGAAATAAATCATGGGTCAAATATAGAAAAAAAAAAAAAATCCAGAAATTATAGTAACCCTTTCAAAAATAATTAAATAATAATGTCTTTATTAATACTATTAGTCAAATGACGTACAAAACACAAATACTACAGTAAGATAATCGATGGGTATGCTACTAACTGATGTAAGGGGAAGCTGTCCCTATGATGACACCCTAATCTCAAGCTCAGCCCGGGGACGGCCCCTAAAGGTGGGGACTCCCCGTCCTCGAACCTAGACTGCAGATTCCCTAGTTACACCCTAAGGCCTCTTTCACACTACAGTATGTTGAATTCAGTGTTTTGCGTTCCGTTTTTCACGGATCTGTTGTTCCGTTTTTTGCTTCCGTTGTGGTTCCGTTTCCGTTCCGTTGTTCCGTTCCGTTTTTCCGTATGGCATATACAGTATACAGTAATTACATAGAAAAAATTGGGCTGGGCATAACATTTTCAATAGATGGTTCCGCAAAAAACGGAACGGATACGGAAGACATACGGATGCATTTCCGTATGTGTTCCGTTTTTTTTGCGGACCCATTGACTTGAATGGAGCCACGGACCGTGATTTGCGGCCAAATATAGGACATGTTCTATCTTTTCAACGGAACGGAAAAACGGAAATACGGAAACGGAATGCATACGGAACACATTCCGTTTTTTTGCGGAACCATTGAAATGAATGGTTCCGTATACGGACCGTATACCGAACGCAAAAAACGGACCGCAAAACGGAAAAAAAAACGGTAGTGTGAAAGAGGCCTAACAGAGACATAGGGGGTAACGCACTAGCCTAAAGTGAATTGCGTAAACACACAGATAGCCCTAGACAAATGGGCTGGACAAGTGGACCTTATATATAATATATGTATATAAGGTCCACTTGTCCAGCCCATGTGTCTAGGGCTATCTGTGTGTTTACGCAATTCACTGGACGGGGAGTGCCCACCTTTAGGGGCCGTCCCCGGGCTGAGCTTGAGATTAGGGTGTCATCACAGGGACAGCTTCCCCTTACCCATCGATTATCTTACTGTAGTATTTGTGTTTTGTACGTCATTTGTCTAATAGTATTAATAAAGACATTAGTATTTAATTATTTTTGAAAGGGTTACTATAATTTCTGGAATTATTTTTTTTTTCTATATTTGACCCATAATTTATTTCTCGATACCCAAGGAGGGTGGCTCCCGCTGTTGCTGCCTACTCCGAGATCTCTACTGTCAGTGGTGGTAAAGGGGATGATGTGTCTATGGATGTCACGTGGGTGCCCACAAGAGAGGAAGTAGAGGGGAGTTCAGAAGGAGAGACAGAGCAGCAGATAGGGAGGAGAAGGAGGAGACGCAGGCAGAACCTACAGTGCAAAGGAGGCAAAAAGCAGACTGCTAATGTATCTGGAATGAGCCATCCACCATGCACGGTCACATGCTCCCAGGACGTTGCTCCCAGGACGTTGGCACATGGCTCTGCAGTGTTTTATTTTTTTTAACGTGTCTGCTGCTGACAATAGTGTTGCCATCTGCAGACTGTGCTGTCAATGCATAAGTCGAAGAAAGCCCAATACTCACCTAGGGACGACTGCTTTAAGAAGGCAGCTGGCCTCCCATCACCGAGCCCAGTGGGAGCAACAACATCAGAACCCACAAAGACACACTCTTCCGCTTCTCCTCACTCCTCTCATTTGTTCTCCACCTTCCACCGTGCCGTAGTCGCGTTCAGTCTGGCAAAAGGCAGGCTTCCGTAGCCCAAATGTTTGAGTGAAAATAGATGATGACGCCTGATAACCCTCTTGCCCAATGACTGACCGCCGGCTTGTCGCAACTGCTAGCCTGCCAACCACTGCTATATAAATGGAGGCCTTTAGAAAATTTTTGGCCATTGGCACACCGCAATGGAAGGTACCCGGAAGGAAATATTTCTCCCATAAGGGCATCACAGTGTTGGTGCCAAGATACATCTGACCACAGACATGTGGTCTAGCAAACACGGGCAGGCAAGGTACAATACATAACTTTTACTGGCCACTGGGTGAACCTTCTGATGGCCGTCAAGCATACAGCCCGTGGCACCCATGTGGATTTTGTCTTACCACCATGGATTGCATGCAGGCCTGCCTCTTCCTATCCTCCTCCTTCTCCATCCTCCGTCTCCTCCTCAAATGACTCCTCCTTTTTCACTACTACCGCCTCTTCCGCTGCACCCCCCAAGCTCCCCAAAACCTATTCGACCTGCCAGGTGAGACGTTGCCCTGCTGTGCTGCGGCTGTTGTGCCTGAAAGCCAAGATCTACACTGGTCCTGTACTCCTTTCAGCTTTGTGGTCACAGATCGATCAGTGGCTAACCCCGCTCAATTTGACAGTTGGTAAAGTGGTGTGCGACAACGGTGCCAATCTGTCGAGCGCGCTGAAACAGGGCAAAATGACACAAGTGCCGTGCATGGTGCTCGTCCTGAACTTAGTCATGGATCGATTTGTTGCCAAATACCCCGAGTCCAGGACGTCTTGCGAGAGGCAAGGAAAATCTCTGGCTATTTTAGAAGATCTTACACGGCTATGACTCGCCTTGTTAACATTAAGCGGCGACACCACCTGCCCGTCAGATGTCTCATTTGTGACTGCCTGAAGTGATGGAACTCCATCTTATATATGTTTGATAGGCTGCTCCATCAGAAATGTGCATTTAATGACTACCTGTATGAACTCTGCGGCAGGACAGGTTCTTGGTGCTTGTTTTATTTCCACAGCCAGTGGCTGCTCATGCGCGACACATGTAGACTTCCACGGCCATTTGATGACATCTCCAAACTGGTCAGTCGCAGCCAGGGTGCCATCAGTGACATCGTACCTTACGCCTTCTTTCTGGAGCGTGCATTGCATCGTGTCAATGATCAAGCTGTCGAGGAGCAGGAGCAGGAAGATGAGGAAGTCACAATGCTGGATGAATTTGGGGGGCTACACCATCTGAGACAAGTCAACAGGAGTCTGAAGAGGAGTCAGAGGAGGATGTGCCGGGGCAGAGGAGATGCAAGAAGAGCATGCTTTAAATGTTTCTGGGACCCCTGGTGTTGTCCGAGGCTGGGGGGAGGAGACTGAGGATGACATTATCCTGAACGATGAGCAGGAGCCAGGCCACTTCACTGCTTCCAGTTTAGTGCAAATGGGGGCCTTCATGCTCCAGTGTTTGAAGATGGCTGTTACCACCATCACAACCATCACAGAGGGCTGTTAGAATGCAGCACTTCCAGGCCTTGCTTCGAGAAATTCTGTTGCGGGTGCTGGCAGAGGAATTTCCACTCACAGAGAAACAGTTGCAGGTATCAATCCAACAGGGCATGCAAGAAGAGAGCGGTTTGAAGATGTGTTGTTCACTTTGGATATGAGATCATTCTTGCAGCCAACCCATCGACAGCCGCCCTCCAGATCCAGTCTCACGGAATGTCTAGACCTACAGGTGTCCGACTACATCGGGTTAACAGCCAATGTAGATACTCTGAGAAGCAAGTAACCCCTGGACTACTGGGTGTGCAGGCTTGACCTGTGGCCAGAGCTGGCACAATTTGCCATGAAACTGTTGGCTTGCCCATTGTCCAGTGTCTTGTCCGAAAGGATGCTCATAGCAGCAGGGTTGATCGTGACCGATAAGTGCACTCGCCTAGCTCACAAGAGTGTGGACTACCTCACATTTTTAAAAATAAATGAGGCATGGATCTTGGAGGAATTCAACACCTGTGACGACCACATTTAATTAAATTTCCTCATGCCAGCCCACAAATATCCGCCACTACCCAGAACAATTATTGGTCCCTGTCTCAGGTAACTACAGCGGCATAAAAGGCCTTTTCTGTCCATTGAATGCCTAATGTTTTGGGCCTCGGAGGAATTCAACACCTGTAACAACCATGTGCTTCAACTAGTATCATTATTTTTTTTTTAAAAGGGATGATTTTGTTAACCATGGTTTTAAACATATGTATTTGACCTGTATTTGTACTGGGAAATTGATATCCATTGACCATCTAATAGATCTTCAGCCACTTACTTACTTGTTATTTTATGTACTCTGAATGCATAATTTTTGGGACCTGTAGCACACTGTCCTGCTGGAAAATTGATATCCAATGACTGTATAATCTAACTTCAGCCACTTACTTACTTGATTTTTTATGTCCGCTAAATGCATAACTTTTGGGACCTGTAGTACACTCTCCTGCTGGAAAATTAATATCCAATGACTGTATAATCTACCTTCAGCCACTTACTTGATTTTTTATGTCCGCTGAATGCATAATTTTTGGGGCCTGTAGTACACTGGCCTGCTGTAAAATTGATATCTAATGACCGTGTAATCTACCTCCAGCCACATACTTACTTGTTCTTTTATGTACGCTGAATGAATAATTATTGTGGCCTTGAAGGAATTCAACACGTGACGACCACGTGTTATCGAATTTCAACTATTATCATTAGGTTTTTTTTCAAGATGGGGGATTTCGTTAGCCATGTTTTTAATCCAATTTTATATTTTTAGTTATTTTAAACATATGTATTTGACCTGTATTTGTACTGGCCTGCAGTAAAATTGATATCCATGTAATATACTGCCGGCCACATAATCACTTGATCTTTTCTGTCCAGGGAATGACTAATGTTTGGGGCCTGTAGTCCAGTGTAATCAAATAAAGAAATATATTCCAGCTCACCATAAAATCCCTCTGCACGGAACAGACTAGACTGGTCCTTGGCGTATAAACAGAAGAAAAAGTTCCAGCATCCAGGATAAAATGTTGCCCACTTCTTTATTAAACTTTGGTTACAATACAATTAAACAGACATGATCTCCCTCCACTACTCGGTTAACATGTTTTGAACCAGCCAGGTTCTTACTCATAACCGGAGGTGTGGCTTGGCTTTCAGGGTAAAATGGCCCACATTCTCCAATAGAACACAAAAGGGGAGGGGACAAACGTTGGCTAAATGTGTTATCTTAAAAAGTAAACTGCAGGAGCAAAAGGTTGCAGTAATCTATATCGATGCAATAGAAAAAGCAATGTAAATAGTCAATTCTAAAAATGAGCTGACAAACTCCATCTAAATCTCATACATCAATTATAGAAAAAACGCACAGTGTGAACATACCCTCTGCGTCCCCGTGCCGAAAACCCTTAAAAAAAACTTAACCCTCCTCTTATGTTAGCTTTCTGTTACTATCCATGATGTTAACGGGTTGGTTTTGACCCGTGTCTTAAATCGGCCATAAAATACCCTCTGAACAATTATTTATCATCCAATTTGTTTCTTACCTCTTGGTTACCTTGTTAGGCTTCTTTATCCTTGAAAAGATTGGTTTTAATATTTTTGGTGTGACCCTTAGACCTTACTTTTGATAGCATACCTCCCATGCTGCATATTGGAGATGATTACTCTGCAAGTCAGCAACTCTGAAATGTATTGGTCCTATGTTTCTTTACTTTATTTAGAGAAGCAGACAAGCAGGCAAAGAGATAGGCCCCTCCCTAACTACAGCTCACAGGGCTGAGAGGTGATTGGCTGTCAGTGTTACTAAGCAGAGAGAGTGTTTATGATTTCAGTTTTCAGTATCCTATAATCCTATATTATAACTGGGTCAGAATTGACCCTAACACCATAAACGTCTTAATTTTAACCACAGTATTTTATAATTTAGTGAAAAGGATTATTTTTCTATTACATTGTTTAAATAGAGGTTCCTGACAAAGTAAAAAAATCTTGATGCAATAAACAAATTTATGTGATACTTATAGACATTCAAAACCTGAAAACGGGTCGGTTCTGACCCTAACATAAGAGGAGGGTTAAAAACTCAGCAAAATGCTAACAAATGATGATTGAAAAGGCTTTGCATTATCGATCTGCAAAAATAGGAAGAAAAAGACAATCTGGAAACACAAAAAAAAAAAAAAAAAGGAAAAAGGGGAGGGGGGAATGTTATACAGTGGAGGAAATAATTATTTGACCCCTCACTGATTTTGTAAGTTTGTCCAATGACAAAGAAATGAAAAGTCTCAGAACAGTATCATTTCAATGGTAGGTTTATTGTAACAGTGGCAGATAGCACATCAAAAGGAAAATCGAAAAAATAACTTTAAATAAAAGATAGCAACTGATTTGCATTTCATTGAGTGAAATAAGTATTTGAACCCCTACCAACCATTAAGAGTTCTGGCTCCCACAGAGTGGTTAGACACTTCTACTCAATTAGTCACCCTCATTAAGGACACCTGTCTTAACTAGTCACCTGTATAAAAGACACCTGTCCACAGAATCAATCAATCAAGCAGACTCCAAACTCTCCAACATGGGAAAGACCAAAGAGCTGTCCAAGGATGTCAGAGACAAAATTGTAGACCTGCACAAGGCTGGAATGGGCTACAAAACCATTAGCAAGAAGTTCGGAGAGAAGGTGACAACTGTTGGTGCGATTGTTCGAAAATGGAAGGAGCACAAAATGACCATCAATCGACCTCGCTCTGGGGCTCCACGCAAGATCTCACCTCGTGGGGTGTCAATGGTTCTGAGAAAGGTGAAAAAGCATCCTAGAACTACACGGGAGGAGTTAGTTAATGACCTCAAATTAGCAGGGACCACAGTCACCAAGAAAACCATTGGAAACACATTACACCGCAATGGATTAAAATCCTGCAGGGCTCGCAAGGTCCCCCTGCTCAGGAAGGCACATGTGCAGGCCCGTCTGAAGTTTGCCAATGAACACCTGAATGATTCAGAGAGTGACTGGGAGAAGGTGCTGTGGTCTGATGAGACCAAAATAGAGCTCTTTGGCATTAACTCAACTCGCTGTGTTTGGAGGAAGAAAAATGCTGCCTATGACCCCCAAAACACCGTCCCCACCGTCAAGCATGGGGGTGGAAACATTTTGCTTTGGGGGTGTTTTTCTGCTAAGGGCACAGGACAACTTATTCGCATAAACGGGAAAATGGACGGAGCCATGTATCGTGAAATCCTGAGCGACAACCTCCTTCCCTCTGCCAGGAAACTGAAAATGGGTCGTGGATGGGTGTTCCAGCACGACAATGACCCAAAACATACAGCAAAGGCAACAAAGGAGTGGCTCAAGAAGAAGCACATTAAGGTCATGGAGTGGCCTAGTCAGTCTCCGGACCTTAATCCAATCGAAAACCTATGGAGGGAGCTCAAGCTCAGAGTTGCACAGAGACAGCCTCGAAACCTTAGGGATTTAGAGATGATCTGCAAAGAGGAGTGGACCAACATTCCTCCTAAAATGTGCGCAAACTTGGTCATCAATTACAAGAAACGTTTGACCTCTGTGCTTGCAAACAAGGGTTTTTCCACCAAGTATTAAGTCTTTTTTTGTTAGAGGGTTCAAATACTTATTTCACTCAATGAAATGCAAATCAGTTGCTATCTTTTATTTAAAGTTATTTTTTCGATTTTCCTTTTGATGTGCTATCTGCCACTGTTACAATAAACCTACCATTGAAATGATACTGTTCTGAGACTTTTCATTTCTTTGTCATTGGACAAACTTACAAAATCAGTGAGGGGTCAAATAATTATTTCCTCCACTGTATATGTATGTATAACTGGAAGACAAACCAGACATACCAGCATTATTGATTATACTCTGAATATTCTATTCAATGCTGATACAAATACATGAGCTCTTTTCTAAGATTGAGTCCCATTGGATACCGTGTATTAAACTTAAAAATCTGATATGCCTCCCGCAGGAGGATTTTATGTTTGATATCTCCTCCCCTTTGTAGGGTGACCACTTTTTCAAAGGCATATGTACGGAAACTATCTAGTCTTCAGACATGTTCATTAATAAAATGATTGGCCATACCAGATACACCAGTAACTAGGGGATTAGTGATGTAATTCAAATGCTCCCAGAATCTAGCCTTCAACTTCCTACTTGTGCTACCAATATACATTTTATCACAGGCAATGCACTCATTACTATAAATTACCCCCTCTGTATTACAGTTGATATATCTCCGTATCGGAAAGCTCTCTGAATGAGAAGAATCCTCAAATACTCTGGTCTGGTGGGCAAACCTACAGGTTTTACACGGATGTGTTCCGCATTTTGTAAAGCCTTGATATACTCGCATGTAACTACTGATGGGGACAACCTGTTGCCTAGGATAACGGATCTTCTGGATACAATTCTGCAGCCACCCTTGAGGATATCATGCAAAATACTGTCCTGATATAGAATTGGCAAACACCTGCGAACTGCCTGTTCTATTTGGGAAAATTGCTTACTGTAAGTAAGGACCAAAGTTGGTCTGTTTTGTTCCAATTTCTTATTTGCACCCGATGCTTTAGTTTGCGATCCAAAGAGGAGATCCCTTCTATTTTTGTTACATCCAATATTATAAGCTCTGGATAACATCCAGTGGGCATACCCTCTTTGTTTTAGATGACTCCTTATGACCGGGCATTCCCTCTGGAATGACTCCTCCAGTACTGCAATTTCTACGTGCCCTTATAAATTCACCCACCGGTATGGCTTTTATTGTGTGTCTAGAATGATGACTAGTGGCTTTCAAAATAGTATTGCCAGAGATATCTTTGCGATAAGTCTCTGTACAAATGCATTCAATCACAAACTCAGTCAGCTTCAAATCCAAAAAGAATATTGTACACACATCCATATGGTGGGTGAAACTCAGGGAATATGGATTGTTGTTCACATAGTTAACAAAGTCCGGTATGGCATACACATCGCTGCTCCAAACGAGCAACAAATCGTCGATATATCTGCCATACCAGACAACGTGCCCAGAAAAATCGCTGGCCACAGAAAAAATAAACTGTTCCTCCCAATGCGCCATAGCAATATTGGCGAGACACAGTGAAAATCGAATGGCTGCTATATCTGTGCAAATAATATTCTAATGCTTCCAGTGCCAGTGAATGGGGAATAGATAGGTACAAAGAAATCACATCCTGCGTCCACCATTTATAATCTGGAGCCCAAACCATGTCATAAAATGCTCTGAGTACATCAGAAGTGTCCTTTAAATACCCAGGTATTCTCCTCACCAGAGGCTGTATCAATGTGTCCAACCACTCCCCCATTCTTTCCAACAGTGATCCAATATCGGACACAATTGGTCTGAGTGGGGGTGGATAGACTTTTTTATGACTCTTAGGGAGGGCATGGATAATTGGAGTTGTGGGTGTCTTCACTGCCAGGAAATCATATTCACTATCACTTAAAAAACCTTGTGTTCTACCCTTGTCCAGAATGATAAAAAAAAATCCTTCTGGTAATTGACCAAGGGGTTACTACATAGCTTCTTGTAAGTAGAGACATCCAACAACAATTCCTCCATATGCTGAAAATAGGTTTCCCTATCCATTATAACTACAGACCCTCCCTTATCTGCCATTCTTATTACAAGATCTGAACTTGTTTCAAAGCTTCCTGCTGGTCACATGTGAGATTGGAGCTACCACCACTTCCACTGTTGTAAATGGTAGTGAGCTCCCTCTCCAATACTTCCTGGAACACATCCATACTTTCTGAGCGTGACTTTAATTGGTAATATTGTACATTTGTAACTTTTAAATCTTGTCCCAAAGCTATATGCTGAGAACAGGAATTCTCCATCTGTAACTCAACCAAATTAGCTAAAGCAATTTGCTCCTGAAAAGTCAAACCACTGTATTCATTAATGACAGGTTCAATATCACTGCATTCCCCCTGTTTATTAACATCTATCCCCCCCAAAAAATGAAAGTTAAATTGCGTATAAACTTGCTAATGTCCAGAATAGTTGAGAACAAATCAAAATCCTTCATAGGAACAAAATTTAACCCCAGAGACAAAACATTTAGCTATTCCTGTGTCAGAGAGGCTTGCGATAAATTGACCACATCATGTGAACACTGGTCTGACCCTTTCCTTGGTTGTTGCCTGGTTGTCATTGCGTGTGGTTTTCTTTGAATGTTTCCTCCCACCCCTCCGCCGTCGTTTTTTTTATTGTTTTCCATACTTTGTTTTATTTTTAGGTTTTTTATAATATGAGGATCTCACAAGTGTCTTTGTTGTTCCTGGAACTGCCCCTCACGGTCTTAAGCTGACTCTTGCGAGTCGCTAGTAATTTTGGAACTATCCGATTTGAAGAAGTTGAAACTCACTTGCCGCATCCCTCTTGCTTTATCCTTAACATGTTTTTTAATTGATCTGGGGGTGCTGGGAAACCTTTCACGTCTCCCCCACTCATATATCTGGTCCTTGCTGAAGTCAAACAAATCCCTTTGGAATTTGGTCTGTTTGGTTTCCATTATTTTCTCTTCTAGTTCTTTTAACAGTCTCTACCTTTTCATTTGACTCATTGAAACCCTGTATAGTCTCATATTTTATCAAAGATGCCTTGGTGTCTCTTATTTCCTGTTGTATACCTGCAAGTTTGTATTTTTCATAATTAATAATAATCAATTTTAATGAACATTCTGATAGTATGGTATTCCACTCTGTAACAAAGCTTTCAGAAAAACACATGGTGGGGATCTGCATGTAGTCCTGTGGCCTACAGTAACATTTTTATCCATTGACTGCATAATGTACCTCGAGCCACATAATCTGAATTTATTTTATGTCAGTTGAATGCCTAATTTTTAAGGCCCGTACTCCTGGCACATTTCAGAGAATTTCCCTTTAAGACGCATAAAAATGTCCCTGATTAAGATACATATTGTTTGTTGGAATTTTTGTCATTGATCCCCCTCTAGTATGTCACTGTCCATGTTGTGGGACTATTTGTACACTTCTACTAAGTATTTGATGGCTGCAAATATGAGCTGAAGGTTTTTCATGTTCGCCTGCCATTGAAGGCAGATTGCGTTAGCGAACCGTCCTGGCCGATGTTCGTCCATCACTATTCCTGAATGCAGTTTATTATGATCTTCAGCTGAATCTCTGTAGGAATGGAGTTCATGAGGAGACATGAAGTACAGTGATGAGGTGGAGATGTGGATAATGAGCAGCAGCACTTATATGCAGTCTCCATTACCTCACATTACCACTGTTTCTCCTGTCCGTCCTCTCTGTACTTTATGTCTCCTTCATTCCTACAAAGATTCAGCTGAAGTTCTTATCGTCTGTAATCAGGATCATAATCCATGACAAGCAGGAGAGGAGGGTGAGGCAACTATTTATGTCAGAGTTGTCCAGTAACTTGTGTAAGTCCTCCTGTGTGATTAGGACAGGTTTTGTCTGTACTTATAGGATGGCAGCCATTTTGTTTCTCCTAATGATTGCTCCCCAGAGAAAACTAGCCATTATAACTAAAGAAAGGTATTTGAAAATATATTTATAATAAAGTAATATTTAAGTATTTTCATTTTCTTAATTCCTGGAGAACCCCTTTAAATGCCAAGATTCCCCAAAATGATGATATTTAGGACATTAAAACAATGGTGGGTATAAGTGGTAAAGATAAGTCTTGTGTCACACAAAGGCCTCATTCACACATACGTGGATTTTCACGGACCATGGTCTATGAAAACCCACCCTGCTGCCCTGCTGAGTGCACAAGTGCACAGCATCATTGGTTGCTATGATACCGTGCACTTTTTGCCCCTGCTGCTGTTCACTCGTATGATCTATACGAATGTATTACTGTACAGCGTCGGCAGCACGAAGCGCACTGCGTCATAGCAACCAAAGACGCCGTGCACTCGTGCACTCAGCAGGACGGGTTTTCACTGACCGTGGTCCGAGAAAATCCACGTATGTGTGAATGAGGCCAAACACAAACTGAAGATTAAAATTAGAAGCTCTTTGCACACAATTTTGATCAAGGTGGCATCCAGCAGATGGTATAGCAAATTGGAACGCCAGTTACTCAACTTTTGTCAAATTTGTTTATAAAGACATTTGACTGCTGCAATGTAAAGGTGGTCTGCAGTCTTGCAAGGAAAAGTATATTGGCTGGTCTATTCTTACAGACAGTGAATGTGGAACTACTGTGCCAATCAACCAGTTTTACTTTGGGCTAGACTTGATCCTGGTGTTCCTCTGGTTTCCCCCTTTAACTCTTACACAGGCATCTGGACTTCACTTGAGGCAAGCTACCAAGTTGCTACATATTGGAATACAAAACACAGAAAACAGCAGCACAGTCCCTCTAGGGCAGTCCCTCTAGGATCCCAGGCTACATATCCGACAGAAATCCAGATGGAATTCCAAAAATGAGGTAGCACTCCAGATGTCAGTGAAACGGGCGGTGAACCTGCTTTATTCACTCACCCAATAAGTGCATGATGAAGTATATATACAGATACACACGATTATACATGATTAGATCATTTGTGATAATCAATAAATCAGTGATTGTATACAAAAATAAAATAAAGATATATACATAGTTACACAGCCAGTTGACCTAAAGTGCAAGTATATAATAAAATCCATAACTAGTTAGAACAGAGTGTTTTAATCTCTATGCAATGCTTGCATCACCAGTAGGGATGAGTGAACTCGGACAATACTGTTTGAGTTCAAACCTAACATTACTGTGTCCGGGAGTCAGTCTGTCTACATTTTGGGAGGACAGGTGAGTTCCCCCCACCCACCCTACCACAACAGCCATGGCAGAGGAATGTGAGTGCAGAGGGCCCCCCCAGTCAGACTTGCAAGAGGATGGATTATGGTGCAGATAGGCAGCGGCCAACTGACTACATAGGATGATAGGATGTCTCTATAGTAGTTCTGTTTGTCCTCCTCAGCGGATGTAAAAAAGGCGACAATGTAGAGGAGATAATAAAGTGACATGCGGCACTCACCGAAGTAGCACATGTGAAACTATTTATTCTTCCTTATTGAGAATGATAACAAACGAGGTGCTGGGCCGGACACACCGTTGCAGATGGTAGCGGCTACGGCCATTTCGCGCGTACTATCGTGCTTCTTCTGGCCGCTGTAGACGTCATCGCGCAATGTTGCGCTTTAAAGAGGTGGCGCCCTTCAGCCAGAGCCTTCAGCAACAGCTGTGCGCCGCAGGTTCATAACGTTAAAACCATACATGTGGAAAAGAACAAATACACGCAAGTCAGTGCCAATGATTAATTCAATCTTCCCTAATATAATACGTTTCGCTGTACAATGGTGTTAATAATTCACCTAACATATGGAAGCAATTGCTATGCAAAAGGGAGTCCAGCTCTCCAAGAGATCAAAAATCTTAAACTAGCAACACGCAACAAAAAAGGATATCTTAGTGTTCTACTTCAAATATTAAAGGAATACGGACATGTCATTTCTGTCGTTCAGCCCCGCTGCTCCCGTAGCTGTAGTAAGTAAGATCCACCTTGTTTCCCTCTGCAGGAGCAGCTGGTGCCGATCCCCTCCCCTAGGGATGGGTCGGACCTGCATACTGCATACCTGCATACTGCTACTGCGTGTCTGGGTCCTCTGTCTCGTCTTCCTCATCGCCCTGTAGCTCCTCTGGCTGCTCCTGCTCCTCCGCTCCTGTCACCTGTGTATAAAAAACAAACACCTATTTCACTACACATTGCTTGTGCTCCAATGTCCTCCTCCTCCAGTTCAGCCCACACAGAGATCATGTGGTCATGAGATCTAGGCACCATGTCTCCAGTCCCCTGGCCAGACAGATTTACCAGCATCTGTTCCAGGACATGAAGCAGTGGAATGATTTTGTTCATCCCGTAGTCATGTCAGTGGCGACTGACAAATAACGTAGCCTTCTCAAAGGGCCTGAGCAAACTACAGGTGTCACTCATGAGCTGCTACTTGCTGACATCAAAGTTACACAGGGGAGTACTCCTGTATGCTTGGATCATCAAGAAATCATTTATGGACTTTCTCTGTTCGTATAGTTGGTCCAACATATGGAGGGTGGAATTCCAACGGGTGAAAACGTTGCATATTAGCCTATGTTGGGGGATGCTGTTCTGCCCCTGCAGCTTAAGGAAGGTGTGCTTGGCGGTGTACGAGTGGCTGAAGTGCATGCAAAGTTTCCTGGCCATTTTTAGGATGTCTTGCAGATAAGTGCAAGACTTAAGGAACAACTTGACAACCAGATTGAACACTTGTGCCATGCAAGCCACCTGGCTCAGCCCTCCTTGACACAGAGCTGACACCATGTTCTTCCCGTTGTCTGTCACCTTGGTTCCAATTTTAAGTTGTCTTGGAGAAAGCCAGGATTCAATTTCTTGATGAAGGACACAGAGCAGTTCCACCCTTGTGTGACTCTGTTCACCCAAGCAAACGAGGTGCAGAACAGAATGACACTGCCGTACCCTGCACATGTGGTATGCTGGTGGGGCACTGTGATTTGCCCCTGCAGTGGAGGATGAGGAGGCAGAGGCGGACATTGTCGCAGGACCAACGGCGTGAGAAGGTGGAGGCGGAAGCGGCGTCACCTGGCCAAATTGCTGGTGTGGCTGGGCAGGAACCACATTCACCCAGTTTCATGCTTCGGTGTGGGAGGGAAACACCACAACGAGCATAGGAGGGAAGGGGGAACAGGAAATCAGGCCTGAGAACTAGGGAAGGAAAATGGACACCTCCTAGTTATATCCCTAACCAAAATCCTGACTGACTACCAATATGAACAGATCCCAAAGGTAGGTGACCTTGGAACTAATGGCAAGGACAATACTACCTGTTCCTCCAAAAGGAAGAACAAACAGGAGTATCCTTCGGGCTTAAAACAAAAAATAGGGAAATGCAACACACAGAATCCAAACAAAATACAAAAGGGAAATGAAAGTCTTAACTTCAAAGGAGCAATAGAAGCACCAGGAACTCAGCTGAGATCCAACCAGAATCTATCCAAAGGTCCAAACAGAAGCTATAAATCACACAGCATTGTGGGAGAAGCAACTATAAGTATAGAAGGTTAAATGACCCTAATAGCCATACCTAGGGAAAGAAGGTGTGGCAAGCAACAGAAACATAGAAACATAGAATGTGTCAGCAGATCAGACCCATTTGGCCCATCTAGTCTGCCTAATACACAGATGTTATTTTATCCAAAAGGAAAACATGTCAGATCAAACCATGTGTTGCCAGTCTCACCGATCTCCTGCCACCTGTCACGGGAACGTCCGTGACATCCAGTGGGTCGTAAAGGACCTGTATTGTCCCTGACCATGGTTACAGCTCCACACGTCAGCGCTGCCGTGTAATTTTGAAGACACCAACACCCTCAAGGACTGGCTCACCTTCTGTTCTACATGTGTGTGCAGGTCTGATACTCCCTTTTTGGCAAACAATTGACAGCTTGGGACTCTCCACCTCGGCTCGCCACAAGCCATCAGTTCTGTAAAAAGGTGCAGAGTCCACCACTTGGAAATGGAGGGAATGCAGCACCAGCAACTTGGCCAGGAGCACATTCAGCTTATGTGCTGTTGGATCAGTGCACGCATATTGTTGTCTCTTGGCAATCGCTTTAATGATCGATTGCTGACGGAATGACTGACGAGGAGTAGGAGGAGCAGCAGGAGCACCAGGACCAACTTCCTTCAGGTGAGGTGGTGGAGCCTTGACTGCCTGAAATCGGGTGCTTGCCACTGGTTGATGTAGCAGTTGCTGCGGCAGGCTGGACCACCACATCATATCCACAGTTCTCCCAGGCCACTTTATGGTGACGCTGCATATGTTGATGCAGGGCATTGGTGCCAACATTAGCACCCTGGCCACGCTTCACCTTATACCCACAGATTCTACAAATGGTTTTGTTTACCTCCTCCGGCGGCTTAATAAAAAACTGACACACCGCAGAGTAGGTGATTTTACCCCCAAAACTCTGCACTGACTGACTGCTACCGCCGCTGCTTCGGTGAACCCCTGCACCACTACTTTCCTGTCAGGTAGGCTCCTCCGAAGTGTATGGTCTACCCCAGGCACGTTTGGCTCCCAACCTCACACTGCAGCCATCCTGCTGACTCCTGGCCACGCTGCCTCACGGGCAAGTTGCCACCTACTTCTTCCAATGATGATGAAGCCCCTAATTCACTCGGCTCCCAAGTGTCATCAGCTACATCATCATTATCAAGTATTGTATGCACACCACTGTTGTCCTCCTCAACGGTCACTGGGTCGGGAGCCTGACCGCTCGTAACACCAGCTCCCATGCCACTCTCCTCATCACTACTTGCCCACCTACTGGAGGAAGCGGCGGATGTCTCCTCCACATCTTGGCTGGCCAGTAGCTGCTGACTGTCCTCTAGTAGCTCATCCTCGCTGTATAGTGCAGCTGAGCCCACAGCATATAATACTTGTCTGGCTGAGGGAACAGTAAAGGACAGAGGCAGGTTGAGGACAAGTGAGGGCACAGGGCCTACTCCCAGGCCATGATGTGGCTGAAAAACCCACCAGCTCTTAGCTGGGGGCATCTACTGTCACTTGGGACAAAGTGGATGATCGAGTTAACCATTCAAGAACCGCTGGGTTGCTGGTCAAGACACAGACACTATATGACACCTGGAGCTCAGGCCTCTCACTGCAACTCCTGCTGCCACACCCCCTTACTCTGCTGCGACCTGTGCCTGCGCCAGAAACATTAAGGCCTCTACCACTCCCCTGTGCACGGCCTGGCATTTATGTCTTATATACTGTTAGATCAAATAAATAAATAAAAAGGAAATTAAAACACCTAAAAAAAGTCTGTAATTTTCTCACTTCACCACGCAACAGCTAATAAGCCTTTTTTTTTCGATTAGTACACGCCAAAAAGGGCTGTAATTTTCTCACTTCACCACACAATGGCAAATACTTTTTTTGTGCCACTAATACACGCAAAAAAGGGCTTTAGAACATATAACTGCACCGCTGAACGGCAATTATTTTTTTTATTGTGCGACTAATACACGGCAAAAAGGGCTGTAATTTTTGCATTTCACCACACAACGGCTAATAGGTCCTTTTTCCCCCACTAATACAAGCCAAAAAAATGCTTTAGAACATATAACTGCACTGCTGTCACGGCTGAGGATGGGGAAAATCCTCAGCCGTGCGATGCCCAGAGATGTAAAGCGCTGCTTGGCCAGGACAACAGAATTAGGGAGCAGGTCGCCGCCTATCGCGTCCCTAACCTGACCCTGACTCCTAACCATATGAGTCAACCCTGAAGGTGGGAGGACTCATACACAGGATGCCTTGGGGTCCCTGCTAGCCCTCAGGATTGCCCTGGAACAAGGAGCAGGGTAAGGCGACCTGTTCCTTCTGGACGCGGAGGAACAGGAGTCTCACTGGCCAAGCTGCAAGGAAAAAGAACATAAACGGCCTATGGATATGGCAGGAGGATGAAAAGCACTTCCACACCTACCTGCCACAGACACACAGAATGGATCCTGTGCAATACAGCAAGTGTACACACCCAAACACCAGTGGACACAGCACACACACAAGAACCCAGATCCATAGGTGCATAACATAACAAGGAAAACATCAAGTGGACATCACATAATCTTAAGAATCACAATATGTTTATGACCACAAGGGTGGCCCCCACTGGCAGATGTAAATACAAGGAGGGTGTCTCCAGCAAAGCATGGCTGATGCACCGCTCAGCTTCTGATCTCCAACAAGGCTTTATAGCCCAAAGTGGCCACACCCACGCGGACACACCCAGTGCTCACAGCCTAGGAAGGGAATTAACCCTTCACACACCAGACAAGGGAAGACAGCAACTTAAAGGGGAAGTGAACACACAAACAACCCCGTGCACACCAAACATGGGAAGTGCACACCAATCACACAAGTTGCCGAGTGCAAACGCACGCGCAACACAGCAAGCTGCCACGACACAGCTCAGGCTGCCATGCTGCCACATAAATAACTGTTGCCAGCGGCAACCACAGGTAAGGCAAATACCACAGCCCTCACCTGTGATTGACAACCAAACCAAACCGCTGACAACCGCATGCGGTTCAGGAGTCACGGTCATGGCCATGACACTCCCATCCCTCAAAGTTCCCCCACCAAAAAAAAGGAAACTGGTGCGGGACCCAACAAGGGGATAGGAGAAAGGAACATCCACTCTCAGAAAATGGTTCCCAAAAAGTCGCTACCAGCATGCATCCTCTCCCAGCATTCACTAAGCCAGTCCAATGAGGCCTGCAGCCAGCCACACCGACACAGGGGAAAGAACCACTGAGACATGGACGAGGGGACTCTCCACTCACGTCCCCACTCCAGTCGCTGCCAGCAGACACTCATAACCAGCACGCAGCCGGACCACTAACAGAATGCTGCCACCAGATGACCAGAGATAGGAACATGGAGAGGGACGAGGGATCACCAACACGGACACGGAAGGTAAGGTGGCGGGGAATAAGCCACCAACCGCGCCGTTAACGGTGATCCCCCAAGACGCTCTCCCTCTGGAGAACGCGCATGCAGGCCACAAGCAGATGACACTGCATGCTGCACCCTCTTTCGAAGGTGTGCACACCAAAAAAAAAAAAAACACAAGTGCAAATATAAAATCAGGGGACGCCAAAAGCGAACACGGCGAAGGGATGGCGGGGAAAAGCCAGGTCACCGCGCCGTCAGCGGCGAAACCCCCACAACGCTCTCCCTCCGGAGAATGCGCATGCACCCCTTCCGCAGATGGCGGTACATGCTTCACCCTCTTTCGATAGAAGGCCACGTGAGGAGCCTTTGTGGTCATACTGTCACGGCTGAGGATGGGGAAAATCCTCATCCGTGCGATGCCCAGAGATGTAAAGCGCTGCTTGGCCAGGACAACAGAATTAGGGAGCAGGTCACCTCCTATTGCGTCCCTAACCTGACCCTGACTCCTAACCATATGAGTCAACCCTGAAGGTGGGAGGACTCATACACAGGATGCCTTGGGGCCCCTGCTAGCCCTCAGGATTGCCCTGGAACAAGGAGCAGAGTAAGACGACCTGTTCCTTCTGGATGCGGAGGAACAGGAGTCTCACTGGCCAAGCTGCAAGGAAAGAGAACATAAACGGCCTATGGATATGGCAGGAGGATAAAAAGCACTTCCACACCTACCTGCCACAGACACACAGACTGGATCCCGTGCAATACAGCAAGTGTCCACACCCAAACACCAGTGGACACAGCACACACACAAACACACAGGAACCCAGATCCATAGGTGCATAACATAACAAGGAAAACATCAAGTGGACATCACATAAACTTAAGAATCACAATATGTTTATGACCACAAGGGTGGCTGAAGCCCCCCTCAGCTTCTGATCTCCAACAAGGCTTTATAGCCCAAAGTGGCCACACCCACGCGGACACACCCAGTGCTCACAGCCTAGGAAGGGAATTAACCCTTCACACACCAGACAAGGGAAGACAGCAACTTAAAGGGGAAGTGAACACACAAACAACCCTGTGCACACCAAACATGGGAAGTGCACACCAATCACACAAGTTGCCAAGTGCAACTGCACGCACAACACAGCAAGCTGCCACGACACACCTCAGGCTGCCATGCTGCCACATAAATAACTGTTGCCAGCGGCAACCACAGGTGAGGCAAATACCACAGCCCTCACCTGTGATTGACAACCAAACCAAACCACTGACAACCGCATGCGGTTCAGGAGTCACGGTCATGGCCATGGCCGTGACAACTGCACAAGGGCAAATAAGATACAGAAATATTTCCTTGTCCACGAATAACAAGAACGGTTTGCTGGAATTACAGATTGTATAATTGCAATTTGGATCCCCAGTCAGTGCAGCAAGGTGTAATAGGATTGTTCCAATTACCCAGGCTGTAACCTCCGCTACTGATTCCTGTTCTACATAAATGCTGTGGAATGATTCCTCTCTATCCTTTCCCTACATCTTGAATAATCTTTCCATGAACTTGTAAATCATTTTATTTAGCACAATGAAGTCTTTCCTAGCACTGTCCCTTCTGACAATACACCCTTGCCAGTTATAGGTTTTCCCTTGCTGTGCTCTGGTTGCTCCTGTGCATGTTTTGGATTATTTGCATGCATTTACCTGTATACTAGCCACAGGCCACAGATGTAGCCCTCAGAAGTAAGTTACAATGTGCCCTCAGAAATAAGTTATGATAGAGCCCACCCATAAGATATTGATGACCTATCCTGAGGATAGGTCATTAATATAGGAGTCTCAGAAAACCCCTTTAATTTACAGCTCCCTATCATTTGCTTTTCCTGAAATCTTCACAAGAGTCAGACCATTTTCACAGATTATTGAGTTAAGGGCCTTTTACACAGGGCATTGATCCACTGAATTATCACTGATAAATTGTGTCACACGGACATAAAAATAATGTTTATCGTTTCAAGAGATCCTGGACACTGCCACTACCATTAGGGGAACAAATTCTGTTTTGTTGCAAATACAGTGCTTTTATTGGAATTTTATTGGAATTAAAAGTTTTTTTCCAAATTTAAAATTGATGACCTATCATGGGGTGATCAATATCAGAATGGTGGGGCCCAACTCCTAGAACCCAGGCCAATCACCTGAATAAATGGTTTGCATGATCTGAGGGGGGCTGGTAACTTTGTTGGTTGGCTGTGCCTTGCCAAGTGAATAAAAATGAGCTGAATATGAGTTATAGTTGCTAGTTGTACGGCACTGTGTCTGGCAAAAAAAATAAAAAATTCAGTGCTGCAATTCTTTCAGTGAGTTGATCATAGGGAGCACTGGGAGATGGACTCCTAATGAACTTATAATAATGGCTTATCCTAAATACAGGCTATCAATATCATAGTCCTGGAAAACCTATTTAACTTCCTGCTTAATTAATTTTAAAGTGAACTGTATTGTAAAAAAAATAATAGTTTACAAATAACATAAAATACATTGCCATCTCCTTTTTTCTAAACATTTAGATGTTAGCATTTTAGTTCTCTCCACTATTTTATGCAAATCTGTCTTGTGTATTTTGAAATGAAATCATATCTTTGCATTCCATATTCAGTCAGACAGGCAATGCCTGACTTTCCGTATTTGCATTTTATTCTAGTATAAATATGGTATATATGTAATGCTGCATCATGCATCAATAATAATTAGTTTCCATAAAAAAGACAAATAAAACCTGTCAAATATTGCACATGTCTATGCATAATATATTTAGATATGCAAGAAGAGGTAAAATGCTAGAGTCAGTCATTGTCTTCTCTACAAATGTAGCAAACAGCTGTATGTAGCCAAATACCATATGTACCAATAAACAAGAAGTTGTAAAAAATCTATAAAAGCTTGGCAAAATGAGGAGAGAAACACAATTTCAGCAACTTTCATTTTCCTTGCTTCTTTATTTTTGATCAACTTTTCTATGAAGAATTTGGGGCACATAAAATTCCATCTGGTCGAGCATTGTTTTGTGCAATATCTGTAGGTTTTCGAGTACAGAGACTTGAGGAAAAAAAGATTTTAGTGGAACAAAGTCTACTTTCCCAGTCCTAACAGCCTATAAACCAAAATACAGCTTACTGTGTCATTTACAAATAGATTTTGACATTTGTTTACTAGAATTATCCTTCTAAGGCCTTGTGCAGATTTCTGTTTTTCACTGACGTGTGCTGTCCGTATTTTCTGTGGACAGCTCAAGTACCCATTGATTTAAATTTGTTTACATTTCAGTATTTTTTACGCCTATTGAAGTCTATGACACTGACACACATCCGTGTTGTGTCAGTTTTTCACTGAAGACTAATAGGAGATTCTTTGGAAATTAATTTTCAGCTGAGCAACTTCAGTGAATTACGGATGACACACGGATGGTAAAAACAGACACACGGACCAACCACGGATCCTTCACGGACAGCTTCATGAATGAAATACGTCCTTTTTTTCACTTACGTGGAACTGACATGTGAACAAGGCCTAAGGCTTAGGATTTTTATGGAATTTTTTTAAAGGCATTTCTTGTTTTTTGGGCATTTTTACCTGCATTTTATTTAGGTATTTTTTGTATATAAAAATAGCAGATTAAGATGTTGCATGGAAATCATTGGAAAATATTAATTGCAGGACAAACAGGTACTGTTTTGTAGTGAAGTGGCATTTGAGGTGTGTATTTTGGGTCAATGGATTTTATCAATCACAACATGCACTGGGTGGGGAATGTTCCCCCTTCCTTTTCTGGGATTTATTTTTCAATAAACATAATTTTTTTACCCTCTGCTTTAGGGCTCATGTACATGACCATGTTCTAGCAGGGCACGTGCTGCGGGCCGCAAATTGCTGTCCGCAATGTATGGTCACCGACTGTGGGACAGCCACATGCGGATCGCAAACCCATTCACTTGAATGGGGTCCGCGATCTGCATCCGGTAGTGCATACACAACTTTTTTGTGGTGCGAAGGCACGGCCAGCACTCCTCTGTAATGCTTCTGTGGGGTTCTAATCCGTGCTTCCGCACCGCATCTCCAGGTTTGTGGACCCATTCCAAATCCACGTTTCGGGGTGCACACCACCGGTGCCCCATGTCTAGCGGGGCAACGGCTGTGGCCATGAGCCCTCAAAAACACATTGGCATTTTTTAAGCAATGGTTTTTACCCACACTGTTCTAAAGAGGAAGAGACATCAAAGAAGGGTACATGCTTTGGTATAGAAAAATGCAAGCCACAAAAAAAAAGGCATTAAAAATTCAAAAATGACACAAAGTCGGATTTTGGGGGATAAAAAAAAAAATACGTACAAAAACATTTTATGCCAATATGCTAACACACACATTTCAGCTTTAAAATCTGTTTTCCCAGACAGTATGATGGCAATAAGGAGCACTTCCAACTGTCAGAAGGACTTGATATAGGTAAAAAAATGTTGAAAAATGTTGAAAAACTTCTCCATGGTCCAGGAGCAGGTAGAAAGTAATTGCACAAACTATTCAAATGAAAGGGTCTAAGCTGCAGTCTTAGGCCTCATGCACACAAACATATATTCTTTTTGTGTCCGTTCCGTTTTTTTTTTTTGCGGACCATGTACGGAACCATTCATTTCAATGGGTCTGCAAAAAAACTTAAAGGGACTCTGTCACCAGTTTCTAACCCCCCCTTTTAAAACTATTGTTCTCTCCATGGTGCCCTTGTCATTACAAAGCTGTTGTTATAAGATAAATCCGTCGTGTAGTTTTGATAAAAATCGCTTTTATCTAACCGGTCAATCTTCTGGATAAGGTGCCCAGGGCGTTTCTGAAGGTCTGAATCTGCCGCTCTCCGCCGCCGCCGTTGGTGCCCAGCTTCTCCCATGATCCTTTCAGCGCCACCTCGATGTAATGAAATCCGCCTCCGGCTCTCCTCAGTGCCCCCTCCTCCTTTTCAGGCCTGTGCCTGATACGCCCGTGCAGACTTTTAGATTCTGCCTCGTTGAGCGAAGCGCGCATTCGCGTGTTCGCGCATTCGCATGCGCACTTCGCTCAACGAGGCAGAATCTAAAAGTCTGCACGGGCGCATCAGGCACAGGCCTGTGCGCACGTGCGGGATCTTTGAAAAGGAGGAGGGGGCACTGAGGAGAGCCGGAGGCGGATTTCATTACATCGAGGTGGCGCTGAAAGGATCATGGGAGGAGCTGGGCACCAACGGCGGCGGCGGAGAGCGGCAGATTCAGACCTTCAGAAACGCCCTGGGCACCTTATCCAGAAGATTGACAGGTTAGATAAAAGCGATTTTTATCAAAACTACACGGCGGATTTATCTTATAACAACAGCTTTGTAATGACAAGGGCACCATGGAGAGAACAATAGTTTTAAAAGGGGGGGTTAGAAACTGGTGACAGAGTCCCTTTAAGTTATTCTGTGTGCATTCCGTTTCTGTATGTCTGTATTTCCATTCTGCAAAAAAATAGAACATGTCCTATTAATGTCCGCATTATGGACAAGGATAGTACTGTTCTATCAGGGGCTAGCTGTTCCGTTCAGCATCCATATTTTTTGCGAATCCGTTTTTTGTGGACTATAAAATACATATGGTCGTGTTTCTGGAAGTCAATGTATATCAATTGGTCACATCACTTTCCTTTGTTCTGCAGATCCGTGGAAGCCAGAGTATATCAATGTAAAATCTCAGGAAACCGATATAAAATGAATGCCCACTCTTAAACACCATCTTTTTTTCTCATTCTAAGTAAGCTAACACATTTGCAGATTGATGTCTTAATTTGTCTTCTTAGTGGTTAGAGCTCCAGTTGTTTAACCTTTTCAAGACCCTGGGATTTTCCGTTTTTGTGTTTTGTTTTTTTAACTCTACCCTACATTTCCAGAGCCATAACTTTTTTATTTTATTTTTTCACTTAGATGTATAACAGCTTGTATTTTGCTGGACAAGTTACACTTTCTAATGGCACCATTTAATATTGCATATGATGTAGTGGGAAGCTGAAAAAGAATTACAAAAAAAAAAAGAATTCTACCACAGTTTTATGGATTTCACATTTACAACTTTCCCGTTATGAAAACAACCACCAAAAAAAGAGTAAATGTACAAAGAAGAAAAATATATAACAACTAGAGTTGAGCGGACACCTGGATGTTCGGGTTCCAAAGGTTCGGCCGAACTTCAGAAAAAAGTCAATCTTGACCCGAACCTGACCCCGAACCCGACCCCGAACCCCATTGAAGTCAATGGGGACCTGAACTTTTGGGCACTAAAATGGCTGTAAAAATGTCATGGAAAGGGCTAGAGGGCCGCAAATGGCATCAAAATGTGGTTAAGAGGACGCCAAGTGCTCTGCAAACAAATGTGGATAGGGACATTACTTTAAATAACATAAAATATGTTAAAATAAAAAATAATAATCTTGATCTAGGAAGATCAGATCCATATGGAGTAGGAGGTTGAGGAGGCGGTGGATGTGGTGATGTCGGTGGAAGCGGTGGTGGAGGAAGAGGTAGCCTACACTGGTTTTTTGTTTTAAATTTTATTTTTAAAATTAGGGTACACCCCAAAACATTGGGAAGTACAATCTGTGATAACCCCCTCCAGTCATGCTAAACACACGTTCAGACAATACACTGGCTGCAGAGCAGGCCAGCACCTCCAAGGGGTAAAGAACAAGCTCAGGCCATGTGCCCAATTTGGAGACCCAGAAGTTGCAGGGACTGACCCCTATCAGTCAGTTCGTGTAGGCGTGTGCACACTTACTGCCCCACCATGTCACACGTCCCCGTGATGTTCACGATCCAATTTGAGATCTGCTCTATCAACTTTCAATGTTCTTTTATGCGCCTACCATGGTGATTACGAGTGGCAGGGAATTAGGGTTCCAGGCCAAAGAGGGAGATTTAAGGGAGGATCCATTTTTTCTAATTTAAAATTAGAGTTGAATTATGGGAGAAATTATTAAAGCATAAAAGTGTGACAACTTTTCAAAGTTTAAGCAATGAATGTAAGGATGTGGTGCACATTAATTACTGAATAATTTATAAAATTTTATTCCCTGTCACCTATGCATAGCAGGTGTTTATTCACGTCTAAAATTGTATAATGTCAACCCAAGAATGTAACAGAAAAATTATTGAAATTTATTAAGCTGTCAACTAGGTAGAGGAGGGTATATTACACCCAAAAATTGGTGAATTTCATCAAAAAATGTAACATGTAACTGACAATTTTTTTTCCGGTCTACTAGGTATAGGAGTGGTACTATACACACCAAAATTGGTGAATTTCACCCTAAAATGTAAATGACAATTTATTTATTTTTTAACTGCCCTACTAGGTATAGCAGTGGTACTATACACCCAAAAATTGGTTAATTTCCTCTGAAAAAGTAAATGACAAATTATTATTTTTTTAACCTGTCTACTAGGCATAGCAGTGGTACTATACACCCAAAAATTGGTTAATTTCACCCCAAAAAGTAAATGGCAATTTTTTTTTTGTTTAACCTGTCTACTAGGTATAGCAGTGGTACTATACACCCCAAAATTAGTTAATTTCACCATAAAATGTAACTGACATTTTTTTTATTTTTTTTTACCGGTCCACTAGGTATAGAAGTGGTACTATACACACCAAAATTGATGAATTTCACCCTAAAATGTAAATGACAATTTTTTTTAACCTGCCTACTAGGTATAACAGTGGTACTATACACCCCAAAATTGGTTAATTTAACCCCAAAAAGTAAATGACATTTTTTTTCTTTGTTTAACCTGTCTACTAGGTATAGCAGTGTAACTATACATCCAAATATTTGTTAATTTCACCATAAAATATAAATGACAAAGTAGTTAAATTATATAAAATGGATTTATGAGGTGGAGTTCCATATTGAGTAGGAGTTTGAGGAGGCGGTGGATGCAGGGGAGAAGGTGGAAGCAGCCGTGGAGAAGGACGAGATAGCCAAACACAGGTTTTTGGTTTTAATTTAATTTTGTAAAATTAAGGTACACTCCAAAAGAGTGTGAAATATCCAAAATACAAACATGAGCAATTGCGCTGCAGTATAACAATGGCTGCTTAGTGCCGGTATACATGTCTATTCTGCACAAGGTACGGACAAGTCCTGAGGGATCCATACCTTGCTCATTTTAATGAACGTGAGCTTGTTCACATTGGCTGTGGACAAGGCGGCTGCGCTTGCCTGTGATGACTCCCCCTGCCGTGCTAAACACATGTTCAGACAATACACTGGCTGCAGGGCAGGCCAGCACCTCCAAGGCGTAAAGGGCAAGCTCAGGCCATGTGCCCAATTTGGAGACCCAAAAGTTGAAGGGGGCAGATCTGTCATTCAGTACGTGTAGGTGTGTGCACACATACTACTCTACTATGTTGGGGAAATGCTGCCTCCTGCTAAGACGTTTTATATCAGCTGGTGGTGCTGGTTGTTGTGGCATGCTGACAAAGCTTTTCCACATTTCGGCCATGCTAACCCTGCCTTCTGAGGTGCTGGCGGTGCCCCAGCTGCGTTGGCGACTTCTTCCTCTGCCTTCACCTTGTGCTTCCACTGTGCCCCCGCTGTCAGGTGGGAATGCCACCAGCAGCGCGTCTACCAGCGTGTGCTTGTACTCGCGCATCTTACTTACGATCACGCTCCTGTGACGGAATTCAGGACGGTACGTTGTCCTTGTAAAGGTGATCCAGCAGCGTGACCACCAAGTAATCAGCACAAGTTAGTATGTGGGCAACTCGGCGGCCGTTGCAGAGACACTGCAGCATGTAATCGCTCATGTATGCCAGGCTGCCCAGAAGCAACGAAAAGCTGTTCTGTGGGAGGTGTATCGTCTGTGTCCTCTGTATCCCCCCATCCATGCACCAGTGATGGCCATGAGCTGGTCTGGGCGCCACCCTGCTATGAACATGGTTCCTCCTCCTCCATCTCCTCCTACTCATCCTCCACCTCTTCATCCTCCGGAACTGTGCCCTGGCTGGGCAATTGTGTACCTTGGGTTTGAGGGTGCAGGAACCCACCCTCGGAGCCACTTGGGAATGACTGTCCGGAAACCCTATGAAATTATCCCTATTCCTCCTCCTTCTGTGCCACATCCTCTTCCATCATCGCCAGGAGCGTTTTTTCAAGGAGGCATAGAAGTGGGATAGTAACGCTGAGAACTGCGTTATCGGCACTGGCCATGTTGGTGGAGTACTCAAACAGTGCAACAAGGAACACAGGTCTCGCATGGAGGCCCAGTCATTGGTGGTGAAGTAGTGCTCTTCTGCTGAGCGACTCACCCGTGCGTGCTGCAGCTGAAACTCAACTATAGCCTGCTGCTGCTTGCACAGTCTGGCCAGCATGTGCAAGGTGGAGTTCCACCTTGTGGGCACATCACATATGAGGCGGTGAGCGGGAAGGCCGAAGTTATGCTGCAGCGCTGACAGGCGAGCGGTCTGTTGTTCAAGGCCCGTCCACAGCTCCTGCACGGTGTGGGGTTTGTCCCCCAAACAGATAAGTTTTAAAACTGCCTGCTGTCGTTTGCCTGCTGTCGTTTACCCCTGGCTGTGCTGAAGTTGGTGGTGAAGGTGTTATGCTGACCGGATGAGGAGCTGGTAGAGGATGAGGAAGCAGAGTAGGAGGAGGAAGCAACAGTAGGCCAACTGAAGCGCCCTGCAATCCTCTGTGGTGGAAGGACATGTGCCAAACTGCTATCCGCCTCAGGCCCAGCCGCCACTGCATCTACCCAGTGTGCTTTAATGGAGATATATAACGACCCTGACCGTGCTTACTGGTCCACGTATCCGTAGTCAGGTGCACCTTGCCACAGATGGCGTTGTGCAGTGCACACCTGATTTTGTCCCCTACTTGTTTGTGAATGGAAGGGATGGTTCGCTTTGAAAAGTAGTGGCGGCTGGGCACGACGTACTGTGGGACAGCCACCGCCATAAGGCCTTTAAAACTATCCATCTCCACCAGATGGAATGACAGCATTTCAAAGGCAAGTCATTTAGAAATGCTGGCATTAAGGGCTAGGGATCACAGGTGGGTAGAGGGGTACTTCCTCTTCCTCTCCAGCGTTTGGGATATGGAGAGCTGAACGCTTCCGTGTGACATTGTGGAGATGCTTGGTGACCCAGGTGTTTGTGTTGCTGGCAGATCCTCTGTTTGTGGGGTGCCAGGTGGCACTGTCACTCCAGGGGTGGATGAAGAGGCTGCAACTGCGGCAGAAGAGAAAGCAGGAGCCAGAGACCTTTCTAGGTTTTTGAGGTGTCTACTCCACTGCAGCTCATGCTTTGCACTTAAATGCCTGGTCATGCAGGTTGTGCTCAGGTTGAGATCGTTTATGCCTCGCTTCTGCCTCTGATTGCACAGTGTGCAAACCACTCTTGTCTCGTCAGCACATTGTTTGAAGAACTGCCATGCCAGGGAACTCCTTGGAGCTGGCTTTAGTGTGCTCGGTCCCTTGCTGCGGTGGACAGTAGGAGGCGTACTGTCTAGAGGATGGCCGCTCCGCTTTTGCACCCTGCTCCCTCTTCTGCTATGCTGGTGGCTCTGTGCGACCGCCACCTCTTCCTCCAAACTACATCGGTCACTCACATGACCTTGATTCCATGTAGGGTCGAGGACCTTATTGTCCTCCACATCATCTTCCACCCAGTCTTCACCCCTGACTTCCTTGTCTGTCTGCACACTTTTGAAAGCCCCAGCAGTTGGCACCTGTGTTTCGTTGGTCCTCCCATGTACGTGGGAGTGGTTGGGCATCTGTGCACTCAATCTCTCCCACTTCTGGGGCAGGGCTAGGTGGATGGCCCTGGGAAACCCTGCTAACAGAGTCATCAAAAAGCAGAAGAGATTGCTGCATGACTTGGGGCTCAGACTGCTTGGCTGATTTGCAAGGGGGTGAGGTGAAAGACTGATGGACATCGGCTGCAGGTGCCAACTGTGGTCTTTCAGCAGGAGACTGGGTGGGAGACAGTGTGAAGGAACTGGATCCACTGTCAGCAACCCAATCTACTATCGCCTGTACTTTGTCAGGCCTCACTATTCGTAGAGAAGCATTAGACCAAATACCGCTGCAGGTTTTGTCGCCTACTCGCACCTGAGAAATGGGTTTCACTCTAGCTGGCACAGATCGACCACGTCCTCTCATTGCAACAGTAGCTCCACCAGCAGCACAACAACCTGGGCCATGTTATTTGATGCTCTCCTCATATTTTTTTAATTTAGGATCTTGCCCCTAATGGGTGTTTAATTTATAGTAGAAAAGAACGACAGTATGTAAAGGGTGTATCTCACACGGCCTGAACCAGACCAGGCCTAAATTTAAGATTTCTTTGCACAAAATGGCTGTATTTCAAATGGCTGAATCAAATCCCTGTATGTATGGGGGGGATCTCACAAGGCCTGAACCACTGTAGGCCTGAAGTAAATATATCTTTTCACAAAATGGCTGTATTTCAAATGGCTGTATTTTAAATGGCTGAACTTGAAAAGGATGAAATAAAACCCCTGTATGTATAGGGGGGGTCTCACAAGCCCTGAGTCAGTGTGTGGCGAAACCAACCTCGCCACGGTGTTTTGGAGAGGGCTGTTTGAAGGCCTCTTGCCTCAGGATTATGGCCCATAGTAACTTTAAAAGGAGAAGACCGGCCGCACAGATTAAATCTGTCTGTAGAATTGTATTTTATGTTATTATGCGTTCGGTTAAATTGTATGTTATGTGAGGGTACCCAGATAGCTAATATTATTGTATTCGTGTATTCTGAGTGCCATTCACCTAATGATATGCACTCAGACTTGAGCTATCTGGGGATATGTTAAATGTCTGTGTTTGCTGTGGGGGTGTGCCATTGTGTGTTTAAATGGTGATGTCTGTCCTGTTGTCTCCACATGTGTATTGGTGATCTCCCTTTGTCCTGAGAGATAATTGGATTGCCTTCGGTTGTCTCTGGGACAGAGAGGAGGAAATCATGATGCGTTGTGGGGATGTGTTGTATCTGTTCTGTGTCGCAGTCTCCCTTGTGGTCCTCTAGGGGGCGGGAACGATTGGTTGCTGTACTTGCATTGTGTGTTTTGTAAGGTATTGATTGGTTGGATTTCAAAACCCTGTGGGCAGTACTATGTATGTTTCTTATGAATAAAAGAGGCTGTACTTGAAGTACAGTGAGAGCACTGCTGACCCTCAACACGGAGCCTTGTCTCGTTATTGGGGGGATTCCCTGTATGCTGTTGGAGACTGATTGCCAGGAGTGTAAGCTGGCTGATACGCTTTTCCTGTTCGTCTGCTGACAGCTATTCGCGAGGTTCCAGTTTGGAGTGCTATTTTGTATCCAGTTCGGGAGTTTGGTGTTCTGCAGTAGCAGTGCCTGTCTCTCAGAAAGGGGCATATCGCCTAAACGGATTTTAACCGCTTGTCTGCTGAAACGGTCCGTTACATTGGTGGCAAGCAGCGGGATCGTTCCTACAGCCAGAAGGACAGCTACAGGAGACACCATTTCTGTGGATTCTACAATTTAAGGGCAACGCATGTCTCAGTACAGCGACCCTAAAAGCACCAGGATGGAACCAGCAGTGGAGTACAGATACTCTGTTGAGGAATTTGACCGTATGATGTGGTTGCGGCTGAACTTCTTCGGACCCAATCCAGCTGAGAAATACGTGAAGTTCGTGAGGAGTCTAGTGTTCAAGACCCTACTATACCGGGCAGAAGGTGACGGTCAGCTGCCACGTTGGGTGGACCTCCATCGGAAGTTACAGTTGCGGGACAGAGGGAGCACAGTCTCCATTCCCCAGCGGCAGTGTGAAGTGCAGGGAGGGGAGAGCAGCGGCCTCCCTCCCCAGCGGCAGGCTGAGTTACAGGGGGCAGAGGTAGTTGTTCCTGCCCCCCAGCAGCAGCATGATTTTTTGGGAATTGGGAGCCCAGTCTCCATTCCCCAGCGGCAGGCAGAGTTACAGGGGGCAGAGACAGTCGGTCCTGTCCCCCAGCGGCAGAGTGTCCTACAGGGAATAGAGAGTCCCCGTCTCCTTTCCCCAGCAGCAGGACACTGTATTGGGAGCGGAGGCGGTCGGTCGCCCTCCCCAGCGGCTGGAAGTATGTATGGGAGAGGAGCTCGTTCCCCCCTCTCCCCAGCGGCAGCTTAACGCACCAGGGGGAGACAGTAAGCCCCACAACTGTGTAGATGGGACCGTGGTCTCTGCACTCACAGCACAGGGGGTAGGGACAGTCGGTCCTGTCCCCCAGCAACAGAGCTGTTTAGCCAAAGAGGAGACAGTCGGTCTCCCCCTCAAACAACCAGATCTCCAGCCATCTCCGCAGGGATACCAGGAGGAGGAGGTAAGCGAGCCCTCCCCTTCCCAGCTACTTCCCAACCGAGTTCTGGGGGCAGGGGATGAGCCTGCAATACCCACTGATCCCTTCCCAGCGGAAGAGCTGGCATCAGGGCAGAGTGCAGTCGGCCTCTGCCCTCCCCTATCCTCTTGTCTAGAGACTGACTTCCCACAGGCATCCCCAGCGGAAGAGCTGGCATCTGGGCAGAGCGCAGTCGGCCTCTGCCCACCAAGTACCTACAGCTCCAAGCTGGAGAACCACAAAGCAAGGAGTAGCAGATGCCTACTCAACAGCTGGGGACATACAGAACAGAGCCAGGCCCTAAGATTCAACAGGTCCAGTATTTGGTTGCGGGTGGGCTGCCAGACTAACTCAGGTACCGACCGGCGTGAGGTCAGGTATCTGGTTAGTCTTCCCTGGGGGAGGGAGATGTGTGGCGAAACCAACCTCGCCACGGTGTTTTGGAGGGGGCTGTTTGAAGGCCTCTTGCCTCAGGATTATGGCCCATAGTAACTTTAAAAGGAGAAGACAGACCGGCCGCACAGCTTAAATCTGTCTGTAGAATTGTATTTTATGTTATTATGAGTTCGGTTAAATTGTATGTTATGCGAGGGTACCCAGATAGCTAATATTATTGTATTTGTGTATTCTGAGTGTCATTCACCTAATGATATGCACTCAGACTTGAGCTATCTGGGGATATGTTAAATGTCTGTGTTTGCTGTAGGGGTGTGCCATTGTGTGTTTAAATGGTGATGTCTGTCCTGTTGTCTCCACATGTGTATTGGTGATCTCCCTTTGTCCTGAGAGATAATTGGATTGCCTTCGGTTGTCTCTGGGACAGAGAGGAGGAAACCATGATGCATTGTGGGGATGTGTTGTATCTGTTCTGTGTCGCAGTCTCCCTTCTGGTCCTCTAGGGGGCGGGAACGATTGGTTGCTGTACTTGCATTGTGTGTGTTGTAAGGTATTGATTGGTTGGATTTCAAAACCCTGTGGGCAGTACTATGTATGTTTCTTATGAATAAAAGAGGCTGTACTTGAAGTACAGTCAGATCACTGCTGACCCTCAACACGGAGCCTTGTCTCGTTATTGGGGGGATTCCCTGTATGCTGTTGGAGACTGATTGCCAGGAGTGTAAGCTGATTGTATGCTTTTCCTGCTCGTCTGCCGGCAGCTATTCGCGAGGTTCCAGTTTGGAGTGCTATTTTGTATCCAGTTCGGGAGGTTGGTGTTCTGCAATAGCTGTGCCTGTCTCTCAGAAGGGGGCATATCGCCTAAACGGATTTTAACCCCTTGTCTGCTGAAACGGTCCGTTGCACAGTGTATGCTTGAAGTAAATATATCTTTGCACAAAATGGCTGTATTTCAAATGGCTATATTTCAAATGCCTGAATCAAACCCCTGTATGTATAGGGGATCTCACACGCCCTGAATCAGTGTAGGCCTAAAGTAAATACAGGGAGTGCAGAATTATTAGGCAAGTTGTATTTTTGAGGATTAATTTTATTATTGAACAACAACCATGTTCTCAATGAACCCAAAAAACTCATTAATATCAAAGCTGAATATTTTTGGAAGTAGTTTTTAGTTTGTTTTTAGTTTTAGCTATTTTAGGGGGATATCTGTGTGTGCAGGTGACTATTACCGTGCATAATTATTAGGAAACTTAACAAAAAACAAATATATACCCATTTCAATTATTTATTTTTACCAGTGAAACCAATATAACATCTCAACATTCACAAATATACATTTCTGACATTCAAAAACAAAACAAAAACAAATCAGTGACCAATATAGCCACCTTTCTTTGCAAGGACACTCAAAAGCCTGCCATCCATGGATTCTGTCAGTGTTTTCATCTGTTCACCATCAACATTGCGTGCAGCAGCAACCACAGCCTCCCAGACACTGTTCAGAGAGGTGTACTGTTTTCCCTCCTTGTAAATCTCACATTTGATGATGGACCACAGGTTCTCAATGGGGTTCAGCTCAGGTGAACAAGGAGGCCATGTCATTAGATTTTCTTCTTTTATACCCTTTCTTGCCAGCCACGCTGTGGAGTACTTGGACGCGTGTGATGGAGCATTGTCCTGCATGAAAATCATGTTTTTCTTGAAGGATGCAGACTTCTTCCTGTACCACTGCTTGAAGAAGGTGTCTTCCAGAAACTGGCAGTAGGACTGGGAGTTGAGCTTGACGCCATCCTCAACCCAAAAAGCCCCACAAGCTCATCTTTGATGATACCAGCCCAAACCAGTACTCCACCTCCACCTTGCTGGCGTCCGACTCGGACTGGAGCTCTCTGCCCTTTACCAATCCAGCCACGGACCCATCCATCTGGCCCATCAAGACTCACTCATTTCATTAGTCCATAAAACCTTAGAAAAATCAGTCTTGAGATATTTCTTGGCCCAGTCTTGACGTTTCAGCTTGTGTGTCTTGTTCAGTGGTGGTTGTCTTTCAGCCTTTCTTACCTTGGCCATGTCTCTGAGTATTGCACACCTTGTGCTTTTGGGCACTCCAGTGATGTTGCAGCTCTGAAATATGGCCAAACTGGTGGCAAGTGGCATCTTGGCAGCTGCACGCTTGACTTTTCTCAGTTCATGGGCAGTTATTTTGCGCCTTGGTTTTTCCACACGCTTCTTGCGACCCTGTTGACTATTTTGAATGAAACGCTTGATTGTTCGATGATCACGCTTCAGAAGTTTTGCAATTTCTAAGAGTGCTGCATCCCTCTGCAAGATATCTCACTATTTTTGACTTTTCTGAGCCTGTCAAGTCCTTCTTTTGACCCATTTTGCCAAAGGAAAGGAAGTTGCCTAATAATTATGCACACCTGATATAGGGTGTTGATGTCATTAGACCACACCCCTTCTTATTACAGAGATGCACATCACCTAATATGCTTAATTGGTAGTAGGCTTTCGAGCCTATACAGCTTGGAGTAAGACAACATGCATAAAGAGGATGATGTGGTCAAAATACTCATTTGCCTAATAATTCTGCACTCCCTGTATATCTTTGCACAAAATGGCTGTATTTCAAATGGCTGAATCAAACCCCTGTATGTATAGGGTGATCTCACAAGGCCTGAACCACTGTAGGCCTGAAGTAAATATGTCTGCACAAAATGGCTGTATTTCAAATGGCTGTATTTCTAATGCCTGGTTCAAACCCATGTATGTAGGGGGGTATCTCACACGGTCTGAACCAGTCTAGGCCTGAAGTAAATATATCTTTGCACAAAATGTCTGAATTTCAAATTGCTGTATTTCAAATGGCTGAATCAAACCCCTGTATGTATAGGGGGAAATCTCACACGCCCTGAATCAGTGTAGGCCTGAAGTAAATATATCTTTCCACAAAATGGCTGTAATTCAAATGACTGTATTTCAAATGGCTGAATCAAACCCCTGTATGTATACGGTGATCTCACATGCCCTAAATCAGTGTAGGCCTGAATTAAAGATTTCTTTGCACAAAATGGCTGTATTTCAAATGGCTGAATCAAACCCCTGTATATACAGGAGGAATCTAACAAGGACTTGTTGTGGCAGGCCAAGGGTCAGCCACGTGATGATCGTTGCCTTGTGTTCAGGTGAATGACGTCGACGGAGGAAAATGACAGAAGTCTGAGTATAGTTCAAAACCTTGTCAGGACCCTAAAGTGAAAGTGTCCTGCACCCTTTATTTATACACAGTTCACAGGGTGTAACCCCTCAAAGTAAAACATGATTGGTTTACAGACATTTCAATAATGGCTTTTGAATCCATCTATTGATTGGTTAGTTATTTTTCAAGTTTCACTTTACAAAAATGTGTTAACTAATGTATTTAGGATTTTTAGCAAAAGAGGCAAAATTACAAGTAGTACAAATGTTATCTTATCTTAACACACACAGTTCACTTCTATAGTTTTCTCTTAGCTTGCACTTGTTCTTTTCAAATGTCAGCAAATTATCTCACGTATACAGATAAAATGAAAAACATTTTTATATCCACTTTCAGAAAAGCTGGATAATTTCCTTAACAGCCTGAACCACTGTAGGCCTGAAGTAAATATATCTTTGCACAAAATGGTTGTATTTCAAATGGCTGTACTTCAAATGCCTGATTTAAACCCCTGTATGTAGGGGGGTATCTCACAAGGCATGAACCAGTGTAGGCCTGAAGTAAATATGTATTTGCACAAAATGGCTGTATTTCCAATGGCATTTTAAATGGCTGAATCAAACCCCTGTATGTATAGGGGGGATCTCACACGCCCTCAATCAGTGTAGGCCTGAAGTGAATATATCTTTGCACAAAATCGCTGTATTTCAAATAGCTGTACTTCAAATAGCTGAATCAAACCCCTGTATGTAGAAGGGGTAGCTCACAATGCCTGAACCAGTGTAGGCCTGAAGTAAATATGTATTTGCACAAAATGGCTGTATTTCAAATGGCTGTATTTCAAATGGCTGATTCAAACCCCTGTATGTAGAGGGGTTATCTCACAAGGCCTGAACCACTGTAGGCCTGAAGTAAATATATCTTCGCACAAAATGGCTGTATTTCAATTGGCTGTATTTCTAATGCCTGATTCAAACCCATGTATGTAGGGTGGTATCTCACACGGTCTGAACCAGTGTAGGCCTGAAGTAAATATATCTTTGCACAAAATGGCTGTATTTCAAATGGCTGTATTTCAAATAACTGTATTTCAAATGGCTGAATCAAACCCCTGTATGTATAGGGGGTATCACACACGCCCTGAATCAGTGTAGGCCTGAAGTAAATATATCTTTGCACAAAATGGCTGTATTTCAAATGCCTGTATTTCAAATGGCTTAATCAAACCCCTGTATGTATAGGGGGATCACACACAGTCTGAATCAGTTTAGGCCTGAAGTAAATATATCTTTGCACAAAATGTCTGTATTTCAAATGGCTGTATTTCAAATAGCTGAATCAAACTCCTTTATGTAGGGAGGTATCTCACATTGCCTGAACGACTGTAGGTCGGAAGTAAATATATCTTTGCACAAAATGGCTGTATTTCAAATGGCTGTATTTCAAATGCCTGATTCAAACCCCTGTATGTAGGGGGGTATCTCACACGGTCTGAACCAGTGTAGCCCTGAAGTAAATATATCTTTGCACAAAATTGCTGTATTTCAAATGGCTGAATCAAACCCCTGTATGTATAGGGGGGATCTCACATGCCCTGAATCCGTTTAGGCCTGAAATGAATATATCTTTGCACAAAATGGCTGTATTTCAAATAGCTGTATTTCAAATGGCTGATTCAAACCCCTGTATGTAGAGGGCTTATCTCACAAGGCCTGAACCACTGTAGGCCTGAAGTAAATATATCTTCGCACAAAATGGCTGTATTTCAATTGGCTGTATTTCTAATGCCTGATTCAAACCCATGTATGTAGGGTGGTATCTCACACGGTCTGAACCAGTGTAGGCCTGAAGTAAATATATCTTTGCACAAAATGGCTGTATTTCAAATGCCTGTATTTCAAATGGCTTAATCAAACCCCTGTATGTATAGGGGGATCACACACAGTCTGAATCAGTTTAGGCCTGAAGTAAATATATCTTTGCACAAAATGTCTGTATTTCAAATGCCTGATTCAAACCCCTGTATGTAGGGGGGTATCTCACACGGTCTGAACCAGTGTAGCCCTGAAGTAAATATATCTTTGCACAAAATTGCTGTATTTCAAATGGCTGTATTTCAAATGCCTGATTCAAACCCCTGTATGTAGGGGGGTATCTCACACGGTCTGAACCAGTGTAGCCCTGAAGTAAATATATCTTTGCACAAAATGGCTGTATTTCAAATGCCTGATTCAAACCCCTGTATGTAGGGGGGTATCTCACAGGGCCTGAACGACTGTAGGCCGGAAGTAAATATATCTTTGCACAAAATGGCTGTATTTCAAATGGCTGTATTTCAAATGCCTGATTCATACCCCTATATGTAGGGGGGTATCTCACACGGTCTGAACCAGTGTAGCCCTGAAGTAAATATATCTTTGCACAAAATTGCTGTATTTCAAATGGCTGAATCAAACCCCTGTATGTATAGGGGGGATCTCACATGCCCTGAATCCGTTTAGGCCTGAAGTGAATAATTCTTTGCACAAAATGGCTGTATTTCAAATAGCTGTATTTCTAATGCCTGATTTAAACCCCTGTATGTAGGGGGGTATCTCACAAGGCCTGAACCAGTGTAAGCCTGAAGTAAATATATTTGCACAAAATGGCTGTATTTCAAATGGCTGAATCAAACCCCTGTATGTATAGGGGGGATCACACACGCCCTGAATCAGTGTAGGCCTGAAGTAAATATATCTTTGCACAAAATGGCTGTATTTCAAATGGTTGTACTTCAAATGGCTGAATCAAACCCCTGTATGTATAGGGGGGGATCTCACACGCCCTGAATCAGTGTAGGCCTGAAGTGAATATATCTTTGCACAAAATGGCTGTATTTCAAATGGCTGTATTTCTAATGCCTGATTTAAACTCCTGTATGTAGTGGGGTATCTCATAAGGCCTGAACCAGTGTAAGCCTGAAGTAAATATATATTTGCACAAAATGGCTGTATTTCAAATGGCTGAATCAAACCCCTGTATGTATAGGGGGATCATACACGCCCCTGAATCAGTGTAGGCCTGAAGTAAATATATCTTTGCACAAAATGACTGTATTTCAAATGGCTATACTTCAAATGGCTGAATCAAACCCCTGTATGTATAGGGGGGATCTCACACGCCCTGAATCAGTGTAGGCCTGAAGTGAATATATCTTTGCACAAAATGGCTGTATTTCAAATGGCTGTATTTCAAATGCCTGATTCAAACCCCTGTATGTAGGGGGGTATCTCACACGGTCTGAACCAGTGTAGGCCTGAAGTAAATATATCTTTGCACAAAATGGCTGTATTTTAAATGGCTGTATTTCAAATGGCTGAATCAAACCTTTGTATGTAGAAGGGGTATCTCACAATGCCTGAATCTGTGTAGGCCTGAATTAAAGATTTCTTTGCACAAAATGGCTGTATTTCAAATGGCAGTATTTCAAATGGCTGATTCAAACCCCTGTATGTAGAGGGGTTATCTTACAAGGCCTGAACCACTGTAGGCCTGAAGTAAATATATCTTTGCACAAAATGGCTGTATTTCAATTGGCTGTATTTCTAATGCCTGATTCAAACCCCTGTATGTAGGGTGGTATCTTACACAGTCTGAACCAGTGTAGGCCTGAAGTAAATACATATTTGCACAAAATGGCTGTATTTCAAATGGCTGAATCAAGCCCCTGTATGTATAGGGGGACCTCACATGCCCTGAATCAGTGTAGGCCTGAATTAAAGATTTATTTGCACAAAATGGCTGTATTTCAAATGGTTGAATCAAACCCCTGTATGTATAGGGGGTATCACACACACCCTGAATCAGTGTAGGCCTGAAGTAAATATATCTTTGCACAAAATGGCTGTATTTCAAATAGCTGTATTTCAAATGGCTGAATCAAACCACTGTATGTATAGGGGGATCACACACGCCCTGAATCAGTGTAGGCCTGAATTAAAGATTTTTTTGCATAAAATGGCGGTATTTCAAATGGCTGAATCAAACTCCTTTATGTAGGGAGGTATCTTACAGGGCCTGAACCACTGTAGACCTGATATAAGTAAATATATCTTTGCACAATATGGCTGTATTTCAAATGGCTGTACTTCAAATGGCTGAATCAAACCCCTGTATGCATAGGGGGGGATCTCACACGCCCCGAATCAGTGTAGGCCTGAAGTGAATATATCTTTTCACAAAATGGCTGTATTTCAAATGGCTGTATTTCTAATGCCTGATTTAAACCCCTGTATGTAGAAGGGGTATCTCACAATGCCTGAACCAGTGTAAGCCTGAAGTAAATATATATTTGCACAAAATGGCCGTATTGCAAATGGCTGAATCAAACCCCTGTATGTATAGGGGAGATCACACACGCCCTGAATCAGTGTATGTCTAAAGTAAATATATCTTTGCACAAAATGGCTGTATTTCAAATGGCTGTACTTCAAATGGCTGAATCAAACCCCTGTATGCATAGGGGGGATCTCACACGCCCTGAATCAGTGTAGGCCTGAAGTGAATATATCTTTTCACAAAATGGCTGTATTTCAAATGGCTGTATTTCTAATGCCTGATTTAAACCCCTGTATGTAGGAGGGTATCTCACAAGGCCTGAACCAGTGTAAGCCTGAAGTAAATATATATTTGCACAAAATGGCCGTATTGCAAATGGCTGAATCAAACCCCTGTATGTATAGGGGAGATCACACACGCCCTGAATCAGTGTATGTCTGAAGTAAATATATCTTTGCACAAAATGGCTGTATTTCAAATGGCTGTACTTCAAATGGCTGAATCAAACCCCTGTATGTATAGGGGGGATCTCACACGCCCTGAATCAGTGTAGGCCTGAAGTGAATATATCTTTGCACAAAATGGCTGTATTTCAAATGGCTGTATTTCTAATGCCTGATTCAAACCCCTCTATGTAGAAGGGGTATCTCACAATGCCTGAACCAGTTTTGGCCTGAAGTAAATATATCTTTGCACAAAATGGCTGTAAACAAAAAAATCACAGAAAAAACTAAGATAAAAACATCCTGCACGATATGATACAAATTTGCGGATGTCCCTGGCCATATTATTGAAGAAAACCACAGAAACAAGATAATAATGCACTTATTAAAGCAGATGCAAGCACTATATATGGACTAAGTCCTCACCCTGATATGATAATGTCTGAGACACTTAGTCGATATATTTTGATCAAAACACATCTAAGCCCGCCACCAAGCGTCAAGGTGGTCTCAGGTCAGGCGGGTCCTACGCTAAACCTACCTAAGCCGTTGGGCTTCTATGTTCAGGAGCGCAGACCCCGCACATATGGTGTGCTGCTCCTAGTAACCTCCATGTGCATCAAGCAACCAATGGGAGGAGGAGCAAGCACAGCCATATGTACCACCTAATTAAGGCGCTCATTGGATAGAGGAGGGGGGCAAAAGTGCAGAGGAATGCTACTCCCAAGATACTAGGTGCGCATTCACACTTGAAGGTGCCACTCCCTCAAGCAAACACTACATAAACAAAAAAATCACAGAAAAAACTAAGATAAAAACATCCTGCACGATATGATACAAATTTGCGGATGTCCCTGGCCATATTATTGAAGAAAACCACAGAAACAAGATAATAATGCACTTATTAAAGCAGATGCAAGCACTATATATGGACTAAGTCCTCACCCTGATATGATAATGTCTGAGACACTTAGTCGATATATTTTGATCAAAACACATCTAAGCCCGCCACCAAGCGTCAAGGTGGTCTCAGGTCAGGCGGGTCCTACGCTAAACCTACCTAAGCCGTTGGGCTTCTATGTTCAGGAGCGCAGACCCCGCACATATGGCTGTGCTTGCTCCTCCTCCCATTGGTTGCTTGATGCACATGGAGGTTACTAGGAGCAGCACACCATATGTGCGGGGTCTGCGCTCCTGAACATAGAAGCCCAACGGCTTAGGTAGGTTTAGCGTAGGACCCGCCTGACCTGAGACCACCTTGACGCTTGGTGGCGGGCTTAGATGTGTTTTGATCAAAATATATCGACTAAGTGTCTCAGACATTATCATATCAGGGTGAGGACTTAGTCCATATATAGTGCTTGCATCTGCTTTAATAAGTGCATTATTATCTTGTTTCTGTGGTTTTCCACAAAATGGCTGTATTTCAAATTGCTGAATCAAACCCCTGTATGTATAGGGGTGATCTCACAAGCCCTGAATCTGTGTAGGCCTGAATTAAAGATGTCTTTGCACAAAATGGCTGTATTTCAAATGGCTGTATTTCAAATGGCTGATTCAAACCCCTGTATGTAGAGGGGTTATCTCACAAGGCCTGAACCACTGTAGGCCTAAAGTAAATATATCTTTGCACAAAATGGCTGTATTTCAATTGGCTGCATTTCTAATGCCTGATTCAAACCCCTGTATGTAGGGTGTTATCTCTCACGGTCTGAACCAGTGTAGGCCTGAAGTAAATATATCTTTGCACAAAATGGCTGTATTTCAAATGGCTGTATTTTAAATGCCTAATTCAAACCCCTGTATGTAGAGGTAGTATCTCAGAGGGCCTGAACCTCTGTAGGCCTGAAGTAAATATATATTTGCACAAAATGGCTGTATTTCAAATGCCTAATTCAAACCCCTGTATGTATGGGGGTATCTCACACGGTCTGAACCAGTGTAGGCCTGAAGTAAATATATCTTTCCACAAAATAGCTGCATTTCAAATGGCTATATTTCAAATGCCTAATTAAAACCCCTGTATGTAGAGGGGGTATCTCATATGGTCTGAACCAGTGTAGGCTTGAAGTAAATATATCTATGCACAAAATGGCTGTATTTTAAATGGCTGTATTTCAAATGCCTGATTTAAACCCCTGTATGTAGGGGGGTATCTCACAGGACCTGAACCAGTGTAGGCCTGAATTTAATATTGGTGCAGCAAATGGCGGTATTTAATATCTCTGAATGTAACCCTAATGTATTAAGGGTGTTTCTCACAATGACATCTGCATCAAAGGCTGCCATGTAAATTTTTTGTGCCCAAACAAGTGTTTGTTTAACAACTGAATTTGACAGCAGTATATAAGCCTGTAATTTCACACGTGCTGATGCTGCAAGGTCTTAAAATAGTGTTTTTTGTCAAAAAAAGTGTGTTTTTCAAACCCCAGAAAATGATGGCTGTATTTCTACCTTAAATTGCACACTGACTAATACAGATGTTGTAGATTGCCAAACAAGTCTTTTTTTTGCTAACAGAATATGAAAGCGGTATATATTAAACATGAATTTAACATTTGCAGATCTGGAAAATACTTTTTTTTTGAAAAAAAAAAAGTGTGCTTTTCAAACCCCAGAAAATGATGGGTGTATTTCTACCTTAAATTGCACACTGACTAATCCAGATTTTTCCTCCAAAAAATTGTGATTTGCAATGTACCAAAAGCTCAGATGCAGTACTGGTGCACTGTGCATGCATAAAATGGTCGCCACCGCCACCCACCTAACTAACATAATTATAAAAGTTATTTTAATGGCCTCCGGGTAGGGTAAAACAATCGTCCTGCACCCACACAACTATTTCTAGGTAGATTGCTGAGTTAGATTCTCTCCTATACTCTCCCTGAAATCACAAGTCCAGCAGCATCCTCTCCCTACACTTGTAACAGCAGAGTGACGTGCAGTGCTATGTGACTGCAGCTTATATAGAGCCTGAGTCACATGCTGCTCTGGCCAATCTCAGCCATGCCATTAGTAGGCATGGCTGTGATGGCCTCTTGGGGCAAGTAGTATGACGCTTGTTGATTGACTGCTGTACAGCCTTTCAAAAAGCGCCAAGAAAGCGCCGAACACCGAACCCAAACCCAAACTTTTACGGAAATGTTCGGGTCCGTGGTCCAAAAATCCTAAAGTTCGGTACGAACCTGAACTTTACAGTTCGGATTTGCTCAATACTAATAACAACCAATACTATATTGACAATTCATCACACATCTATTTAAAAATAAGCAGAAAATAGCAATGGCAGGCATACAAAAATTAGGGTAGAAAACTGGGCAGCAAACACATATGTTCAGATAAAACATTAACCCTTATTCAGTGGTTAGTTAGTTCAACAACAACGGTACATGTGCATAAGCCCTAATGCTAAGCCACTTATTATATTGTACGATGCCGCACAAAACGAATGCAGGCCTATAGATCAGACTAGCCGATATGGATTAGAGCAGCAGCCTTCTGCAATGAAAGTTCCAACTGAGTCCTGTATTGCAGTGAATATGTCAAAATAAAAAGGCAGTTAGAGGGGGACTAAAATTAAGGAGTTTATTGGATTCTAAACTGGACATAATAATATAACAAATTTGAACAGTGAAATGTGTTACTTCGTGGTATTGACTTCCTCAGGTACAAATTTTCTAGCTGTCATCTTGTGAATGATGACATGTAAGAAAGCTTCAGGGTTGGCCTAAAGGTTTCTTACAGCCATAGGCCTCATGTACGCAAACGTTTTTTCTTCCGTTTAAATTTCATTTTTTGCGTTCTGTATACGGACCGTATACAGAACCATTCACTTCAATGGATCTGCAAAAAAAATGTAACGTACAACGTATGCCTTCCATTTCTGTATTTCCGTTCCATTCAAACATAGAACATGTCCTATTATTGCCCGCAAAATAACGATCTGTGGCTCCATTCAAGTCAATGGGTCGGCAAAAAAAGCAGAATGCATACGGAATGCATCAGTATGTCTTCCGTATCTGTTCCGTTTTTGCGGAACCATCTATTGAAAATGTTATGCCCAGCCCAATTTTTTATGTACTTACTGTTTAACCCCTTAGGGACACAGCCTTATTTCACCTTAAGGACCAGGCCATTTTTTGCAAATCTGACCAGTGTCACTTTAAGTGGTGATAACTTTAAAATGCTTTGACTTATCCAGGCCATTCTGAGATTGTTTTTCGTCACATATTGTACTTCATGACACTAGTAAAATGTAGTAAAAAAATTCATTTTTATTTATAAAAAAATACTAAATTTACCAATTCTTTTTAAAAAATTGCAAATTTCCCACGTTTCAATTTCTCTACCTCTATAATACATAGTGATACCTACAAAAATTGTTATTACTTTAAATTCCCCATATGTCTACTTCATGTTTGGATCAATTTGGGAATTATATTTTAGTTTTGGGGGGTGTTACAAGGCTTAGAAGTTTAGAAGCAAATCTTGACATTTTTCTGAAATGTTCAAAAACCCACTTTTTAGGGACCAGTTCAGGTCTGAAGTCACTTTGTGAGGCTTACATAATAGAAACCACCCACAAATGACCCCATTCTAGAAACTACACCCCTCAAGGTATTCAAAACTGATTTTACAAACGTTGTTAACCCTTTAGGTGTTCCACAAGAGTTAATGGCAAATGGTGATAACATTTCAGAATTTAGATTTTATGGCAAATTTTCCATTTTAATCCATTTTTTCCAGTCACAAAGCAAGGGTTAACAGCCAAACAAAATGCTATATTTATTGCCCCTATTCTGTAGTTTGCATAAACACCCCATATGTGGCCGTAAACTACTGTACGGGCACACAGTAGGGCGTAGAGGGAAAGGTGCGCCGTATGGTTTTTGGAAGCCAGATTTTGCTGGACTGGTTTTTTGACACCATGTCCCATTTGAAGCTCCCCTGATGTACCCCTAGAGTAGAAACTGCATAGAATTGCCCCCATCTAAGAAACTACACCCCTCAAGGTATTCAAAACTGATTTTACAAACTTTGTTAACCCTTTAGGTGTTGCACAAGATTTAATGGAAAATAGAGATACAATTTCAAAATTTCACTTTTTTAGCAGATTTTCCATTTAAATATCCGTTTTACAGTTACAAAGCAAGAGTTAACAGCCAAACAAAAATCATTATTTATGGCCCTGATTCTGTTGTTTACAGAAACACCCCATATGTGGTCGTAAACTGCTGTACGTGCACACGGCAGGGCGCAGAAAAAAAAGAATGCCATACGGTTTTTGGAAGGCAGATTTTGCTGGACTGGTTTTTTTGACACCATGTCCCATTTGAAGCCCCCCTGATGCACCCCTCGAGTAGAAACTCCAAAAAAGTGACCCCATTTTAGAAACTACGGGATAGGGTGGCAGTTTTGTTGGTACTAGTTTAGGGTACAAATGATTTTTGGTTGCTCTATATTACAATTTTTGTGCGGCAAGGTAACAAGAAATAGCTTTTTTGGCACTTTTTTTGTTATTTACAACATTCCTCTGACAGGTTAGATCATGTGGTAATTTTATAGAGCAGGTTGTCGCAGATGTGGCGATACCTAATATGTATAATTTTTATTTATTTATGTAAGTTTTACACAATGATTTCATTTTTGAAACAAAAAAAATGTTTTAGTGTCTCCATAGTTTACGAGCCATAGATTTTTCTATTTTTTCGGCGATTATCTTAAGTAGGGTCTCATTTGTTGTGGGATGAGATGACGGTTTGATTGGCACTATTTTGGGGTGCTTATGACTTTTTGATCACTTGCTATTACACTTTTTGTGACGTAAGATGACAAAAAATGGCTTTTTTACACCGTTTTTATTTGTATTTTTTTACGGTGGTCACCTGAGGGGTTAGGTCATGTGATATTTTTATAGATACGGTCGAGGCAATACCTAATATGTATACTTTGTTTTATTTATGTAAGTTTTACACAATGATTTCATTTTTGAAAGAAAAAAAATCATGTTTTAGTGTTTCCATAGTCCAAGAGCCATAGTTTTTTTTATTTTTTGGGCGATTATCTTAACTAGGGTCTCATTTTTTGTGGGTTGAGATGACGGTTTGATTGGCATGATTTTGGGGTGCATATGACTTTTTGATAGCTTGCTATTACACTTTTTGTGACGTAAGATGACAAAAATGGCTTTTTTTACACCGTTTTTATTTTTTTACGGTGGTCATCTGAGGGGTTAGGTCATGTGATATTTTTATAGATCCAGTGATGCGGAAGCGGTGATACCTAATATTTATACTTTTTATTTACTTATTTAATTAATGATTTCATTTTTGAAACCCCAAAAATCATGTTTTAGTGTTTCCATAGTCTAAGGCCTCATGCACACAACGTTTTTTTTTTTTGCGATCCACAAAAACGGGTTCCGTAGTTCCGTGATCCGTGTCCGTTTTTCCTTCCGTGGGTCTTCCTTGATTTTCAGAGGATCCACGGACATGAAGGAAAAAGTTGTTTTGGTGTCTGCCTGGCCGTGCGGAGACAAGCGGATCCGTCCTGACTTACAATGCAAGTCAATGGGGACCGATCCGTTTGACGTTGACACAATATGGTGCAATTGCAAACGGATCCGTCCCCCATTGACTTTCAATGTAGAGTCAGGAGTCCCTATTATACCATCGGATCAGAGTTTTCTCCAATCCGATGGTATATTTTAACTTGAAGCATCCCCATGGGAATGCCTCTATGTTAGAATATACTATCGGATTTGAGTTACATCGTGAAAACTCATATCCGACAGTATATTCTAACACAGAGGCGTTCCCATGGTGATGGGGACGCTTCAAGTTAGAATATACTACGAACTGAGTACATGACTGCCCCCTGCTTCCTGGCAGCACCCGATCTCTTACAGGGGGCTGTGATCCGCACAATTAACCCCTCAGGTGCCGCACCTGAAGGGGTTTATTGTGCGTATCATAGCCCCCTGTAAGAGATCAGGGGCTGCCAGGCAGCAAGGTGCAGACCCCCCTCCATCCCCAGTTTGAATATCATGTGTGCCCCCCGGCCCCCCCTCCCTCCCTCTATTGTATTATCATTGGTGGCCAGTGTGCGGCCGCCCCCGCCTCCCCTCCCTCCCTCTATTGTATTATCATTGGTGGCCAGTGTGCGGCCTCCCCCCGGCCCCCCCTCCCTCCCTCTGTTGTATTAATATCATTGGTGGCACAGTGTGCGGCCTCCCCCAGCCCCCCCTCCCTCCCTCTATTGTATTAATATCATTGGTGGCACAGTGTGCGGCCCCCCGGCCCTCCCCCCTCTATCGTATTAATATCATTGGTGGCACAGTGTGCGGCCCCCCCCCCTCCCTCCCTCTATTGTATTAATGCCATTGGTGGCACAGTGTACGGCCTCCCCTCTGCCCCCCCCCCCCGATCATTGGTGGTAGCGAAGAGTTCCGATTGGAGTCTCAGTTTAATCGCTGGGGCTCTGATCGGTAACCATGGCAACCAGGATGCTACTGCAGTCCTGGTTGCCATGGTTACTTAGCAATATTAGAAGCATCATACTTACCTGCTGTGCTGTCTGTGACTTGCCGGGAGCTCCTCCTACTGGTAAGTGACAGGTCTGTGCGGCACATTGCTTAATGATCTGTCACTTACAAGTAAAAGGAGCTCCCAGCCGGTCACAGACAGCGCAGCAGGTAAGTATGATGCTTCTAATATTGCTAAATAACCATGGCAACCAGGACTGCAGTAGCGATTAAACTGGGACTCCGATCGGAACTCTCAGTTTCCACCAATGATCGGGGGGGGGGGGGCGGGAGAGGGGAGGCCGCACACTGTGCCACCAATGATACTAATACAATAGAGGGAGGGACGGGCCGCACACTGTGCCACCAATGATATTAATACAATAGAGGAAGGGGGGCCACCAATGAAATTAAAACTGGGGAGGGAGGGGGGTTTGCCCCTTGCTGTCTGGCAGCCCCGATCTCTTACAGGGGCTATGATAAGCACAATTAACCCCTTCAGGTGCGGCACCTGAGGGGTTAATTGTGCGGATCACAGCCCCCTGTAAGAGATCGGGTGCTGCCAGGCAGCAGGGGGCAGTTATGTACACAGTTCGTAGTATATTCTAACTAGAAGCGTCCATATCACCATGGGAATGCCTCTGTGTTAGAATATACTGTTGGATCTGAGTTTTCACGAAGTGAAAACTCAGCTCTATAAAAGCTTTTATGCAGACGTCTGTATGAAAGTAACCTACAGCCACGGATCACGGACACGGATGCCAATCTTGTGTGCATCTGTGTTCTTTCACGGACCCATTGACTTGAATGGGTCCGTGAACCGTTTTCCGTCCAAAAAATAGGACAGGTATTTTTTTGACGGACAGAATGCACGGATCACGGAGGCGGATGACAAACGGTGCATTTTCCGAGTTTTCAACTGACCCATTAAAAGTCAATGGGTCCGCAGAAAATCATGGAAAACGGAACAACGGCCACGGGTGCACACAACGGTCGTGTGTATGAGGCCTAAGAGCCATAGTTTTTTCAGCCACATGTGTGACACTTTTTTGCAGCCAAGATGCGCAAAGGGGCCCAAATTCCAATGAGTACTTTTAGGGTTTCACTGAGCTTTTTTACGCATTTGGATTCCAAACTACTTCTCACGCTTTAGGGCCCCTAAAATGCCCGGGCAGTATAAATAGCCCACAAGTGACCCCATTTTGGAAGTAAAACACCCCAAGGTATTCCGTGAGGGGTATGGTGAGTTCATGTAAAATGTCATTTTTTTTGTCACAAGTTAGTGGAATATGAGACTTTGTAAGAAAAAAGTAAAAAATAAACATTTTCCGCTAACTTGTGACAAAAAATAAAAACTTCCATGAACTCACTATGCCCATCAGCGAATACATTGGGGTTTCTACTTTCCGAAATGGGGTTATTTGTGGGGTGTTTCTACTGTCTGGGCATTGTAGAACCTCAGGAAACATGACAGGTGCTCAGAAAGTCAAAGTGCGTAAATTCATATTTTTGCCTCATAGTTTGTAAACGCTATAACTTTTACCCAAACCAATAAATATACACTTATTGCATTTTTTTTTTATCAAAGACATGTAGAACAATAAATTTAGAGAAAAATGTATATAGAAATGTAGTTTAAATTGAATAATTTTACAGAAAGTAAAAAATGTTTTTAAAAAAAAATTCGGTCAATTTTGATTATTATAAAAAAAAGTTAAAATGTCACCAGCAATGAAATACCACCAAATTAAATCTCTATTAGTGAGAAGAAAATTAGGCAAAATTCATTTGGGTGGTAAGTTGTATGACCGAGCAATAAACCGTGAAAGTAGTGTAGTGCAGAATTGTAAAAAGTGGTCTGGTCTTTAAGGGGGTTTAAGCTAGGGGGGCTGAAGTGGTTAAGTACCAGGACAACATGATGTACCAGTACGTCATGTGTCCTGAAGAGGTTAAACATTATTGTATGCTTCAGTTTCCGATCTGCAAAAAACGGATCACAGGCGGAAACCAAACAGAAAAATGGAATGGCAAAACGGAACTAAAGCGGAAACACTACTGAGACAAAAAACGGAAAAATGTATCTGTGAAAAACGGACCGCAAAATACTGAAAAAGCCATACGGCTTATGGAGTGCAAGATGTGAGATCATACTGAAAATCAAGGCCTTCTTTTGCTTTGTCGCTCGTTCCCTTCCAAAAACTATAACTTTTGTTATTTTTCCATTCACAAAGCTGTATGAGACCTTGTTTTTTACGGGAGAATTTGTACTTTCTAATGACACCATTTAATAATCCATATAATTTATGGGGAAGCTTTAAAATTATTGATGGATTGGATTTAGAAAAAAAAATACACAATTCCGCTTTTGTTTCACTACAATTCATTTTAACAGTGTAAAAATGTGTACACTACATTCGCTCTGTAGGATCATTCTGTTGGTGGAATAAAACCTCACTTATAATTGCCAACTTTTTGGGACTCATTATTCTTCCTAGCAGGAATTTTATTCTGAAATGAATATCACACCTCCCCTTGCTGGCACTGTAGGCCTTATAAAGTAGACTAATGGATTGAGAAAAGAAAATGTATAAATGGACGTGACAGCATTTTCTTCACTGCTATTTTAAAGTGTAACTGTCATATTTATTATTTTTACTAATGTGTAGGGACACAGATAGGGAACATTTTTCTAATATACTTTATTTAGGGAAGACATTTATTTATAGTAGAAAACATGGGCTGAAATGTCCCTTAGCAGCGATCTTTTTCAGAGACGTTGCTAAGGGACATCCATCTTCATAATTGGGCAGTGCTGACTAGGAAGATAGGGAGATGGGTTGGGCTGGGGACTGGTGGGTGTCCCTATATACAGTAAAATAGCTTCCCCCTGCCTACCTGCATTGCCTGTAGTGAGTGCTTTCCGCTCACACAAGTATTGCTCCCAGCGGCTAGTTCATTACACTGTGGATTGGAAGTACAGAAGAACAGCTCACTGACTGCACTGGCCATGCTGGTCAGTGAGCAGGGATTAAGTATAGATATTTATTTATATTATAATGTATATTTTATTTATTTATGACGGCATTGTCCCCACTATATGAGGGAGCAGTGAGGGCAGACACCCACTAGTTCCAAGCCAACCCATATCCCTATCTTCCTAGTCAGCACAGCAATGCACTATTAGGAAAACAGATGTCCCTTAGCAACATCTCTGAAAAAGATTGCTGCTAAGGGACATTTCAGCCCAAGCTTTCTATTATCTATTCTATAAATGTTTTCCCTAAATAAAGTATATATTTTTTTCCCCTATCTCTGTCTCTACAAAATAGAACACACACCCAAAATAAATATGACAGGTACACTTTATGTCCTATGATATAATTTCTTGATTAATCCTCTAATATCTTCAAGAAAATATGATTACAATTTATTTGGTTACAGTTTCTTTATCTCAGTAGTGCATTAATAATTTTTTTTTACAAATTATGTCTCTAAACAGAATTTATTCTGTGAGTAAACTCTGGAAGCTTAGCAAGGTAAGCAACTTTGCATCATTAATGACAGGTCTGTTTAGAAGAATGCTAACAATAGCAGCCCATAGTTCACCACATTAGTGACAGGTGACAACCTCCTATTGTCTACAGCTGAAATGCATGACAGTTTGCTCTGCTTATCAGTTGAGCTCCTACTTATTGATCAAATGAAGGTCTTTACCTTTTCTTAATTGAATGAGACAATTTCTACTTGGAAAGCAATACTAATGGGCCTTATACAGCTTGGATAAGCTGACAAGAACCAGATAACACTATAAGATTAGTACTGTAAAGCTAATCTATAAAGTAATTGCACAAAAGAAAACATTATCTTACTTTCTAGACATCAGAAATAGCAGGTTGTGTCTTTTCAGTTCTTCCAATACTTAAAGATTATGATTAGGGTTGAGAGAACCCGAACTGTAAAGTTTGGGTTCGTACTGAACTTTAGGATTTTTGGACCCCAAACCCAAACCCAAACTTTTCAGTAAAAGTTCGGGTTCAAATTCAGTGTTTGGCAAGTTAATGGTGCTTTTTGAAAGGCTACAGAGCAGCCAATCAACAAGCGTTTAACTCGTGTGCCCTTAGAAGCCATCACAGCCATGCCTACTAATGGCATGGCTGTGATTGGCCAGTGCAGCATGTGACCCAGCCTCTATATAATCTGGAGTCACGTAGCGCTGCGCATCACTCTGCTCTTATTAGTGTAGGGATAGGATGCTGCTGCTGTGAGGGACAGAATAGGAAATAATCTGTTATCAGAAGTGCTTGTTAACTCACCGATCTACAGCGATTTTGTTTTGTGAGTGCAGTGCACATTTTCTTTTACCCCTGCCCTGAGCCCAGTGACACAGAAAAATAACTTTTGTCCGTCTGTTAGTTAGGTGGGCGTCGGTTGCCATTTTGTGCAAGTTCAGTGCACCAGCACAGCATATGTGCATTTGTGACAAATACAATGTTTAAATACTGCAGTTATATTCAGGGTTTAAAAAAACAATTTTTTTGCAAAATAATACATTGTGGGTCCTTTGCTGCATTTGTCACAGTGAAATACAAGCTTTAAAGTCTGCAATTATATTCTGGGGTTAAAAAAAAACATTTCTTTGGGCCTTTGGTGCATTTGTTACAGTAAAATACAAGCTTTAAATACTGCAATTATATACTGGGTTTAAACAAACACCCATTGTTTTGCAAGACCCTACATCTGGGGCCTTTGCTGCATTTGTCACAGCGAAATACAAGCTTTAAATACTGTAATTATAGCCTGAATTTGAAAAAACATACATTTTTTGCAAGATAATACATTTGCGGCCTTTGTTGCATTTGTGACAGTCAAATATAAACTTTAAATACTGCAGTTATATTCTGGGTTTAAAAAAACACCCATTTTTTGCAAGACCTTACATCTGGGGCCTTTGCTGTATTTCTGACAGTGAAATATAATCTTTAAATACTTCAATTATATTCTGGGTTTAAAAAAACACCCATTTTTTGCAAGACCTTACATCTGGGGCCTTTGCTGTATTTCTGACAGTGAAATATAAGCTTTAAATACTTCAATTATATTCTGGGTTTTAAAAAACAGAAATTTTGGGCAAAATAATACTTTTGTGGACTTTGCTGCATTTCTGACATTCCAATACAAGCGTTAGATACTGCTGTTATATTCCGGTTTTAAAAAAACTCCCATTTTGGGCACGATAATACATTTGTGGCTTTTATTGCATTTGTGACATTATAGTTTAAAAAAAACACCCATTTTGAGCACCATAATACATTTGCGGCCTTTATTGCATTTGTGACAGTCAAATACAAACTTTAAATACTGCAGTTATATTCTGGGTTTAAAAAACACCCATTTTTTGCAAGATCCTATATCCGGGGCCTTTGCTGCATTTCTGACAGTGAAATACAAGCTTTAAATACTTCAATTATATTCTGGGTTTTAAAAAACACCCATTTTGGGCAAAATAATACTTTTGTGGCCTTTGCTGCATTTCTGACATTCCGATACAAGCGTTAGACACTGCTGTTATATTCCGGTTTTAAAAAAACTCCCATTTTGGGCACGATAATACATTTGTGGCTTTTATTGCACTTGTGACAGTCAAATACAAACTTTAAATACTGCAGTTATATTCTGGGTTTAAAAAAACACCCATTTTTTGCAAGATCCTACATCTGGGGCCTTTGCTGCATTTGTCACAGTGAAATACAAGTTTTACATACTGCTATTATATTCTGGGTTTTAAAAAACACTCATTTTGGGCAAGATAATTAATTTGCAGCCTTTTCTGGATTTGTGACAGTCAAATACAAACTTTAAATACTGCAGTTATATTCTGGGTTTAAAAAAAACACCAATTCTTTGCAAGTCCCTACATCTGGGGCCTTTACTGCATTTGTCACAGTGAAATACAAGCTTTAAATACTTCGATTATAGTCTGGGTTTGAAAAAACACCCATTTTGGGCAAAATAATACTTTTGTGGCCTTTGCTGCATTTCTGATATTCCAATACAAGTGTTAGATACTGCTGTTATATTCTGGTTTTAAATAAACACCCATTTTGGGCACGATAGTACATTTGCGGCCTTTATTGCATTTGTAACAGTCAAATACAAACTTTAAATACTGCAGTTATATTCTGGGTTTTAAAAAAACACCAATTTTTTTGCAAGATCCTACATCCGGGGACTTTGCTGCATTTGTCACAGTGAAATACAAGCTTTAAATACTGCAATTAAATACTGGGTTTTAAAAAACAGCCATTTTGTGCAAGACACTACATTTGGGGCCTTTGCTGCATTTGTCACAGTCAAATACAACCAGTCAATACTGCAGTTACATTGTTGCTTGACAAATTACCGTGAAGTAATTGAATAAAATTCACCTGTCACACTGTTCTGTGACCTCAAGACATTTTTCATCTTTATGACACTGGCACTGCCTTACTCTCAGTGAACTTATTGTTGATTGTTGACTATTGGCGGTTGCATGGTCGCCTGACATAAACCATCTGTTAGATTGGTGGGTGAATGCAAAGAATGAGAAGAGCTTCAAATAAGGGACGTGGCCCCGAACGTGGTGCTGCTAGTGGAGCTAATGTTGCAGGGAGAGGACGTGGTCGATCTGTGCCAGCTACACGCACAAGTGAAAGACCTTCCTCAGGTGTGAGTAGGCGACAGAACCTTTAGCATTATTTGGTAGGGCCGAATGCGGCTCTACGAATGGTGAGGCCAGAACAAGTACAGGCGATAGTAGATTGGGTGGCTGACAGTGCCTCCAGTTCCTTCACATTGTCTCCCACCCAGTCTCCTGCTGAAAGATCAGAGTTGCTACCTACAGCCCATGGCCATCAGTCTTTCACCTTACCCCCTTGCAAATCAGCCAAGCAGTCTGAGCCCCAAGTCACGCAGCAGTCTCTTCTGCTTTTTGATGACTCTGCTAGCAGGGTTTCCCAGGGCCATCCACATAACCCTGCCCCAGAAAGAGGAAGAGATTGATTGCACCGATACCCAACCACTTATGTTTCAGGATGAGTAGATGGGAGGACCACCGCAGCACGTCTCGGGTGATGACGAAACACAGGTGCCAACTGCTGTGGCTTTCTGCAGTCTGACAAGGAGGGCAGGAGTGAAGACTGGGTGGAAGATGGTGTGGAGGATGATGAGGTTCTTGATCCCACATGGAATCAAGGTCATGCGAGTGACATGTCTAGTTTGGAGGAAGAGGCGGTGGTCGCACAGAGCCACCAGCACAGCAGAAGAGGGAGCAGGGTGCAAAAGCGGAGCGGCCATCCCCTAGACAGTACGCCTGCTAATGCCCAATGCACCAAGAGACCGAGCACACCAAAGCCAGCTCCAAGGAGTTCCCTGGTGTGGAAGTTATTCAGACAATGTGCTGACGACAAGACACAAGTGGTTTGCACGCTGTGCAGTCAGAGCCTGAAGCGAGGCATAAGCGTTCTCAACCTGAGCACAACCTGCATGACCAGACATCTAAGTGCAAAGCACGAGCTGCAGTGGAGTAAACAACTCAAAAACAAAGGTCTCTGGCTCCTCCTGCTTCCTCTTCTGCTGCAGTCTCGGCCTCTTTATCCCCCTCTGGAGTGACAGTGGCACCTGCCACTCCGCAAACAGAGGATCTGCCAGCAACGCCACCACCTGGGTCACCAAGCATCTCCACAGTGTCCCATTTCAGCTGTCTATCTCCCAAACACTGTAGTGAAAGAAGAAGTACCCCCCTTCCCACCTGCGTTCTCTGGCCTAGAATGCCAGCATTTAAAAATTCCTGGTCTTTTAAATGCTGTCATTCTATCTGGTAGAGACAGAGAGTTTTAAAAGCCTTGGCTGTCCCACAGTACGCTGTGCCCAGCCGCCACTACTTTTCCAGGAGAGCCATCCCTTCCCTGCACAACCAAGTGGTGGACAAAATCAGGTGAGCACTGCGCAACGCCATCTGTGGCAAGGTCCACCTAACTACGGATAACTACTGTCAGGGACGTTATATCTTTCTAACAGCACACTGGGTAAATGCAGTGGTGGCTGGGCCTGAGGCAGATAGCAGTTTGGTGCATGTACTTCCACCACCTAGGATTGCATGGCGCTTCAGTTTGCCTCCTGTTGCTTCCTTCTCCTACTGCGCTTCCTCATCCTCAACTGGCTCCTCATCCGGTCAGTGTAACACCTTCACCACCATCTTCAGCACAGCCAGGGGTAAACGACAGCAGGCAGTTTTAAAACTTTTCTGTTTGGGGGACAGACCCCGCACCTCTCATGAGCTATGGACGGGCCTTGAGCAACAGACCTATGAGTAGTTGGTGCCATTGAGCCTCATGCCTTGCCTGGTGCTGTGAGATAATGATCAAAATCTCGTAGCAGTTCTGGGACTAGCCGGTTTGACGCACATCCCTTGCCTGGTGCATGTGCTGAATTTGGTGGTGCAGAGGTTCGTTAAAAATTAACCCGATATGTCAGAGCTGCTGCATAAAGTGCGGGCCGTCTGTGCCCGCTTTTAGTGTTCTTACCCTGCTGCTGCTCGCCTGTTATCACTGCAGCCTATCTTTGGCCTTCCCGCTCACCACCTCATATGCGATGTGCCCACAAGGTGGAACTCCACCTTGCACATGCTGGCCAGACTGTGAGAGCAGCAGCAGGCGATAGTGGAGTTTCAGCCGCAGCACGCATGGGTGAGTCGCTCTGCGGAACATCACCACTTCACCACCAATGACTGGGCCTCCATGCGAGATCTATGTGCCTTGTTGCGCTGTTTTGAGTTCTCCACCAACATTACCAGTGCCGATGACGCAGTTCTCAGCGTTACTATCTGACTTCTATGCCTCCTTGAAAAAACGCTTTGGGTGATGATGGAAGAGGATGTGACACAGGAGGAGGAGGAGGAGGAGGAGGAGGAAGAGGCATCATTTCCAAGGGTTTCAGGCAGTCATTCACAAGTGGCTCCAAGTATGGGTTCTTGCACCCACAAACGCCAGGTACACAATTGTCTAGCCAGGGCACAGTTCTGGAGTATGGGAATGTGGAGGATGAGGAGGAGGAGATGGAGGAGGAGGAGGAGGAACCATGTTTACAGCAGGGTGGCACCCAAACCAGCTCATGGCCATCACCGGTGCGTTGCTATGGGGATACAGAGGACACAGATGATACACCTCCCACAGAGGACAGCTTGTTGTTGCCTCTAGGCAGCCTGGCACACATGAGCGATTACATGCTGCAGTGTCTCCGCAATGACCGGCGAGTTGGCCACATTCTAACTTGTGCTGATTACTGGGTGGCCACGCTGCTGGATCCCCATTACGAGGACAATGTACCGTCCTTAATTCTGTTACTGGAGCGTGATCATAAGATGTGCGAGTAAAGGAGCACTCTAGAAGATGCGCTGATGGTGGCATTCCCACCTGACAGTGGGGGGCACCGTGGAAGCTCAAGGCAAAGGCAGAGGAGGATGAAAATGTTGCCAATGAAGCTGGGGCACCGCCAGCACCTTAGAAGGCAGGGTCAGAATGCCCGAAATGTGGAAAAGTTGTGTCAGCACGCCACAACAACCAGCACCACCAGCTGATATGGAACGTGTTAGCAGGAGGCAGCATTTCAGCAACATGGTGGAGCAGTATGTGTGCACACGCCTAAATGATGGATCTGACCCCTTCAACTTCTGTGTCTCCAAATTGGGCACAATGCCTGAGCTTGCCCATTACTCCTTGGAGCTGCTGGCCTGCCCTGCAGCCAGTGTATTGTCTGAACGTGTGTTTAGCACAGCAGGGGGTGTTATCACAGACAAGTGCAGCCGCTTGTCCACAGCCAATGTGGACAAGCTCACGTTCAAAACATGAACCAGGCATGGATCCCAAAAGACTTTTCCGTGCCTTGTGCGGAATAGACATGTATACCGGCCTTATCCAGCCATTGTTATACTACAGCGCAATTGCTCATTGTATTATTGATATTTCACACTCTTTTGGGGTGTACCCTAATTGAAACAAAAAAATTAAAATTAAAACCAAAAACCAGTGTTCGTTACCTCCTTCTCCTTCACTGCCGCTTCCATCTACACCGTTACATCAACCTCCTACTCCATATGGACCTCCACCTCATAGATCAAGATCATTATTTAAAATTTTTACATATTTTATTTTATTTTATTTTAAGTCATTTCACTAATTTGTCTGATACATTGTTGGGTTACATATCCCACATTTTTGGCTGTCCGTTACATCAACCTCCTACTCCATATGGACCTCCACAATGTAACAGACAAATTTGTTAATGTATTTCCCTGTCTACTAGGTTGAGCAGGGGTATATCACAGCCAAAAATGTGGGATATGTAACCCAACAATGTATCAGACAAATTAGTGAAATGACTTAAAATAAAATAAAATAAAATATGTAAAAATTTTAAATAATGATCTTGATGAAGGAGTGAAATTCACAAATTTTTCTCTGTGATATGCCCCTGCTCTACATAGTAGACAGGGGAATACATTTCACTAATTTGTCTGTTACATTGTCGGGTGAAATTCGCCAATTTTGGGCTGTGACATACCCCTACTCTACCTAGTAGAAAGGGAAATACATTTAACTAATTTGTCTGTCACATTGCCGGGTGACATTTGCCAATTTTTGGCTGTGATACACCTCTACTCTACCTAGTAGACAGGGAAATACATTTAACTAATTTGTCTGTTACATTTCAGGTGAAATTCACAAATTTTTGGCTGTGATATACCCCTGCTCTACCTAGTAGACAGGGAAATACATTTCACTAATATGTCTGTTACATTGTCGGGTGAAATTCACCAATTTTTGGCTGTGGTACACCCTTGCTCTACCTAGTAGACAGGGAAATACATTTCACTAATTTGTCTGTTACATTGTCTGGTGAAATTCACCAATTTCTGGCTGTGATATACCCCTGCTCTACCTAGTAGACATGGAAATACATTTTACTAATTTGTCTGTTACATTGTCGGGAGAAATTCACCAATTTTTGGTGAAAATAATAGTATCTAATTAATTAAATGATATAAATTGACAATAAATTCTAAAAATGATCAACTTGGAAAAAAATATTTTCAGTTTGTCACCCATTTGGATAAAGAGCTTAGGGCACTTTTACACTGGATGATGATCAGGAGCCAACAGCGTTTGTACCCAACTATCATGTGCAAAGATGCTGCTGATCACTTGACAAACAAGCAAATTCACAAATGTATGTGGCACAAAAAATTAGCTATCAGTAGAAATGAGCGAATTTCTAAAAAATTTGATTTAGTTGGTTTGCCGAATTTTCCAAAAAGATTTGATTCAATCTAAATTTATTTGTGGTGAAACTCGTTAAAAAACAGCTATTTCTTGGCTGCATAGAGACTGTATAGTGTTGTAGAACACTGTGCCTTGCAGAAACACGCATAAGGAGTCTGCTGTAGTAGTGAAACAATACTGTGATTCAGTATGACATGGAGATGACAGGCGTCACTCGTAGAATCAGTGCATAATTCACTTATTTGGGCAGTTATGGGGCCAAAACTGACCAAATAACTCAAGTGTGAACTCATCCTTACAGGTCAATGTTAGGCCCCTTTCACATGGGCGTTGTGGATTGGGGCCGGATGCGTTCAGGGAAAATGGTGCGATTTTGAGGCTAAAACAAGTCAGTTTTCACTGCGATTGCATTTTGATGTTTGCGTTTTTTTCTGCCCGTGTGCAAAACATTGTAATGCGTTTTGCACTCCTGTGAGAAAAATCGTCATGTTTGGTACCCGAACCCTGACGTCTTCAAAGAAGTTCGGGTTTGGGTTAGGTGTTGTGTAGATTTTATTATTTTCCCTTATAACATGGTTATAAGGGAAAATAATAGCATTCTTCATACAAAATGCATATTACAATAGGACTGGAGGGGTTAAAAAAGTAAATAAAAAAATGTAACTCACCTTAATCCACTTGTTCACGCAGCCCGGCTTCTCTTCTGTCTTTTTCTTTGAGCAATAGAACCTTTGATGACGTCACTGCGCTCATCACATGGTCCATCACATGATCTTTTACCATGGTGATGGATCATGTGACGGACAATGTGATGAGCGCAGTGACGTCATCTTGTGCACAGCAAAAAAAAAAAAGACTGAAGAGAAGCCCGGCTGCGCGATCAAGTGGATTAAGGTGAGTTAAATTATTATAATTTTTTTTTTCCCCTCCAGCCCTATTGTACTGTGCATTCTGTATTAAGAATGCAATAATTTCCCTTATAACCATATTAAAGGGAAAATAATAATGATTGGGTCCCCATCCTGATCGTCTCCTAGCAACCGTGCATGAAAATCGCACCGTATCCGCACTTGCTTGGGGATGCTTGCTATTTTCACACAGCCCCATTCACCTCTATGCCTGCGTTGCGTGAAAAACACAGAATATAGAACATGCTGCAATTTTCACGCAACCCACAAGTGATGCGTGAAAATCACTGCTCGTGTGCACAGCCCCATAGAAATGAATGGGTCCGGATTCAGTGCGGGTGCAATGCGTTCACGTTACGCATTGCACCCGCGCGGAAAACTCGCTTGTGTGAAAGGGGCCTTAGCGCCAGGTATAAAGAACCTTGCAGATGCCCAAGAACCTACTATAGTGTGAAAGAGCGCACTCCTTTTACATCGATTCATTGATTCTACATAGATTTCTACAGAACCTGTTCTATTAAAGCTGATACAAGCAGACACCCCCCCCCCCAGAGTGTATAGGGTATGAGCAGTAAGTTTGTGTTGACGTCACAGAATATTTTGCCCTTCCTCTGATCCATCAGAACAATAACTCCCAAAAACAGATCCTGTCTGTTGAGCTTTCGCCTTCACATGGTCAGTATTTGGTCAGTAATCCAACAGTATTGCTAAGCAAAAAAAACAGGAGTGGATCCAAAACAGAGATGACAAGTAAATGGAATATTTGCATGTCTTCTGTGTTTTGTACCCACTCCTGCTTTTGGCTACCAAATCATAAGACAATTCTGATGAGACCATACAGGCCTCACAGCTGCTACATAGACATGATCCATTGTGTATCTCATTTTAACTTCCTTTTGACAAATGAAGGGTCAAATAAATGTTTCTTATCTAGTCCATAAAGGCAAAATAGTGGCCCAGTCATGAAGTGGGGAGGGTGTGAACAACATGAGAAATCAACAGAGGGGCCAAGTGACAGAGTGGTGAGGTAGCAGCAGCATGATGAGACCACAGAGTGTTGATGTGGCAGCAGCATGAGGAGACCACAGAGTGGTGAGGTAGTAGCAGCATGAGAGGACCACAGAGTGGTGAAGTGGTAGCAGCATGAGGATACCACACAGTGGTGAGGTGGCTGCAGCATGATGAGTCCACAAAGTGGCCCAGTGATATAGTGATGAGCTGTAAGTAGCATAAGGAGACCACAAAGTATCCCAATGTCAGAGTGGTGAGGAGGCAGTAGCATGAGGAGAACACAGAGTGACCCAGTGACATAGTGGTGAGGTGGCAGCAGCATGAGGAGACCACAGAGTGGCCCAGTGACATAGTGGCGAGCTGGCAGCAGCATGTGGAGACCACAGAGTTGCCCAATGACAGAGTGTTAAAGTGGCAGCAGAATGAGAAGACCACAGAGCTATGAGGTGGCAGCAGCATGATGAGATCACAGAGTGGCCCAATGACAGAGTTTTTAGGTGCAGTAGCAGGAGGAGACTTCAGAGTGGCTTAGTGACAGAGTGTTGAGATGGCAGCAGCATGAGGAGACCACAGAGTGGCCCAGTGACAGAGTGTTGAGTTGACAGCAGCATGAGGAGACCACAGAGTGGCCCAATGAAATACTAATCAGGTATCAGCAGCATAAGGAGGCCACAGAGTGGCACAGTGACAGAGTGCTGAGGTGGCATCATATTGAGGAGACCACATAGTGGTGAGGTGGCAGCAGCATGAGGAGAACACAGAGTGGACCAGTGACATATTGGTGAGGTAACAGCAGCTTGATGAGACCACAGAGTGGCCCAGTGACAGATTGTTGAGGTGGCAGCAGCATGAGGAGACCACGGAGTGGCCCAGTGACATAGTGGTGAGGTGGCAGCAGCATGAGAAGACCACAGAGTGGTCCAGTGACAGAGAGGCGAGGGAGCAGCAGCATGAGGAGACCACAGAGTGTTCATGTGGCAGCAGCATTATGAGACCACAGAGTGGTGAGGTAGTAGCAGCATGAGAAGACCACAGAGTGGCTCAGTGACATAGTAGGGAGGTATCAGCAGCATACGGAGACCACAGAGTGACCCAGTGACAGAGTTTTGAGTTGACAGCAGCATGAGGAGACCACAGAGTGTTGATGTGGCAGCAGCGTAAGGAGACCACAGAGTGACCCAGAGGCAGTTTTAAGTTGACAGCAGCAAGAGGAGACCACAGAGTGACCCAGTGACATAGTGGTGAGGTGGCAGCAGCATAAGGAGACCACAGAGTGAACCAGTTGCATAGAGGTGAGGTGGCAGAAGTATAATGAGACCACAGAGTGTTGATGTGGCAGCAGCATAAGGAGACCACAGAGTGACCCAGAGGCAGTTTTAAGTTGACAGCAGCAAGAGGAGACCACAGAGTGGCCTAGTGACATAGTGGTGAGGTGGCAGCAGCAAGCGGAGACCACAGACTGACCCAGTGACAATGGTGTGGTGGCAGCAGCATAAGGTGACCACAGAGGTGCTCAATGAAAGATTTTTGAGGTAGCAGTAGCATGAGGAGACCACATAGTGGCCAAATGAAAGAGTGCTGAGGTATCAGCAGCATGAAGAGACCACAGAGTGGCCCAGTGACATAGTTGTGAGATAGCAAAAGCATAAGGAGAACACAGAGTGCCCCAATAAAAGAGTGTTGAGGTGGCAGCAGCAGCATGAGAGGGCCACAGAGTGGCCCAGTAACATAGTGGTGAGGTGGCAGCAGCATGAGGAGACCACAGAGTGGCCCAGTGACAGAGTGCTGAGGTGGCAGAAGCAGGAGTAGATGACAAAGTGGCTCAGTGACATAGTTGTGAGGTGGCAGTAGCATGAGGAGACCACAGAGGTGCTCAATGAAAGATTGTTGAGCTAGCAGCAGCATGAGGAGACCACAGAGTGGCCCAATGAAAGAGTGTTGAGGTAGGAGCAGCATGAGGAAACCACAGAGTGGCCCAGTGACATAGTTGTGATATAGCAGCAGCATGAGGAGAACACAAAGTAGCCTAATTAAAGAGTGTTGAGGTAGCAGCAGCATGAAGGGTCCACAGAGAGGCCCAGAGACATAGTGGTGGGGTGGCAGCAGCATGAGGAGACCACAGAGTGGCCCAGTGACAGAGTGCTGAGGTGGCAGCAGCAGGAGTAGATGACAAAGTGGCTCAGTGACATAGTTGTGAGGTGGCAGTAGCATGAGGAGACCACAGAGGTGCTCAATGAAAGATTGTTGAGCTAGCAGCAGCATGAGGAGACCACAGAGTGGCCCAATGAAAGAGTGTTGAGGTAGGAGCAGCATGAGGAAACCACAGAGTGGCCCAGTGACATAGTTGTGATATAGCAGCAGCATGAGGAGAACACAAAGTAGCCTAATTAAAGAGTGTTGAGGTAGCAGCAGCATGAAGGGTCCACAGAGAGGCCCAGAGACATAGTGGTGGGGTGGCAGCAGCATGAGGAGACCACAGAGTGGCCCAGTGACAGAGTGCTGAGGTGGCAGCAGCAGGAGTAGATGACAAAGTGGCTCAGTGACATAGTTGTGAGGTGGCAGTAGCATGAGGAGACCACAGAGGTGCTCAATGAAAGATTGTTGAGCTAGCAGCAGCATGAGGAGACCACAGAGTGGCCCAATGAAAGAGTGTTGAGGTAGGAGCAGCATGAGGAAACCACAGAGTGGCCCAGTGACATAGTTGTGATATAGCAGCAGCATGAGGAGAACACAAAGTAGCCTAATTAAAGAGTGTTGAGGTAGCAGCAGCATGAAGGGTCCACAGAGAGGCCCAGAGACATAGTGGTGGGGTGGCAGCAGCATGAGGAGACCATAGAATTGTTTAGTGACAGAGTGTTGAGTTGGCAGCTGCAAGAGTAGACAATAGAGTGGCTCAGTGACATAGTTGTGAGGTGGCAGTAGCATGAGGAGACCACAGAGTAGTGAAGTGGCAGCAGCATGAGGAGACAACAGAATGGTGAGGTGGCAGCAGCATGAGGAGAACACAGACTGGCCCAGTGACAGAGTTGTGAGATAGCAGCAGCATGAGGATTTCACAGAGTTGTCCAATGAAAGAGTGCTAAGGTAGCAGCAGAATGAGGAGACCACAAAGTGGCCAATAGACACAGTGGTGAGGTGGCGGCAGCAAGATGAGACCACAGAGTGACCCATTGACATAGTGGTAAGGTGACTACAGCATAAGGTGACGACAGAATGGCCCAAGTGTTGAGGTGGCAGCAGCATGATGAGACCACAGAGGGGCCCAGTGACAGAGTGTTGAGTTGACAGCAGCATGAGGATACCACAGAGTGACCCAGTGACATAGTGGTAAGCTGGCAGCAGCATGAGGAGACCACAGAGTAAAGGGCTGAAAGCAGCATGACGAGACCACAGAGTGGCCCAGTCATAGAATGTTGAGTTGACAGCAGCATGAGGAGACCACAGTGTGGCTGTCACGTACCGGCAGGACAGGTAGTGGATCCTCTGGACCAGAGAGGCGATGGCGCGGGTTGTACTAGAGGACCGGTTCTAAGCAGTTACTGGTCTTCACCAGAGCCCGCCGCAAGGCGGGATGGATTTGCTGCGGCGGTAACTACCAGGTCGTGTCCCCTAGTAACAACTCGACCTCTCTGGCAGCTGATAAGGCGTGGTACACAGGGAGAAGGCAAGAGCGTAGTCGGACGTAGCAGGGGTCAGGGCAGGCGGCAAAGGTTCAAAGGCGAGTAGACGGTAGCAACGGGTTCGGCAACAGGCAAAGCAAACAAACACACTGGAACGCTTTCTCTGAGGCACAAGGCACAACGATCCGGCAGGAAGCTGTGGGAGGAGAAGGTATAAATGGGCAGTGCACAGGTGCAGCCTAATTAAGTCAGCACTGCCTCTCACAAACCTTAACCCTTAATATCCCTTTTGGACCAGGCACCAATCACTGGTGCACTGGCCCTTTGAATCTAAGAGTCCCGGCGCACGCGCGCCCTAGAGAGCGAGGACGCACACGCCGAGACACTGGAGTGCTGCCTGGGGGCATACGCTGTGAGCGCTCCGCGGCCAGCAGGGGACCTGGAGCGCTCAGCGTAACAGTGGCCCAATGAAATAGTGTTTTTTGGGGGGCGACTGGTATACCACACCAGTTATAATTATTTTTTCCAATACAGTTTGTCACTGTGTGTAGCAGAGGGAACGCGGCAAACAAATGCTGCTGTACCCAAATGCACTATATAGAAAGTATATTATTGGTATATAACACCCCGCTTCAACAGTTTTTTGGGGGAGCGACTGGTGTATCACACTAGTTGTAATTATTTTTTCTTATTGAGTTTGTCACTCTTTATAGCTGCAGTATTGCTGCAGAACTGCTCACCAATGCCGCACAATACAAATCCACTATTATATGCTTTCTATGTCAGAAAGTATATTATAAGTGTATTACACCCCTCTGTACTGCACATCTATCAATAGTTCACCTATACCAGTCCTTAAAAGGACTTTTGTGGACCTATTTGATAGCGTTTTTGTCCCTAACAGTCTGTCCCTGCTCCACACAGCAACCTTTCCCTACACTGACAAAAGACTGAATGTAAAATGATGACCAGATCACATCTATTTATAAGGTAGGGGGTATGTCCATGTGCGGAAACTTTTCAATTGGCTGTCCTGTACCACCTGATAGATGTGTCATGGGTCAAAGTTCTTCACAATGTAAAAGAATATGGCGGGAGCGAATATCGACATATGTTCGCATGTTTGGCAAATCGCGAACGAGCAAAGTTTGCAGAGAACCGACCGCCGGGCGAACCGCAAGGCCATCATTATCAGTGACATAGTTGTGAGGAGGTAGTAGCATGAGGAGACCACAGAGTAGTGAGGTGGCAGCAGCATGAAGAGACCACAGAGTATCCCAGTGACATAGTGATGAGGTGGCAGAAGCATAAGGAGACCACAAAGTAGCCCAATGACAGTGTTGAAGTGGCAGCAGCATAAGGAGACCTCAGAGTGGTGAGGTGGCAGCAGCAATTGAGGAGATCACAGAGTGGCCCAGTGACATAGAGGTGAGGTGGGGGGAAATACTAGTACCAGCTGAAGATGGTGTGGCTGTAGAAGCACCTGGCAGCAGGTTTGTGGCATCAGGCAGGTGCCGGCATTAGAATAGTAGCTGAAGCAGGTAGCCAGAAGAAACAGGTCTCTTTTGACAAAGTTTAGGTGTGGCACCATGGATGATCTAGTCTGATGCATCAGGCATTGGTGTGTGGAAATCCTGGCTGATCCACCCCTGATTCATCTTCATAAAGGATAATTTCTCCACATTTTGGGTGCACAGATGAGTTCTCTTTGGGGTAACTATGGCCCCCACCGCACTAAACACCCGCTCTGATGCCACAATGCCTGGGCAGGAAAACTTGTCCAGGGCAAACTCGGCCGGTTGGGGCCACAAATTGAGTTTGGCTGCTGAGTAGTCGAGGGGATCTTTGATGTGGGGTGGCAGGGTACAGTCCAAGTATGCCACTACCTGCTGGTTCAGGTTCTGCTCCATGTCTAGCTGATGATTAGTAGTTTCTTCAGTAGGTGAGTGAAGAAAACTGCTCCTCAGCTACTCTAGACTCCAGCTGCTGCTGATGGAGCTGGTACTGCTCCTGCCCCCCCCCCCCCAACTGACTACATAGGATGTATCGATAGTAGTTCAGTTTGTCCAGTTTGAGAGGGTGGAAAAAAGGTCCCCATTTTGGACTGGTAGTGAGGGTCTTACATGGTGGAGAGCCAGTAGTCATCCCTCTGCCGAATGGTGACAGTTCGGCTGTCACTACACAAGCAGCTGAGCATGCATCTGCCATCTCCATCTCCACTGCATACTGCCACGATGTGTCTGGGTCATCTACCTCGTCTTCCTCATCGCCCTGTAGCTCCTCCGGCTGCTCCTGCTCCTCCTCTCATGTCATCTGTGTAGAAAAAACTGCCATTTCTCTATGCATTGATTGTGCTCGAATGTCCTCCTCCTCTAGTTCAGCCCTCACAGGTCTCATGTGGCCGTGAGATGTAGTCGCCACGTCTTCTGCCCCCTTGCCAGCCAGATTTAGCAGCATCTGTTCCAGTACATGAATCAGTGGAATGACATTGTTCACCCCGTAGTCCTGGCGACTGACAAAGGGCCAGAGCAAACGGCAGTTGTCACCCATGAGCTGCCACTGGCTTACATCAAAGTTACACAGGGGAGTACCTCTGTCCGCCTGTATCATGAAAAAATCATTTATGGCTTTTCTCTGTTCATATAATTGGTCCAACATATGGAAAGTGAAATTTCAATGGGTGGAAAAGTCGCATATCAGCCTATGTTGGAGAATGCAGTTCTGCCTTTGCAGCTCAAGGAGGGTGTGCTTTGTGGTGTACGAGTGGCTGAAGTGCATGCAAAGTTTCCTGGCCATTTTCAGGATGTCTTGCATTTGGGGTGAAGACTTCAGGAATCGCTTTACAACCAGATTGGCTCAGCCCTCCTTGACACAGTGCCAACACCATGTTCTTCACATTGTCAGTCATCATGGTTCCGATTTTCAGTTGTCCAGGAGAAAGCCAGGATTCGATTTCTTGACGAAGGACGTGGAGCAGTTCCTCCCCTGTGTGACTCTGTTCGCCCAGGCAATTTAGGTGCAGAACAGCATGACGCCACCGTGCCCTGCACATGTGGTAAGCTGGAGGGGCACTGTGAATTGTCGCTGCAGTGGAGGATGAGGAGGCAGAGGCGGACATTGTCGCAGAACTAACCGCGTGAGAACGTGGAGTCAGAAGCCACGTCACCTGGCCAAGTTGCTGGTGTGGCTGGGCAGGCACCATATTTACCCAGTGGGCCATAAAGGACATATATTGTCCTTGACTGTAGTTACAGCTCCACACATCTGAGCTGCCGTGCACTTTGGCAGACACCAACATGCTCAAGGACTGGCCCACCTTCTGTTCTGCAGGGCTGGTACTGCCTTTTTCGCAAAGAACCGACGGCTTAGGACTCTCCACCTCGGCTCGGCACAAACCATCAGTTCTCTGAAAGGTGCAGAGTCCACCACTTGGAAAGGGAGGGACTGCAGCACCAGCAACTTGGCCAGGAGCATGTTCAGATTTTGCGCCATTGGATGAGTGCACACATATTGTTGTCTCTTAGCAATCGCTTTGGTGACAAAATGTCTAAAGAGGAGTAGGATGAGGAGGAGCAGGAGCATCAGGACCAGTAGATGATTGAAAGGACAGACAGCTCCCTTCGGCTAAGGTGTTGGAGCCTTGACTGCATAAAATTGGGTGCAAGCCACCGGGCGATGTAGCAGTTGCTGCGGCTGGATGGACCACCACGTCGGAACCAAGGTTCTCCCAGGCCACTTTATGGTGACGATGCATGTGTTGACACAGGGCCGTGGTGCCAACATTGAGACCCGCCACGGTTCACCCTCTGCTCATAAATTTGCCAAATGGCCATGTTCACCTCCAACGGCGGCATAACAAAAAACTGCCACACCGCCGAGTATGCCATTTCCCCCCAACACTCTGCACTGACCGCCTGCTTCTGCTGCCTCTGTGAACCCCTGCACTTCTACTTTCCAGGCAGGTAGGCTCCTGCAAAGCAGGTGGTCTACCCGGGGCACATTTGGCTCCTGACCTCCCACTGCTGCCACCCTGCTGACTCACAGATACACTACCACCTTGCTGGCTCAGCTGCTGCCTCAAGAGCAAGCTGCCACCCTCTTCTCCTGATGATAATGAAGCCCTTTCTTCCCCCGGCTCCCAAATGCGATCAGCTACATCATCATCCACTACTGTCTGCACGTCACTGATGTCCCCCTTAACAGTCTCAGGGACAGGAGCCTGACCGCTCGCAACACCAGCTCCCACTCAACTCTCATCATCACTACTTGCCCGCCTACAGATGGAAGCAGTGGATGTCTCCTCCAGATCTTGGCTGGACAGTAGATGCTGACTATCCTCTAGTAGCTCGTCCTTGCTGAAAAGTGGAGCCGAGCCTATGGCACATAATACTTCTCACGCTGAGGGAACAGAAAATGACAGAGGCAGGTTGAGGACATTTGGGGGCACAGGGGCTGCATATGCCAACTAAGCGTCGTTTCAGAGGAACCCACCAAGCACTCAAGCACAGCTGGGTTGCTGGTCAATGTATTAGAGAATGGAGTACCGCTCACTGTTTTACTCTTCCCAGTGCCAGCAAAGACCCGACGGTCATCTAACAATAGTGTATGCAGCACACAGAATATTCAATTTTATTTAATGATTTTCACAACAAGAGGTTCATGATCCAGTTTATAGGAAATTAAGTGCTGCGTAACCACTATCCATATATGAACTGGATGTTTCGGTCCATAGGGACTACTGATGGACGAACATTAGCCGGGAAGTTTCGCGAACCACGCGTTCGCGGCGGGCCCCCATTCACTTTAATAGCAGGCAAAACTGAAAAAGCTTCAGGTCATATTTTCAGCCACCAAATACTTACTAGAAGAGCACAAATAGTCCCACAACATGGGCATTGACATACCAGAGAGGGATCAATGCAAAAATTCCCACAAAAAATATGTATTTTATTAAGGGGCCATTTTTATGCATATTAAAGGGAAATTCTCAAAAATGTGTCCTACTGGAGCCTAGAAAAAAATTATTTTAGGCCATGGGAGTACAGGACCCAAAATTGTGGGATTCACCTGTGATTATGTGGCTGGAGGTATATTAGATGGTCAGTTGATAACAATTTTACTGTAGGCCAGTACAGGCCCCAAATTAGGCATTCAGTGCATTAACCTGACAAAAAAAGAACAAGCTTATGTGGCTAGAAGTACATTAGGCGGTCACTGAATAACAATTTTACTGTAGGCCAGTGGAGTATAGGCCCCAAAAATGAGGCATTCAACTGACAGTAAAGAACAAGTGATTATGTGGCTGGAGGTACATTAGGCGGTTACTGAATAACAATTTTACAGTAGGCAAGTGGAGTATAGGCCTCAAAAAATAGGCATCGACCTGACAGAAAAGAACAAGTGATTATGTGATTATGAGGCTGGAGGTATATTAGACAGTCAGTGGATAACAATTTTACTGTAGGCCAGTACAGGCCCCAAAGATTAGGCATTCACTTGACAGAAAAGAACAAGTTATTATGTGTCTGGAGGTATATTAGACGTTCAGTGGATAACAATTTTTTTGTAGGCCAGTACAGACCCCAAAAATTAGGCATTTGCATGACAGAAAAGAACTTGTGATGATGTGGCTGGAGGTACAATAGGCGGTCACCGGATAAACATTTTACTGTAGGACAGTGCAGGCCACAAAAATTAGGCATTCATCTGACTGAAAAAGAACTTGTGATGATGTGGCTGGAGGTATATTAGGCGGTCACTGGCTAAAAATGTTCTTGTAGGCCAGTACAGGCCCCAAAAATTAAGCATTCACCTGACAGAAAAGAACTAGTGATTATGTGTCTGGAGGTACATTAGGCAGTCATTGTATAAACATTTTACTGTAGTCCACTGGACTAGAGGCCCTCAAAATTAGGCATTCACCTGACAGAAAAGGCCTTTTATGCCGCTATATATACGTAAGACAAGGACCATTCTTTGATCTGGGTTGTGCTGGATATGTGTGGGCTGGCATGAGGAAATAGATTAAACGTGGTCGTCACAGGTGTTGAATACCTCCGAGATCCTTGCCTCATTAATTTTTAGAAATGTGAGGTAGTCCACACTGTCGTGAGCTAGGCGAGTGCGCTTATTTGTCACGATTTCCCCTGCTGCGCTGATCGTCCTTCTGGACAGGAGACTTGACGAGGGGCAAGCATAGAGTTCCATGGCAAATTTTTCCAGCTCTAGCCACAGGTCAAGCCTGCACACCCAGTAGTCCAGGGGTTCCTCGCTTCTCAGAGCGTCCACATTGGCCGTTAACCAGATGAAGTTGGACACCTGTCGGTCTAGGCGTTCCCTGAGGCTGGATCCGGAGGGCAGCTATCGATGGGTTGGCTGCGAGAATGATCTCATATCCGAAGTGACCAACACATCTTCAAATCACCCTCTTCTTGCAGACGTGGTAGGATTGGTACCTGCACCTGTTTCACTGTGGGTTGACATTCCTCTGCCAGCACCTGCAATAGCAAAATGCAGCATCTCTCACAGCAAGGCCTGGAAATGTTGTATTCTGACAGCCCTCTGTGATGCTGGTAACATGTTTGCATTTTGTGTTTGTACCGGGGTCTAAGTACGTTGCCACCTAGTACTGGTCCATTCCCTTTATTCTTTTTATACTGGGGTCTCTCTTCAAACACTGGAGCATGAAGGCCCCCATTTGCACTAAATTGCAAGAGGTGGAGCGGCCTGGCTCCTGCTCATCGCCCAGGAGTATGCCATCCTCGGTCTCCTCCCCCAGCCACGGACAACACCAGGGAACTCCGAAAACCAAAGACAAAAGGAGGATGAGAGAGCCACTGCTAAACCTTGCCAGTCCTGCTGCCCTTTGGCTTTGAGGAATCAGCACACGGCACGGCAGACTGCGTTACCGCAGTGTTCTGCTTCAGACTCGATGTGCCCTATATTGAAACTGAGAGCAGACCGGTGTACTAATTTATTGTGGGCTTTACAAAGTTAAAATACCTTTGAAAAAAAACTGTTAATTTGACTTGGGCCAAGATAGGTTTTTTTGCCCACGTAGGCATATGTAAATAAAGTTAAGTATTAACCTTGCTCTAGTCTGGTCCTTTAGTTATAGGTTTTGCTTCGATCAACCACCTTTTGCGGATCCGCAGTGTTCGCCCGATCAGGCCTGATCTTGTGCGCACACTTGCGTTCAGTCCGCCCCACCGCAGTGACAGAATTTTTTTTTTATGATCACTGCAAATGCACCGTAAAATCGCTGCGGCGCTATAAAGATCACTTTTGAGGGGCATGGTGAGTTCATAGAAGATTTTTTTTTTTGCCACAATTTAGCGGAAATTTATTTATTTATTATCTTACAAAGTATCATATTCCACTAACTTGTGACAAAAAATAAAATCTCACATGAACTCACCATACCCCTCACGGAATCCAAATGAGTACAAATTTTAGACATTTATATTCCAGACTTCTTCTCACGCTTTAGGGCCCCTAAAATGCCAGGGCAGTATAAATACCCCACATGTGACCCCATTTTGGAAAGAAGACACCCCAAGGTATTCCGTGAGGTACATGGCAAGTTCCTAGAATATTTTTTCTTTGGCACAAGTTATCGGAATTTATTTATTTTTCTTACAAAATCATTTTCCGCTAACTTGTGCCAAAAAAAAAATATTCTAGGAACTCGCCATGCCACTCATGGAATACCTTGGGGTGTCTTCTTTCCAAAATGGGGTCCTAAAAGGTACTCATTGGAATTTGGGCACCATTGCGCATACAACTTACCACCCAAATTAATTTTGCCTCATTTTCTTCTCACTAATAGAGATTTCATTTGGTGGTATTTCATTGCTGGTGACATTTTTACTTTTTTTATATTAATCGAAATTGACCGAAAAAAAAAAACTTCTATGAACTCACCATGCCCCTCACGGAATACCTTGTGGTGTTTTCTTTCCAAAATGGGGTCACATGTGGGATATTTATACTGCCCTGGCATTTTAGGGGCCCTAAAGCGTGAGAATCCAAATGCCTAAAAATGCCCTCCTAAAAGATACTCATTGGAATTTGGGCCCCTTTGCGCACCTAGGCTGCAAAAAAGTGTCACACATGTGGCATCGCCATACTTAGAAGAAGTAGGGCAATGTGTTTCGGGGTGTATTTTTACATATACCCATGCTGGGTGAGATAAATATCTCTGTAAATGACAACTTTTCCCATTTTTTTTATATAAAGTTGTCATTTTACAGAGATATTTACCTCACCCAGAATGGGTATATGTAAAAATACACCCTAAAACACATTGCCCTACTTCTCCTGAGTACGGCAATACCACATGTGTGACACTTTTTTGCAGCCTAGGTGCGCAAAGGGGCCCAAATTCTAAAGAGCACCTTTAGGATTTCACAGGGCATTTTTTTTACGCATTTGGATTCCAAACTACTTCTCGCGCTTTAGGTCCCCTAAAATGCCAGGGCAGTATAAATACCCCACAAGTGACCCCATTTTGGAAAGAAGACACCCAAAGGTATTCAGTGAGGGGTATGTTGAGTTCATGTAAAATTAAATTTTGTCACAAGTTAGTGGAATATGAGACTTTGTAAGAAAAAAAAAAAAAAATCTGCTAACTTGTGACAAAAAATAAAAACTTCCATGAACTCACTATGCCTATCAGCGAATACCTTAGGGTGTCTACTTTCTAAAATGGGGTCATTTGTGGGGTGTTTCTACTGTCTGGGCATTGTAGAACCTCAGGTAACATGACAGGTGCTCAGAAAGTCAAAGTGCGTAAATTCACATTTTTGCACCATAGTTTGTAAACACTATAACTTTTACCCAAACCAATAAATATACACTTATTTAATTTTTTTTAATCAAAGACATGTAGAACCATTAATTTAGAGAAAAATGTATATAGAAATGTAGTTTTAATTGAAAAATTTTACAACAGAAAGTGAAAAATGTCTTTTTTTTGCAAAAATTTTGGTCAATTTTGATTGATATAAAAAAATTAAAAATGTCAGCAGCAATGAAATACCACCAAATGAAAGCTCTATTAGTGAGAAGAAAAGGAGGTAAAATTCATTTGGGTGGTAAGTTGTATGACCGAGCAATAAACCGTCAAAGTAGTGTAGTGCAGAATTGTATAAAGTGGTCTGGTCATTAAGGGGGTTGAAGCTAGGGGAGCTGAGGTGGTCACTTGTTGGTTTTTTTCATTTCTGGGGACCTCGTGAATTTATTTAATGCGACGTGCCACCTAAAATGCATGTCTGCCGATTCAGGCCTGTCATAAAAATTTAGATTTGGCAGTTGTACTCTAGAGCCCTGCCATGCGCCCATATATCTTTTTTTTTAGCACATATGGAGTGTTGGGATATTCGGGGGGAAAATGGGAAACCAAATGTGGGCTGCATTTTGTCCGGTAATCCTTTGTGAAAGTGAAAAATGTGCGTGTAAAGCAACTTTTTCTGGAAAAAATTGTAATTTTTATTTTTCACAGCCAAGCGTTTCCTAATTCTGTGAAATACCTGATGGGTCAAAGTGTTAAGTATATTACTTGAGGGGTGTACTTTCCAGAATGAAGTCACTTTTTTGCCACTGTAGGGCCACCTCAGGGTGTCTTCACATGCGACATACCGTAGCTCCCAATTACCATTCAAGCTAAATCCTCTCTCCTAACACCATATGGTGTGATTTTTTTAAATTAAAATTCCATTTTCATTTAATTCTCGTGGGCCACCTAAAGGGTTAACACAGTATGTAGAATCAGTTTTGATTAGCTTGAGGGGTGTAGTTTCTAAAATGGCCCCAGAAAGTGACTTCATATCTGAACTGGTCCTGAAAATTTTTTGGAACAGTTCTTAAAAATAAAAGACTTGATTCTAAACTTCTAAGCCTTCTAACATCCCCAAAATATATATATATATATATACATATATATATATATATATGTGTGTTAAGCAAAAGTATTTTGCTGTATTTGTGAGAGGAGAGGCTGATTACACGGCTACTTACTTGCACCTGTGAGGCCAGGCTGGGTGGGTACTAGGCTATTTATAGGCTCCTGCAGGCCTAGGCTGATGACGATTCAGCTGATTTCACTACCTCTGAGTCAGTTCTAGGATACAGCAGCATGGTGTGGAGGCTCCTTACGGCTGGGCGACGGCAGAATGTCTCAGGAGGGCGCTGGTATTCATGGTAGGATCGGAGTTGTTGCATGGGACCCACGCTGCGGTCCACCACATGTAGTGCTCTGGGATGAAGCAGAGTTGGGCACCAAGGGTTGAACGATGGTTGTATTGTTTGTCCGGCTATTTCAGAGGCCTGGTGGGGCCATTGCATACAGTATTGGGGTAGCATGTGCTTAGAGTGGGCATGGTTGTATGTTTTCTGGTACCTGGTTTACATGCGGGGAGCGTGTCTGCAGTTGGCTCAAGCACGCGTGCTGTGTTTAAGTGATGGTAAATGTGGATCAATGGTGGAAAAAAAAAAAAAAAAAAAAAAAGCAGCTACATTGTGCGGAGGCTCGTTCACACTTTGGCAGCAGCAGAAAGTGCCAGGCGAGTGCTGGTGTTCACGGGCAAATCAGACTTGTTTGGACGAGACACACATTGCGGTATGCGCATATGCTTGGACGAAGCAGAGTTGGGCGCTAATTGTCAAAATGACTGTTAGTATAGTTTGTCTGGCTGTTTAGGGGCTTGCATATTGTTATTGGTGTAGCATGTGCCTAGAATAGGTCTCTCACGCACAGCTTCGTCGAGGTGTCTGCATTTACGTTTTGTCCTATACACCATTCACTACTAGAGCTGCGTTCATGCGTCCGCTGTGGCATTGCATTAATACTCTGTGCACTTTCAGATTGCATTCATACCATGTTCTTCATGCTCATACTCAGAGCCGTGCCCATACCATGTTTTACGCACCACTCACATTCAGAGCTGCGTTCACTCACTTGTTCTTACATTATGTGTTATACTCTGCTTCCACTTAAAGCTGCATTTCTTTAAAAAAAAAAAAGTGTTCTTTAGTCCTGGATTGCATTCACTCAGACTGGTCTCCTTTACTTCTGGTTTGCAGTTACTCAGATTGGTCCCCTGGCCCAGTTAACCAAATAGCTCCCTAGCGGACTGTGGGCCAATAGGAGTAAGTTCCTACTATGTTTTCACAGTTCATTCGTTTGTCACGACAAAGGGTCTTCTCTTAGCGAACCGTAATGCCTCTGGCTCTTTTTTCTCCCATCTGGTTCAATTTTGCGGTTGGTTTAATGTTTCATCTAGGCACGTGGTTCAGATCATTAATGTATATGCATTTTTTATTAGGTCTGGCTCACGTTTTAATTACTTATCATCACTGTAAGGTCATCCGGTCAGTCTCTTGGCTTTGGGGGGCTACATGGCTTCGGGGGCCCGATGACCGTGCTTCATGTTGTTCGTTAGGGGTACAATACGGTTGTAGGCTGGTTAGCGTCTGAGGTTTATTGTCGGAGAGGGTCATGGTTATGAGTCCACAAGTCATACTGGTGCTGCATAAGTGATAAAAAAATAAATAAATAAATAATAAAAAAAATAATAATAATAATAATTCGCCATTAGTCGCTCACACATGGCTTCTCCGTTCAACTTTTACACACAGGGCTCTGCCATTAGTCTCACACGCATGACTCTGCAATTAGAGTCGCACACATGGCTTCTCCGGTTTAGTTACACGTACGGCTCCGCCATTAGTCTGTCACGCATGGCTTCTCTGTTTTAGTGTTACACATACGACCCCGCCATTAGAGTCTCTCATGCATGGCTTCTCCGTTTTAGTGTCACACATACAGCTCCGCCATTAGTCTCTCATGCATGGCTTCTCCGTTTAGTTTTACACATAGGACTCTGCCATTAGACTCTCTCACGCATGGCTTCTCCATTTTAGTGTTACACACACGACTCCGCCATTAGAGTCTCTCACGCATGGCTCTCCGTTTAGTGTTACACATACGACTCCGCCATTAGAGTCTCTCACGTATAGCTTCTCTGTTTAGTTTTACATATATGACTCCGCCATTAGTCGCTCACGCGTGGCTCCGCTGTTAGTCTTTTACGCATGGCTTCTCCGTTTTAGTGTTACACATACGACTCCGCATTAGTCTCTCGCGCATGGCTTCTCTGTTTTAGTTTTACACATATGACTCCGCTATTAGTCTCACGCATGGCTTCTCCGTTATTAGTCTCACGCATGGCTTCTCCGTTATTAGTCTCACGCATGGCTTCTCCGTTATTAGTCTCACGCATGGCTTCTCCGTTATTAGTCTCACGCATGGCTTCTCCGTTATTAGTCTCACGCATGGCTTCTCCGTTTTAGTTACACACGACTCTGCCATCCGTCTCTCACGCATAGCTCAGCCATTGGAGTCTCTCACGCATAGCTCAGCCATTGGAGTCTCTCACGCATAGCTCAGCCATTGGAGTCTCTCACGCATAGCTCAGCCATTGGAGTCTCTCACGCATAGCTCAGCCATTGGAGTCTCTCACGCATAGCTCAGCCATTGGAGTCTCTCACGCATAGCTCAGCCATTGGAGTCTCTCACGCATAGCTTCTCCGTTTAGTTTACACATATGACTCAGCCATTGGAGTCTCTCACGCATAGCTTCTCCGTTTAGTTTACACATATGACTCAGCCATTGGAGTCTCTCACGCATAGCTCAGCCATTGGAGTCTCTCACGCATAGCTCAGCCATTGGAGTCTCTCACGCATAGCTCAGCCATTGGAGTCTCTCACACATATGACTCAGCCATTGGAGTCTCTCACGCATAGCTTCTCCGTTTAGTTTACACATATGACTCAGCCATTGGAGTCCCTCACGCATCGCTCCACCTTTAGTCTCCCACGCATGGCTTCTCAGTTAAATTTTACAGACATAAACTCCGCCATTCGAGGCCGGCTGCATGGTCCCACCACAAGTAGGTTCCATGTCTTTTCTGCCCTCAGACCCGCTCACATGGCTCGGTCATATTTGGCTCGCAATACAATTTTCTTGTGGTGTCTCGCGCCATTAGAGCCTCTCTCACATTTGTCGTTTTCTCTGACTTTTATTTTCTAGGTTGTTGGGTTTTTTAAGCAGTCATCTCAAGCCTGCCTTTGCGGACATCACCTTCTCCCAAGGCAGGCTTACTTCATCTACAAACTCGGGCTGAGGGTTTGGTGTCCGGCCTGGGTATCGGTCTGTCTTCCAGTAGGAGGTACAGTAATAAGGCGCAATTGACAGTCTGTCACGTCTACAGACACGACAGATCCTATCACAACTACAGGAGCAGCATACATGGTGTATCACAACTGCATTCCCAATTTATACTCTGTTCACCACTAGAGCTGCGTTCATGCGTTGCTGTTGCATCACATTGATACCCTGTCATCTCAGATTGCATTCACAGCTGCGTTATACCGTGCTCTTCATGCTCACAGCTGGGCCCATACCATGTTTTAGGCACTACTCACATCCACAGCTGCGTTCACCCACCTGTTCATACATCACTTCGGCTTCCACTTAAGGCTGCATTTTCCTTTTCATTGCTACATCATGTTTACTCAGTATTTTTCTGGGGGAGTCAGTGCACCGCTCTGATACCGTTCCCCTGATGAACATAGCAGCTTTCTTTCAGGTTTACGTTTCTTCCCTCACTGGCGCCTGGCCCCGCCATTAGGGTCTCTCGCGCCAGGCGGTTACGAAGTCCTGTCACGACTACAGGCGGTTACGAAGTCCTGTCACGACTACAGGCGGTTACGAAGTCCTGTCACGACTACAGGCGGTTACGAAGTCCTGTCACGACTACAGGCGGTTACGAAGTCCTGTCACGACTACAGGCGGTTACGAAGTCCTGTCACGACTACAGGCGGTTACGAAGTCCTGTCACGACTACAGGCGGTTACGAAGTCCTGTCACGACTACAGGCGGTTACGAAGTCCCGATCCATTATCAGAGTTAAGCGGCATATGCCATCTTCTAACTTTTTGGTCCTTTATAAATAATAAGAAATAATTTAAGCAGTGGCCTGGGGAAGAAGTATAGGTGAAGTATTTGCTACCAGCAATAGTTGGTGTCCGAGCAGGGCCCTTAGCGAATGGTTGGACTTCATTAAGTCTTCCATCACATTCACCATTGTTATTTCAGTCTGCAGCTCCCGGGTTCAGACCTTCTCGTAATATGTTCATATGATCGTCAACATAGGGGTAAATCGTTTTGACTACCGACCGCTCTTTCAAAACATCAACTTTAGCTACCTCCAAAAACAACGGCACGTGACAAAGAGGTAAGGTATATAGAAGTCGCTGATATGTACGGTATATTCCGCACCTTCATCGGGTAGAGTCTTCTGCGTTCAAAGCGGGTGTCTTAATGGTATGTATATGTTTACTCTAAATAAGGTCTATGCTTTTTGGCCCCTTTAGGCTGCCCTATCGCAGCAGTTATGGCACAATTCTACTGCTTGTTGCAAGATAGGGTTAGATAGGTTAGGGACACCTTTCTGATAGCCGATCCGAGCACAAATATATAATATATATATATATGGAAAACAATGGCGGCACCGGAATACAAAAAGGGTGCTATGTCCAGGGATGTAGCAGCTTACCCCATCAATAGGAAACGAAAAAAGGACAGCACTCCAAGTAAAAGTGATGATGATTTAATCACCCATGTGCAGGCAACGTTTCAGCTCATACAAGAGCCTTTGTCAAGCAATGAACACAGTAAAAGAAGGGGCATATATAAGCCAACCCCTATGACATCACAAAGTAATCAATTAACAATAAAGTGCAAATAGTGCATCAATAATATATAGAAAAAATACACAGAATTGTGAAACAAGGTAGATACAGTGACCGATCAATATTATGTCCAATACATCATACAATAAATGCATAATCGCACAAAACTGTATACAGATAAATTGATTGGACAATACATATCAGGTGTATAGGGTATATATTAAGTGGGAAAGACTGAACGATGCTGCAAAAAAGAGGAGGAGCGATAGCCTACCCTGTGTTGCCAGCCATGTCACACACGCCATGTATCGCCATTACGGCGTTCAGATGGATCCAGTGCGCACGCGCCAAGTCATGTGAACAGCAAGATGTAACTTCCGCAAATGACGCAGCCCGAGCATGCGCATAAAGATAAAGAGCTGCGTCGGCCATCTTGGAAATGGTACAAAACCTCAGATGTAGACAAAGAGGCGCAAATAATGAACCAAATTGTACATATGATGATCGTATGGGGAAAATATGCGCAAAGAAATAAAGAAACAATATTATTAAGCAATATATAGTTATTCACCAATGTGTGTGCGCCAGCCTGATAATGAACAGAGTAGCGCTAAACGGAAATAATACCGTTTGCCTGTTAGTGTGCCCATGGGGAACAAGAAAGGGGATGCATACAGAAGATGCAGCCCAATTCAAGAAGGCACCAACTGGAACAAAACCCGCAACACTGCTGCAGGTATGTCACAGAAGGGCCCATAGTTCCCAATGGACACACAATCATAAAGGACACACAATGAACAACATAATGCATTAAATAAGAAAAAATGCATCCAGGCTATAGAACATGGACAATGTTTCAAGACATGTGGGCAATTGTGGAACACATCGGGTACGCTTCACCTCATCAACCTGCAGCATCATTCATGCCTGTGAAAGAAAGAAAGAAAAAAAAAAGAAGAAAAGAAAAAAAAAAGAAAAATGAGAAACTGGCTTAATAGTGTTCATAATACACTACGTATCCTCAAGGGAAACACATAACGCATACATGGCAATTGTGGGGCAAACCAACATTCTAAATATATAACCCCGGATTATAATCCGCATTGAGCCCATTGGGTCTCAGACTATTAAGGGTGTAGATCCAGAAAAGCTCTCTTTTCCTCAGAATCAACACCCTATTGCCCCCACATCTGGGCATGGGAATGTGGTCAATGGCCCAACATTTAAGATCTCTTTCGGAGTGTTGAAACTCCGTGAAGTGTTTGGCAATGGGGAGATCTTTTCTTTTTTTGCGTATGGACAATCGATGATTGTTCAATCGCGTTCTGAGGTCCGTTGACGTCTCACCCACATATAGTAATTTACACGGGCAGATCAGAACATAAATCACAAAGTTTGAACTGCATGTGAGGTGAAATCGAATAGGATAAGAAACTCCAGTAGTTGGATGGACAAAGGCAGGTCCCCTGCCCATATATTTGCAGTCAATGCAACACAAACAGGGGAAACTGCCTTTGCCATGTGTGGTTAAAGAAGTTTGGACAGATTTGGACCTAGGTCCAATGTCCGCTCTAACAAGTTGGTCACGTAGATTACGAGATCGACAAAAGGAGAAAAGGGGAGGGGATCTAAATTCAGGAATCTCACTGTGGCAACCACCCAGAATCCCCCAGTGTCGCTTAATGATGCGATTGATGGTCTCGCTTTGCTCCGTGTATTTGGAGATGAAGGGTATCCGACTGACAGATCCGTCCGACACCCTTCTCTCCAAAGTACTATTCCTATCTGTATTGCGAACTTTAAGTATGTGAGAATCAAGGAGCTGGGTGGGATACCCCCTACTCTGAAATTTCCTGGACATGTTGTCCAAAGCCAGGTCAACCTGATCCGGTTCAGACACAATGCGTTTCACCCTTAGAAACTGTGAAAAAGGCAAACTTTTAAGCATACTACGAGGGTGCCCACTATTAAAACAAAGAAGGGTATTTTTGTCCGTGGGCTTGGTGTATAACCGAGTATGGAGCTTACCCTGATTGTAAATGACTGTGGTGTCTAAGAACTGCAATTCAGTCTGAGTGGACCAAGGTAAACTGAAGGTCTCTATTAATACTGTTGAGAAACTGATGGAATTCATCAAGTTGGGCAACACTTCCTGTCCATATGAGGAAGATGTCGTCGATGTATCTCCACCACCGCAGCAATCGGCTGCGGTGGTGTGACACATGGACGACATCCTCCTCAAAGCACCTCATGAAGATATTTGCATACGTAGGTGCTACATTAGAGCCCATGGCCACACCCCTTTGTTGTTGAAAAAACGTATCCTGAAAAAGAAAATAGTTATGTCTTAAAATGATCTGTAAAAGGTCAATGATAAACTGTCTAGCAGCCATAGAATACGATGAAGAGCCCAGCATACGTTCAATGGCACCAATACCCAAATCATGATCGATCGAGGTATATAACGAGGTGACATCGAACGATGCCAAGTGGACCTCATGGACACCAGTAAAATCAACCTCATTCAATTTACAAAGAAAGTCCGTAGTGTCCTGTATGTAGGACTCGGCCTCTGTAGCAAAGTCATGCAGGACTTTATCTAGGAAGATGGCAATGCAACTAAAGATGGAGTCCGAACCGGACACAATTGGTCGTCCGGGCGGATCCTGGAGAGACTTGTGCACTTTCGGGAGAACGTACAAAACAGGTGTGACCGGATGGTCAACAGTTAGAAAAGTGCACAAGTCATCATCAATAGTGCCAGCCAACACTGCCTCAGCCAAACATTCCCTGATGAGTCTAGCAATCCCAAATTTGGGGTCAGTCTGGAGGACAGAATAAACATCCTTGTCATCCAGCTGACGTAGAATCTCACTAATGTATTTACTGGTGTCCATGACGACGACAGCGCCCCCCTTATCAGCAGGTTTGATAGTCAACGAAGGATCACGCCTAAGTTGATCAAGTGCCTCAGCCTCCACTTTGGAGATATTAGGATGTTTAAAAACATAATCCCTAGATCTCAATTTGTAAGCATTAATATCAGATGTAACAGCGGAGATAAAAGCATCAACAGAGGCCTCATTGACAATGGGTGTGAAATGGCTCTTAATGGACAGATCAAGGCGTCTCAGAGAGAATTCACTAGTCTGAGGCGCCGTGATCCGTGCCCTGGTATTGAACCAAACTTTTAACTTGATTCTGCGAAAGAATGCAGACAAATCTGTATCCAGGTCAAACCAGTTAGGAGAGGACATAGGGCAAAAGGAAAGTCCTTTGTTCAGAACACTCACTTGAGGTGGAGTGAGTATCTTGCTGGATAAGTTGATGACAGTCACTTCTTCTTGTTCATCACAGATTTGCCGGTCTGAGTTCTGGGTACAGTTAATTCTGCGGTGTCTGCGACCCCCTCTCCTGGTCCGACCGCGTTTTTCCTTTGAGTGTCCGCATTGTTCCCTAAAAAAGGAGTGGGCTCCATCTTCTGTATGCATCCCCTTTCTTGTTCCCCATGGGCACACTAACAGGCAAACGGTATTATTTCCGTTTAGCGCTACTCTGTTCATTATCAGGCTGGCGCACACACATTGGTGAATAACTATATATTGCTTAATAATATTGTTTCTTTATTTCTTTGCGCATATTTTCGCTATACGATCATCATATGTACAATTTGGTTCATTATTTGCGCCTCTTTGTCTACATCTGAGGTTTTGTACCATTTCCAAGATGGCCGACGCAGCTCTTTATCTTTATGCACATGCTCGGGCTGCGTCATTTGCGGAAGTTACATCTTGCTGTTCACATGACTTGGCGCGTGCGCACTGGATCCATCTGAACGCTGTAATGGCGATACATGGCGTGTGTGACATGGCTGGCAACACAGGGTAGGCTATCGCTCCTCCTCTTTTTTGCAGCATCGTTCAGTCTTTCCCACTTAATATATACCCTATACACCTGATATGTATTGTCCAATCAATTTATCTGTATACAGTTTTGTGCGATTATGCATTTATTGTATGATGTATTGGACATAATATTGATCGGTCACTGTATCTACCTTGTTTCACAATTCTGTGTATTTTTTCTATATATTATTGATGCACTATTTGCACTTTATTGTTAATTGATTACTTTGTGATGTCATAGGGGTTGGCTTATATATGCCCCTTCTTTTACTGTGTTCATTGCTTGACAAAGGCTCTTGTATGAGCTGAAACGTTGCCTGCACATGGGTGATTAAATCATCATCACTTTTACTTGGAGTGCTGTCCTTTTTTTGTTATATATATATATATATAAATTTTTTATATTTTTTTTTTCAAAACATGAAGTAGGCATATGGGGAATTTAAAGTAATAACTATTTTTGGAGGTATTACTATCTATTATAAAAGAAGAGAAATTGAACATTGGAAATTTGCTAATTTTTCCCAATTTTTGGTAAATTAGGTATTTTATTATGAATAAAAAATAATCAATTTTACCACTATCATGAAGTACAATATGTGACGAGAAAATCTCACAATGGTCTGAATAAGTAAAAGCTTTTTAAAGTTATTACTACATAAAGTGACACATGTCAGATTTACCAAAAATGGCCCCAGCAAGAAGTTGAAAACTGGCCTGGGGTAGAAAGGGTTAATGTTTCTGAATAAGTTATGAATTATGTATACAGAATTATATTGCTGTGTGCACATATTAACCCTCCTGGCGGGGGCTGGTGACATCCTCCTCGTCTTGAGCTGGGGGGGGATCTGGCTGATGGGATGGTCCGGCCTCCTCTGCCGCCACCTCTACCACTCCGCCAACATCAGGTGGGGGAGGGGCATCCACATTCTGGGAGGGTCCCACCTCGTCTCCCTCTTCTTCCTCTCCCTCCTCTACAAAGACTTCCACCTCCTCCAAATTCTCAGTGGAACACCTGCGGCGGACTGAGGGAACGGGAACCCCTGTAATCACACAATATTCATAATTTTGACAAACAACTCAGTAACAAATTTAAGTGGGCGATGTATCTAATGGACGGAGCCTTTTACTGGAATACAGAATGATTGCAGTTTATGTATATACACACACACACACATGTGTATATATATATTTATGTGTGTGTGAAACGTAGGAAATCAGCCAGTTACATCATTCATGTCTACCTCGTTGTGTGTATAAATATACAGGTGAAACATTGTGAAAAAGGTTCAGTATTCTAGGCTCAAAGTGTCACACTCCAGTCAGCTAATTAATCCATACCCCCAGAACAAAGGGTATGGATGGATGTAGCAGGTAAGGTGCGCATGGAACCAGTGTAGAGGAGAAAATAGACAGCAGCACTCACACGTGTGGAAAAATAGCAGCAGCTTTATTTCCAAATTCAAGTAAGGCAGGGGGCGGACAATTCTATAACACGCATTGAATAGCAGCGTCCGTTTCGCGCTACAGGCTGTGCTTCAATGCGTGTTTGCGCATCGCTCCTTTTTAATGCTGGCACAGGCCGTTGTCATAGAAATCGGCAAACTAGACTGCGTCTGCATATAAAGGGTGACTCAGAATATAAAAACAATACACCAGTAACAACAACAGGTTATAAATACTGTGCACAAAACATTTGCATGGTACTAGATACATTATTAGAGGAAGGGGCTAAGATTGTTTCTATCATTTAATCCAAGTTCCCCCAGGGCTTGTGTGCGTAAGACCCACCTAGCGTCCCTCTGCAGGAGGAGGCGATGTCTATCTCCTCCTTGCAGAGGGGTGGGTACAATCTCTAAGCCAGAGAAAGAGATACAATTAATATCACCATCATGGGCTTCTCACATGATCTATCAATCTTGGACATCCCTTCCCTGTCTTAATGGAGTTGAAATGCTCCCTAACTTGTTCAAAGAGACACCTAATGGTCTTCCCGATGTAAAATTACCCGTAGGTGCACAGTAGTAATTATACCACATATGTGCTCCTGCAGTTCATGAAGGTATTTATTGTGCTGAATCCCAGCAAATCCAATGCACTTCTTTTGGGAATTGTAGGTGCATAGTGAACAACTACCGCACCTAAAATTTCCTTTTTGAGGGTTACTTCTGAGCCAATTCTTACTCTTATCAGGCTGAAACCTACTCCTAACAAGTCTGTCTTTGACAGTATGACTCCTTTTGAAGGAAATAAGCGGTTTCTGTCCTGTGAGCTCATTCAGGGCTGAATCACTCCTCAAAATAGCCCAATTTTTTTATATAACTGAGCGTATGCACTCCGCCATGGGGCTATACTTAAAGGAAAATACAAACCTAATGCCCCTAGTGTTTGTTTTAATCTGATCACCCCTGCGACTATTTCACCCCTGCGACTATTGCTCTTCAGTAAACTATCTCGTGAGAAGTTCTCTTCTACCCTCTTCATGTCACTATTAAGTAATTCTTCAGGGTACCCTCTCTTCAATAAGCGCTGTTTCAAATCATGAGCCTGTCTATGGTAACCACTGTCTTTGCTGTTAAAACGCCTCAAACTAATAAATTGTCCGAAAGGTACGGCTTTTTTGACACTTAGTGGATGGAAGCTGTCATGGTGGAGCAAGGAGTTGGTCGTCGTGGGCTTACAAAAGCCCTCCGTGACCAACTCGTCGCCCTCCACCAGGGCAGCCACATCCAGGAATTCCAACCTGGTACCTCCAAAGTTGAGGGTGAAGGTCATTCCCATGTCATTACTACATATCGCTACACTCATTCTCTGTACCCTCCCAGACTATGAACACATCATCCACAAAACGCAGATACGTCTTGAGTTTGGAGAGAAATGGATTTGTAATAGAATAAATATACCTGTCCTCTAGTCTGGCAAGGTACATATTAGCGAATGTGCAGGAGACGGGGGTCCCCATAGCTGTACCCAGCCTTTGCCTGAACCACTTGTTCCCAAACTGAAAAACATTATTGGTCAAAATGAACTCAAGTGCCTCACCAATGAAGTTACAATATAACTGACTTTTTCCCAAATTAGCCACGATGTCAAGGACCGCCTCCACACCCGCATCATGAGGGATGCGTGTGTAGAGGCTTTCCACATCGAGGGACACCAATTGATAACCCTCTTGCCAATGCAGTTCCTTGAGGGCTAGTAAACAATCATTAGTGTCTCTGAGGTAAGCAGGGGCACTAGTGAGGACTGGTCTCAAGAGCCAGTCTACATATTTAGACAAAGGCTCTGTCACTGAGCCAATTCCCACGACGATGGGACGTCCCGGGGGAATGGCTCAGTGACTTGTGGACCTTCGGAAGAAAATACCAAGATGGTTTCGCTGGGGATGAGGGGACAAGTTTGTCCAACATATTCCTGGGGAGGAAACTAGCCTCCACATATTTACTAACAAGGGACTTAAGCAACTGCTGGGTACTAGCCAATGGGTCCCCCTGTATCCTCTCGTACACGCGAGTGTCCCCCAATTGCCTGAGGGCTTCATTTAAATAGTATTCCCTAGACATGAGAACCACATTGCCCCCACTTGTCCGCCGGTTTCACAACTATATCATCTTGAGAGCGAAGCCAATGCGGGGCTTTCTACTCATCTGGATTAATATTTGATTGAGCAGTAGAATAAATCACTGCTCGAATATCTCTCATTACTTGATGTTGGAATATATCAATGCTGCTGCCAGCGGGCATAGGGGGGGGGGGGGGGGGGGGGGAAGGTGGATTTAACTCCACCCTTGAATGGATCCACAGAGGTGTCACAAGAGTGCTCCTCAGTAACATCCATTCCAGTGAGAAACTCAAGACAGGCTAACTCTTTTTTATTGAATTTTGTGGATACTTGGAAAGCTGCGGGGTCAGGGCAAAGTGGTGACTCCCCCTGTGTGGTGACTACCTTATGTGGGATATCTCTAAACAGCTTATGTAAATGTAGCTTGCGAGTAGCTTTAAATAAATCCACTTCAAAGGTAACTGGGTCAAATTGCTCTGTTAGACTATAACCAAGTCCTTTACTGAGGACCTTTTATGCAACCAGGTGGAAGAAGACGGTCAGTTAGGTTAATCACCAAGTTGTCATCAGGTGATGGGGAAGTCTCTACTTCCTCCAGGACACCTTTTCCCTTTCGCCCATGACAGCACCCTTGAGAGACCGCCTCCATCCAGGACAGGAAACAGGAACTTTCGTGGAGAGCTCATAAGGAGGAGCATGGCCCCAAGACCACCAGTTCCTGTTTCCTGTCCTAGACAGAAGACGGTTCGTGGAGAAGAGGAGAGAAGCTAGGCTGCAGGGCCCCGGAGGAATTTATCTAAGTGGGGTTACCTGTTCCGGCATAAGTCTCCTCTAGGAGCCGCCGGCCGGAGTCTGGTGTCTGCTGCTGGGGTCTGGCTTACGCTGCGCTGGCCGCTACTCTGCAGTCCCGGGCTCACCGAGAGGTGCGTTCGGCACGCCGGTCCTTCCTGACAGTGTTCAGGCGGGCCGGGGCCTCCTTCTCACCTCGCGCAGGGGGAACCAAAATCTCGCGATCCCAGCGAGATCCGGGTCTCGGTAGAGACTTTCGGTTTTTTGGAACGCACGTGGCGTGCGTTCCGGAAGTAGGAAGTGCCTTCTCCTACTTAGGCCGCAGAGGGTTTCCAGCAGGACCCGACCGAGGAGATTGGACCCACAGGCGCACGGTCAGCAGCAGCCCAGCCAGCCAGCCAGCCTTAAGGAAGCCAGATTTCTTTTGGATCCGGGGAGTCACTCTATCCCACAGCAGTATGGAGGAGGAGAGTGCCCAACGCGCCGATCAACAGGAGGGTCATGAGAGCAGACCGGTACTCCTGGTGGGGTAAGGGGGATCATTCCCCACCATTTATTTCCCTTTTAGTTAGGCTAAATCTCCTTTCCCTCTCTTTTCTTTCTGCATTTAGACTACAAAAGAGGGCCCTAGAAAGGCAATTTCAAAGACCAGAGGGAAGGAGTGTGCCGTCTGTAAAAAGAAACTGGCCCCCTCTTGGTTGAAAAAAAACTATCAATCTTGTATTGAGAAACTAGTGGAGGAGGAGTCCCCATCCCTTCTGCAGAGTATTAGGGAGATGGTGAAGACGGAGGTCTCGGATTCTCTGAAAGATTTCAAAAAGAGCTTTCCCTCTGTAGCCTCTACCTCCCTGGGAGCCAGATCAAGCACGGCTAATAAATCTGACTCGGATCCTTTAGAGGATAGTGATACAGGAGAAATCCTAGATGGCCCAGGTTCGTCCCAGGATGAAGAATCCACGGGCAGGCCACTTTTTTCCCCGGATGATACGGAAGCTTTACTAAAAGCAGTTCGTGCGACTATGAAAGTAGACGAACCCAAAGACCCAAGATCCGTTCAGGATATCATGTTTGGTGATCTCGGGCAGAAAAAATCTAGAGTATTTCCCGTAAACGAGAATATAAAGTTTTTAATACAGAAGGAATGGAAAAGACCCGATAAATTTTTTGTTCCAAAAAATGTGAAAAGGAAATATCCCTTTGACGAGGCAGACTCAGTAAACTGGGACAGACCTCCTAAATTGGATGCACCTGTTGCAAAAATCTCAAAAATATCGGCCCTTCTGTTTGAGGACTTGGGTTCTCTTAAAGACCCTATGGATAAGCGAGCAGAGGTTTACCTAAAAAAAGTTTGGGAGACCTCAGCTCAAGCGTTCAAACCAAATATTGCCGCCACATCCACTGCTAGGTCTCTGAAATTATGGCTAGAAGAATTTGAATCTCACATCCAGAATAAGACCCCGAGAGATCAATTGTTAACCGTTTTCCCCACTCTACTTAAAGCAGTAGATTTTATTTCTGACGCATCGGCAGATGCTTTAAAATTAAATGCTAGGTCAGCTGCTCTTTCAAATTCAGCCAGACGAGCTATTTGGCTAAAAGGTTGGTCAGGAGACACTGGATCTAAAAATAAGCTTTGCGCAATTCCTTGTCAGGGCGATTATCTTTTTGGATCCGTCTTAGACGACCTTTTGGATAAAGCCTCAGACAATAAAGGATTCCCTGTCTCCAGACCCCCGAAAAAAACAACATTTTTTTCGCAAAAACAAGAAGGATTTTTTTTTTAGGGGGCAGAGGAAAGACTTCAGAGCTGACAACAAGAATAGGAAAAGCAAGGGGTTCCTCTTCAGTTCCCAATCCTCCTCAACCTCTAAACCATCACAGCAATGACTGTTTCTCTCCCGTGGGGGGCAGACTTTCTCTCTTCCTCTACGCCTGGGAAAAAATCTCCTCAAGTCCCTGGATTTTAGGCGTTATAAAGGAAGGGTTTTGTCTAGAGTTTGTCTCCCACCCACCGGACAGATTCAAAATCACGAATTTTCTAGGAAACCCGGGAAAAAATCTAGCTTTACAACAAGAGATTGCATCCCTACTTCAAAAAAAATGTTCTAATTCCGCCAAGTTTGTGTCTTTCTGGGGATGATGCTGGACTCAAAGAAACTACTCTGTATTCTACCCCAGGACAAGATTCAGAGATTAATACAACAGGTTCAGTCCCTGATATCGACAGAGAACCCTACTATCAGACAAGCAATGGCGGTCTTGGGCAGAATGACTTCCACTATACCAGCGGTCAGTTGGAGCCATCTTCACTCCAGACCCCTACAGTGGCAAATTCTGAAGGAGTGGCAGGGTTCCCTCCGCCCATTAGATACACCTTTCACACTCACCCCCCAAGTGATCCAGTCCCTTCACTGGTGGCTGAATCCTGCAAACCTGTCCCAGGGGCTCCCTTGGATCCAACAAAATTTTGTTACCCTTACCACCGACACAAGTCCTTCCGGTTGGGGGGCCTGTTGCCAAGGGTACTTAAGACAAGGTGTTTGGGAACGAGAGCAGAGTCTAGACTCCCAAAACATGAGGGAACTGAGGGCGGTCTTTTTCGCCTTAAAAGAGTTTCTTCCTTTACTACAGGGAAAATCTATAAAGGTTTTTTTCGGACAACGCCACAGTTGTCTCCTATCTGAACAAACAAGGAGGAACCAGATCAGAAAATGTTATGCAGTTAACAACGGATATCTTTTCCCTTATAATTCCTTCTGTTCCGTTCCTTATGGCAATACATCTAAAAGGTACAGAAAACAAGGTGGCAGATTTCTTAAGCAGAAATACACTAGACCAGGGGGAATGGTGTCTGAACCAAATGGTGTTCGATCAAATAATTCGACTTTGGGGTCGCCCTCATCTGGACTTATTTGCCACCAGAGAAAACAGAAAGTGTCATCTTTTCTTTTCCCTCAGCGCGAGAGATTCACCAACAGGGATAGATGCCTTCTCCCTTCCCTGGCCGAACCAGCTCCTCTACGCCTTTCCTCCATTAAGACTTCTTCCAAGATTCTTACAGAAGTTGAGACAAGAAAGAACGACAGTGATCTTAATTGCTCCTTTCTGGCCCAGAAGAACCTGGTTCACCTGGTTGAGGAAGCTATCCTTGACGGACCCTTGGATTCTCCCGGAGAGGCAAGATCTTCTATCCCAAGGACCAGTCAATCATCCGAGTGTGAAGCAGTTACACCTAACAGCATGGCTCTTGAGGGGGAAATCCTAGAAAGTAGAGGACTCTCCAAGAATGTAGTTTCCACTTTACTATCCTGCAGAAAGGATGTCACCTCCTCTATTTATCTCAGGATTTGGAACACCTTCCAGAAGTTTGCCAAGGATCCGGTGAATCCTTTAAATCCCCCACCTATGTGTAGGATTTTAGATTTTCTGCAAGCTGGACATGAAAAAAAATTTGAGGCCAAGTACTCTTAAAGTACAGGTATCCGCTTTGAGTGCATTCTTTGATTCTCCCATCGCTAGCCACCCGTGGGTCCGAAGATTCTTTAAAGCCATCAGCAGGCTTAGGCCTATATCTGGACCTTCAATTCCCCCCTGGGACCTCAACTTGGTCCTCACTAGCCTCACAGAACCTCCCTTTGAGCCACTTAAACAGTTACCTATAAAGATCTTGTCTTTCAAAACAGCGTTTCTTGTGGCAATTACCTCAGCAAGGAGGGTTGGTGAGATTTCGGCCTTCTCTACCTCGCCTCCTTACACTAACATCTTAGATGATAGGGTTCTCATTAAACCAGACCCTTCCTTCTTACCGAAAGTGGTTTCTATGTTTCATAGAACGCAGGACATTATCCTTCCTTCCCTGTGCCAAAATCCGAGAAATGAAAAAGAGGAAAAACTGCACTGTTTAGATGTAAAAAGATGCCTATCTCATTATCTAGAGGTTACTAGTCAGTGGAGGAAAACCTCAAAACTCTTCATTCAGTTTAGTGGGAAAAATAACGGTCTACCAGCCTCTTCTAAAACCCTTTCCAGATGGATCGTGAGAGCCATTAATTTGGCCTATTCTTCAGCTGGAAAGGCTCCCCCGGGGGGTTTTGGTGCTCATTCCACAAGATCAGTCTCCACCACTTGGGCAGAAAGGGCTGACGCTACCTTAGAACAGATTTGTAGAGCAGCCACATGGCAGTCGCCTGGCACCTTCTTTCGTCACTATAGATTGGACCTAGGCAATAGAGAACAGCTAGCCTTCGGTAGGAAAGTCCTCCAGGCGGTAGTCCCACCCTAAGAAATAAAGGGATTTCTATTCTAATCGTCTCTCAAGGGTGCTGTCATGGGCGAAAGGGAAATTTAAGATTACACTTACCGGTAATCACTTTTCCATAAGCCCATGACAGCACCCGGGTTTATTCCCACCCTGTATAGAATTAATGTAAAAAGGAAAAAAAAAAAAATATATATATATATATATATATATATATATATATATTGGAAAAAAATCGGACAGCACTCCAGACGGTTTCTTCAGTAAAGCAAGTGTCTTTAATCACCCATGTGGTGGCAGCAAAAAAGCAACGTTTCGGCTCTACATGAGCCTTTCTCAAGCAATGACAAAAAGTGCTAAGCATACATATATCTATGAGCCAATTACATCAATTATATAACAATGTGATTAATACTTAATGGATACCAGTATAAAAACATATAAATACAGATACAAAATAGTCATCCTAGTGATCATTATTAAAGTGCCAAGTGCTAACAGTGCATAAAATTTATGATCTAACAGACTGTCTTATATTACAGTCTGAAATCCATAAGCATTATCAGCTGCTCATAATTAAACCATGATTATTCAAAAACATTAATGGTGCACATGTGCAAAGGGGGTATATTAGTGAGGATTACCGGAGAAAGAGATGCGTCCCACATATACTATCGCGCCGTTCAGCGCGTCTCTCTGGTGTCAGTGCGCATGTTCCAGTCGCATATACTACGTCAGAGCGGCACCACGTTTGTTAGAGATGTCGCTCCTACATGATGTCACAGGCACGTCACCAGTGCTTCTCACTCTCCATGAGCGCTACCGTTGGGATAAGGAAGCGCATGCGCAATTCCACATTTGATGCCTGTGATCACCATGTTATTAAGGGGAATGTGGCCAACATATGTATTTTTAAACTGCCGCATTTACGGCTATCTTTTGGCTGAAATCCATGTTGGGTCACAGTGGATATTTACCACCTGTTATATAATTGATGTAATTGGCTCATAGATATATGTATGCTTAGCACTTTTTGTCATTGCTTGAGAAAGGCTCATGTAGAGCCGAAACGTTGCTTTTTTGCTGCCACCACATGGGTGATTAAAGACACTTGCTTTACTGAAGAAACCGTCTGGAGTGCTGTCCGATTTTTTTCCATTGTCCATTAGTGGGTAAGCTCCAGTTACCGTGCTCGGACTCTGCACCCGCTTTTTGTTTCACTAGTGGTGCTGCCGGTAGATTTTCATATTATCTCTATATAATTATATATATATATATACAAAAAAAAGTGTGGTCTAGGACAAGTTCTTGCGATTAACTGGTGGTCTTGGGGCCATGCTCCTCCTTATGAGCTCTCCACGAAAGTTCCTGTTTCCTGTCCTGGATGGAGGCGGTCGCTCAAGGGTGCTGTCATGGGCTTATGGAAAAGTGATTACCGGTAAGTGTAATCTTAAATTTTCTTCTCCCTTTCCGATTTCCTGACTCCTGTTCTTGTTGGTTTTCCTCCGTCCCCTTCTGGTCTTTTTCCTAAAGGGTCACTCGACTCCCCTACAGCATCAGTCGATACTTGATTATACTTGATTAGAATCATCTGAAATACTGGAGTCAGAATCCGTAGTCCAATAATCATTATTCTGACGGCGATATGATTTTTTCTTTTTTTTGAACTTTCTGCCAGTGTTCCAATCGAAGATATGACCGGATTCATAGTCCTGTTTGTCTCTCACAAACTTGTCTCTCTTTCTTTCCTTAACTTCAGCTTGTACGACTAAGTTTTTTTGTTGAGTTTTCTATCAAATGCCTCAAGGAGATTTTCAGACAGCCTTGACTCTAGTTCTACCCTTGCTTTGGTGAGTTCATCTTTCACTGTATCATATTCCTTTATGTCTCTTTTCAAAAATTGGCATGCAACTGTTGCCATTCCTTTAAATAAACATTATATCTATAGTTAACCATTGCATGCCTGTAGTTACAGTAGATACCATTAGTACAGTGAGCAGGGCCAGGTGCAATAGAATAGTGACTTCACCGGGCCCTGCTGCCATTACAAAACTAAAGGCCCCTCCTCCCTAATCGCTGATACACACGCCAGCTGCACTGTGCAGCTTGCGGTCGGCGGTGTATCAGTGTAAAAATGGCAGCCTTCACCCCATAAGACACACACTGCCATTTTCCTCCCACTTTTGGGGGGGGGGGGGGGGGGGGGGGGGGGGAGTGCGTCTTATAGGGCAAAAAATACGGTCCTGACCGAAAAATATGGACCTGACTGTATATTTCCTATTAATAACCCCCATAAATGGCTGTAGTACAATGTAACTTCACAGCAGAACATCAAATAAGATGTATTATTTTTTCCCTACTAATACACCTCCAAAAAAAGTATAACAATGTAAATTCACTACAGAGCGGCATAGGACGTACATATATTTCCTATTAATGCACCCTGTAAATGGCTGTAGTACAATGTATGTAACGTCACCACAGAACGGAAAATAAGACATATTTTTTTCCTGTTAATACACCCCCCCAAAAAATGCATAACAATGTAAATTCACTGCAGAACGGCTAATAGGACATAAGCATATTTCCTGACCGCAGTGAGCATGTATTGCTTTGAGGTCAAGCAGTGGCAGCTCATCCAAGATGCCTGTTGGGTGCTGAAGCCCTTCGAAGAGGCCACAAAGTTTGTCAACAGGGACAACTGCGGCATGAACAACATCATCCCTCTCATATTTATTTCAGAACAGATGCTGACGCTCATGCAGCAGGGGACCACGGGGGAAGAAGAGCAGCTGATGCATCTTGCTGTACGATCTATAGCTGTTGGGGACACACAAAAGAAATCTGCCATTAAGGATAAAGATTATGAAAATGAGGATGAGGTGCTGCCACTGCAACAGAATGATGATGAGGATGGCACCGGCCAGACACCCAATCATCTCAGTGGGGGGTGGAGCCAGAAAGAAATGTATTTTTGGCATGCTGGCCAGAATGGCAACCTGTGTGCTTGCTTGTTTATGCAGTGAAAGGCATATCGTTGACATCAAGCAGTCTGAAGATTATAGGATAGCCATGCTTTTAGTCCCTTGCTACCAAGGCAAAATGGGGGAATGTTTTCCTCTGGCAGAAAGGGAGGCCACTGCTGCACTCTGTCAACCATCACATTCTGTATGGCTGCTGCTGCCTCCATCATGCCACTAATACGACCTGCCCACCATAACATTTAGTATGGCTGCTGCTGCCGCTTGCATCATGTAACTGCTGCAACCTACCTACCATGACGTTCTGTATGGCTGCTGCTGCTGCCACTGATGCTGTATGGCTACCTGCCAACCATCATCTTCCATAAGGCTGCTGCTGCTTACATCGTGCGGCTGCCTTTCTGCCAATTTGTACCATATGGCTGCTGCTGTTGCTCCTCACTGATAACTACTGCCACCACCATTAATGCAAATCATCTGCCACCACTATCACTACTACTATTGCTACTAAGACCCATAGACAGCCTTATATGTTCCATGCTATGATGCTCCTGCTGCCGCTACTATTGCGGCCGCATGCCACTATATCCATATCGTACCCTTTCCACATCCAGACTGCACTGGTGCTCCCAATGAAAAGGGATGCTTTTCCCAACGAGCCACTTTTTCTTCTGACAATCAACACTTGTGTGTGTCGTACGGGCAGGCATAATTTTTGGGCGCTTGGTTTTTTATCTTTTAACACTGTGTATTAAAACATCATCTGCCCCTGATAAGCGAAGATTTTTGGAAGCTTTGGAATATGAAAAGGTATAACACATGCTTGTGCGGTGTGTTTTTAAACATGCTGAATGTTAAAGGGATTCTGTCACCTCCCCTAACCCAAAAAACGATTTTAAAGCAGCCATGAAGCACAGCTTACCTGGATTAGGCTGTGCTCTTTTATCTTGTAATCCGTCCAGCAGTTTCTGCAAAAAACGACTTTTATTGATATGCAAATGATTCCTGAATGTGCCCAGAGGGGCGTTTTGTTCCTCTTAGAGAGCCCAGTACCGCCCCTCTTACAGTGCCCAGCCCGCCTTCCTTGCACTGTCTAACCGCCCCCAGCCTGCCACAGCCTCTCCTCCCTCTCGCCGAACGAACTCTCGCACAGGCGCAGTACCCACTGAGGGCTGCGCCTGTGCGATCTGCAGGAGACTGAGGGCAGGAGCTTCATCCTCGTCACTGGGAAGTCACTCAGTCAGCAGGGAAGAGCGAGCATCGGACGTCACTGGGCTCGGCGCATGCCCAGTGACGAGATGAAGCTCCTGCCCTCAGTCTCCTGCTGATCGCACAGGCGCAGCCCTCAGTGGGTACTGCACCTGTGCGAGAGTTCGTTCGGCGTGAGGGAGGGGGAGGAGAGGCTGTGGCAGGCTGGGGGCGGTTAGACAGTGCAAGGAAGGCGGGCTGGGCACTGTAAGAGGGGCGGTACTGGGCTCTCTAAGAGGAACAAAACGCCCCTCTGGGCACATTCAGGAATTATTTGCATATCAATAAAAGTCGTTTTTTGCAGTAACTGCTGGACGGATTACAAGATAAAAGCACAGCCTAATCAAGGTAAGCTGTGCTTCATGGCTGCTTTAAAATCGTTTTTTGGGTTAGGGGAGGTGACAGAATCCCTTTAAAGGGAACCGGTCATCAACTTTATGCTGCCCATACTAACCGCATAATAAAGTAGAGACAGGTGAGTTGATTTCAGCGGTCTGTCATTTATAAGTTAAAAGTAAGTGGTTGCCGAGAACCAACATCACAATCATTGCAGACTGAGCCTGGAAAAGAGTCACTGGCCACCTAAGAGTCATGGTTATTCATAAATTCCTGCTCTCCCTGTCCACCTGCTGATGACTGACAGTCTTCTACCTAGTTTTTTCCCTTTCTGTCTATGAGAGAACTGCCAATAACCATGTCTCTTCTCAAGTAGATTTGACTCTTTGCAAGGCCTGTTCTGCAATGATTTTGATGCTGGTTCTCGGCAACCACTTACTTTTAGCTCACGAGTGACACACTACTGAAATCATCATTTCTGTCACTATTTTATGCTGCCCTCAGTGAGGTCAGCGAAAAGTTGATGACGGGTTCCCTTTAACGTCGTCAAATGGGTTTTCACCCATAGTTATGTATGTCACAGTAACTCAGACATTATGTACTATTGCTATTATTGCTTTCCAGAGCTTGGGGAGAGGGAGGGGAAAAAAGATTCAAATCCTAGGCACTGCAACTATATGCATTTACTATAATTTACTCAGGAAAATGAGCTTAATTTAGAATTGAAATCTGAGTCTGCTCATAACTGGTGTGGATTTCAGTTTCTCGTGCATGGACATCAACAAATGTACTAATACATTCCTTCTCTTAATAAATTGGCTGCAACTTACGCCTGCCATCTTTTCTATGGTTTGTAAAATGGCAGTATTTAGTAAATGAACCACGTTTGCTTGGGAAGAGTTGAAAGGATAAGAACAGGGGAGTAACCAGCAACCTAAATATTAAAGGACGGGCTCGGATTGGCTCATAGGGGTACAGGTAAATCCCTCGGTGGGTCCCAGGGCAAGGTGGGCCCCTAGTCTCCCACCCTCTGCATAAGTAGCACATAACACAGTAGATTTAATGCACTACATACATATATTCAATGTGCGGCAACTCAACCAGCCTATGATTATATAAAAAACCTTATAGATTATCAAAGAAACTCCCCAGTTTATTATTATAGACACAATCAGAGCTGACATGACTTCTAGGTATAGAGGGAAGCTACAAGTGTCCTCTTCTCCCCGGGACCTACCTTCTCAAAGCTGCTACAGGGAACCCCATATGCAATCATCTGGTAGCATCTTGCTGCTGTGTTAGCAGGTAATATTTTAATGTTTCCGTATGGTGGGCCCCAAAAATAAATTTTACTGGTGGGCCCTAGGCACCCCAGTCCGACACTGTTAAAGAGAATCTGTCAACAGTTTTATGGTGTCCTAACTAAAGACAACATAAACAATTCACAGATCCCTTTAGCAAAATGCTGGGTCACTTTCTTTAACCCCTTAAGGACCAGCTCCGTACATGTACGGTGCTGTGATTGGGCAGGTGCAGGAGCTGCGCCCGCCCGATCAGAGGTGGACGCAAAGTTAAAAAAATAAAGTTTAACAAAAAAATGTAAAGTTTCAAGGAAAAAAAGCGTTCTTTTCCATAAATAAAGTAAAAAAAACCAAAACAAAAAACAAAAGAAAAGTTGACATATTAGGTATCGGCACATCCATATCGACCAGCTCTACAAAAATAAAACATGAACTAACCCTTCAAATAAACACCTATATAGACAGAAAAGACCGGCTCTCATTTTATCTTCTGCTGATTAAATCTCTTTCTTATGAGAGAGGCTCGCATTGGTGCCGAAACGCGCGTCACAGAATATCTCATATGTGACGAATAAAGAGATTTAATCAGCAGAAGATAAAGTGAGTGCCGGTCTTTTCTGTCTATACAAGTGGGATCGTTGTCTCGGACTCGTGCACCACGCTTCTTGAACAGAGTGCCGGCTGACCACCACCTGATTATTTAAATAAACACCGTCAAAAAATAAAGTGTGCTAAAAAAACTTTTTGTCACCTTTAGTGATGAGCGAGCATGCTCGGCCGAGTACCGATTTGGCTCGAGCATCACTATGCTCGGCAGATCCGAGCGCCATGCTCGAGTCTCCTCCCCGCACATTTGGCACCTTCTAAGCAGCCAATAAACATGTTGGTAAGTATTGCCATCACTGTAATGCCATTAGCCATGTTTTCTACTGGCATTACAGTGATTGGCTGGCCGGAACACGTCATCTATATAGCAACGGTCATGCAGGTTCTTCACATTGTGAGTCAGGGAGAGCTGCTGTTAGGAAGGGACAGACAGTGTAGGGAGATTGTGATCGCAAATTACTCTTTCTCAAGACGTTTCAAAGACCCAAAAATCCTTTTAAGGACTACTGTGTGTGTTGGCAGCAATTTAAAGTGCAGATTTGCAAATTCTTATTTAATTTTTTACAAAAAAAATGCTTCATTGGCTATCTTAATAGTAGGTGTCTCCAGTGACTTCTGACATCTGTGCAACACCTTCTGTGTATCAGAGACATAGATAGGAAGAATATCAGTGAAAACTATTATTTTCTGTCCCAGAATCTGACCACATTTTTGCTGTCAGCTGTTTAACCCATTAATCTCAGTGCTCTGCATTAGAATACCGTCTGTGCACTTCAGGGCCATATATTGCAATATAGTGAAAATCCATATATATACAAATTTCACAGAATTAGCACAGTTTTCTTTTCAGTGGTTGAAACCATCTATTGCAGTGCATAGCATTCATATACCATCTGTGCACTTCAGAGCCATATATTGGGATATAGTGAAAATCAATATATATACAAATTTCACTTAATCTGCACACAGTTTTCTTGTCTGCGCTAGAAACCGTTTATCGCAGCACATTGCATTTCTATACCATCTGAGTGCTTCAATCCCATATATTGGGAAAAAGTGAAAATCAATATATATACAAATTTCACTAAATCTGCACAGTTTTCTTGTCTGCGCTAGAAAGCGTTTATCGCAGCGCATTGCATTTCTATACCATCTGAGTGCTTCAATCCCATATATTGGAAAAAAGTGAAAAAATATATATATACACACATTTCACTAAATCAGCACACAGTTTTCTTGTCTGCAGTTTAAAACGTTAATCGCAGTGCATTGTATTTCTGTATCGTCAGTGCGCTTCAGGCCCATATATTGGGAATAATATAGTCATAAATATAAACATCATATAACAGTGTCTGTACTGCAGATTACAATAATCTGTGGCTAAAATACTGTCCAAAATCTGTGCTGTACTGTGTCATATACTTTACTGTCTTTTGTGGACAGTAAAAAAAACTGCATCAAAACCAGTAGAAAATCCATAAATATGAAGAAGGCCAGCACTAAGGGACAGGGAAGTGGGCGTTATATGGTTCAGGCAGAGGTCGTGGCACTGGGCGCAATGAAACTGTGCCTGCTGCCAGTGCACCCAAAAAAAAAAAGTTATAAACCATACACAGCTTCATGTCCAACTTAGCCAGGCGGCGCACAACAACACTGTCCAAGTCAGACCAGTGCGAACAGTTTGTCGGTTGGCTTGCTGACTATAATGCTTCCAGTCGGCTAAGTACCACCCTCTCTTCCACCAAGTCCAGTCTTTGTAGCCAAGAGTCTGGTCAGCCAACTCCTCACTTAGATCATCCTTCCTCCAACTATGGAGAGGCCTGCCAAACGAGTGATCCCACACTCGGATATTCCCAGGAGCTCTTTTCAGCTCCACTATTCAATTTAGTATGCTTGAAGAGGGACCTGAGATATTGTGCCCTGATTCCCAACCTCTTGAACCTTCACAGTCTCAAGAAGATGGTGGTGGGGAACATCAATCATTAGTTCACGAGGTGGATGACGATGAGACACAGTTGTCAATCACTGAGGTTGTGGTTAGGTCAAGACAGGAGGATGATCAGAGTGAGGAAGTGGAAGAGGAGGTGTTGGACGATGAGGTCATTGAACCAACATGGGAAGGTGAAAAGCCGAGCGAGGACAGCAATACAGAGGGGGAGGGATCCACAGCACTGCAACAGGCTGGAAGAGGCAATGGGGTTGAAAAAGAGAGAAGTCGTCCCACACCAAACAGGCCCGCAACCGTTACACCAATGACCCTCATGCGTAAATCAACCTTAGCAAGGGGTAGGTGTTCCGCAGTATGGCGCTTTTTGGAGGAAAGTGCAAAAGAGTGGTAGTTTGCAACCTGTGCGGTACCAAAATCAGCCGAGGCATGAACACTAGCAACCTCACCACTAGCATGATCCGCCACATGGCATCCAAGCACCCTACTAAGTGGGCCGAATGCCTGGGTCCACAATCTGGGTCTGCGGGTCACACCACTGCCTCCTCTTCCCCTGTGTTACGTCCACAGTCCATACCACAGTCATTTGAACGCAAGCGCAAATGCACACCCACCCACCCTCAGGCCATAGCACTTAATTGCCAAATTTCAAAATTACTGGCCCTTGAAATGTTGCCATATAGGCTTATGGACAATGATGCCTTCCGCAACCTGATGTCGGCTGTGGTTCCTCGGTATGCAGTCCCCAGCCGCCACTATATTTCACGGTGTGCCATGCCCACCCTACACCAGCATGTGTCCCAGAACATCACCCGTGCCCTGACCAATGCAGTTAGTGGGAAGGTCCACTTAACCACGGACATGTGGACAAGTGCTGGTGGCCAGGGACACTACATTTCCCTCACGGCCCACTGGGTGAATGTGGCGGAGGCCAGGAGTGAGTCATACCCTGGGATGGCACAGGTGCTACCCACGCCAAGGATTGCGGGCCCTATGTCCATCAGGGTCTCCGCAAGCAGGTATGTCACTGGCTCCAACCCCCACTTCTCCTCCTCTTCTGCCTCATCCTCCTCCACCTCCAGCAACAATCAGCCGTCAGTCGCTAGCTGGAAGCAGTGTAACATTGCTGTGGGTAAGCGTCAACAGACCGTGCTGAAGCTGATCTGCTTAGGGGACAAACGGCACACCGCCGCAGAGCTTTGGCAGAGTATAAAGGACCAGACCAAGCTGTGGCTCTCTCCACTCAACCTTCAACCAGGCATGGTTGTGTCTGACAATGGCTGTAATTTGGTGGCGGCTTTGGTGCTCGGCAACCTGGCACACATCCCAACTTAGTGGTTCAGCGGTTTATCAAAACATACCACAATTTGCCAGAGCTACTAGTGAAGGCGTACCGCGTGTGTGCCAATTTACGCAAGTCGTCCACAGCTTCAGTCAGCCTGTCAACGCTGCAGCAGAGCTTGCGGCTTCCAGCTCACGACTGTTGTGTGGCGCGAGCACGCGCTGGAACTCTACGTTCTATATGTTGGCCAGGCTATGTGAGCAGCAGCGGGCAGTTGTGGAATACCAGCTGCAGCATGGTCGTCGCCTTTCAAGTCAACTGCCACTATTCACAAGCGAGGAGTGGACATTGATGTCAGACCTGTGTGAGGTTTTAAAAAGGAGGAGAAGTAGGAAAAGGAGGAAGAGGAGATGGAGAGTCATCCTGATGTCGACATCTTGCCTGTTGGTACTCTGGCACATGTTAGGCTGCCTTACCCACGACGCTCGCGTTATACGCATTTTAGATAACACTATTCTCGACCCTGCTACAAATAAAACTTATCATCTCTCATTCCTGTGTTGGAGAGAACGAGTAAAATGGTGCAATGCCAGAAGGTACTTGTTGAGAGATTGCTCCTGAATTTTCCATTTGACAACGCTGGCGGCAGAGTCCGTACTTCCTAAGGCAACGGGGGAAGGGAGACAATGGGAACACGCAGCAGTTCCAACAAAGGCAGGGCAACACTCTCCAAGGCATGGGACACTTTCAAGACACCCCGCCAGCAACTTCACCCTGAAGCGCTGCCTAGTGGTACAAGGAGGGAAAAGTTTTGGAAAATGGTGAAGGAATACATGGCAGACCATGTTAGCGTCCTAAATGATCCCTCAGTGCCTTACAACAACTGGGTGTCCATGCTGGCTACGTGGTACGAACTTGCGCTCTACGCCTTGGAGGTGTTGGCCTGCCCTGCCCTGGTGGAATCATAACAGATAAGCGTATCTGCTTGTCCACTGGCAATGCTGACAGGTTGACTCACAAAAAAAATGAACGAGGCCTGGATTGCCCCTAAGTTCTCCACTCCACCAGAGGAACGCTGAGCTAATGAGAAACAAACACGCAATTTAAATGTATGCTTTATAATGTACTCAATCCACAAGATTCAGATGCACCCTTTTCACCTCCAAAAAAGGGTACATGGTTTAAATCTTATTTACTCGTCCTCCTCCTCCTGTTCCATACATTATATATGCCCTCATTACAATGTTTTATACGGTCTGCTCACCTGTAGACCTTTACTCCAATGTTTCATAAGGTCTGCTCAACGATAGGCCCTCACTACAATGTTTTATGGGGTTTGCTCACATTCAGGCCCTAACCTCAAATGTTTCATACGGTCTGCTAAGCTGTAGGCACTCACTACAATGTTTCATACGGTCTGCTCACCTGTAGTCCCTCACCTCCATTGTTTGATACAGTCTGCTTACCATAAGGCCACCATTACAATGTTTTATGGGGTTCGCTCACCTGTAGGCCCTCACCTCCAATGTTTCACACGGTCTGCTCACCTGTAGGCCCTCACCTCCAATGTTTCATATGGTCTGCTCACCTGTAGGACCTCACTACAATGTTTTATGGGGTTTGCTCACCTTCAGTCCCTCACCTCCAATGTTTCATACAGTCTGCTCAGTTGTAGGCCCTAGCTACAATGTTTTATGGGGTTCGCTCACCTGTAGGCCTTCACCTCCAATGTTTCATACGGTCTGCTCAGCTGTAGGCCCACACCTCCAGTGTTTCATATGCTCTGCTCACCTGTAGGCCCTCACTACAATGTTTTATGAGGTTTGCTCAACTTCAGGGCCTCATCTCCAATGTTTCATACGGTCTGCTCAGCTGTAGGCCCTCACCTTCAATGGTTCATATGGTCTGTAGCTGTAGGCCCTCACTACAATGTTTATGGGGTTTTCTCACCATAAAGCCCTCACTACAATGTTTTATGGCATTCACTCACCTGTAGGCCCTCACCTCCAATGTTTAATACTGTCTGCTCAGCTGTAGGCCCTCACTACAATGTTTCATACGGTCTGCTCACCTGTAGGGCCTCACCTCCAATGTTTCATACAGTCTGCTCACCATAAGGCCCTCATTACTATGTTTTATGGGGTTCGCTCACCTGTAGGCCCTCACCTCCAATGTTTTATACGGTCTGCTCACCTGTAGGCCCTCATCTTCAATGTTTCATACGGTTTGCTCCCCTGTAGGACCTCACTACAATGTTTTATGGGGTTTGCTCAACTTCAGGCCCTCACCGCCAATGTTTTATACGGTCTGCTCAGCTGTAGGCCCTCGCTACAATGTTTTATGTGGCTCGCTCACCTGTAGGCCTTCACCTCCAATGTTTCATACGGTCTGCTCAGCTGTAGGCCCTCACCTCCAATGTTTCATATGGTCTGCTAACCTGTAGGCCGTCATTACAATGTTTTGTTTGGTTTCTTCACCTTCAGGCACTCATCTCCAATGTTTCATACGGTTTGCTCAGCTATAGGCCCTCACTACAATGTTTTATGGGGTTTGCTCACCTTCAGGCCCTCACCTCCAGTGTTTCATACAGTCTGCTCAGCTGTAGGCCCTCACTACAATGTTTTATGGGGTTTGGTCACCATAAGGCCATCACTACAATGTTATATGGGGTTTGCTCACCTGTAGCCCTCACCTTCAATGTTTCATACGGTCAGCTCAGCTGTAGGCCCTCACCTCCAATGTTTCATATGGTCTGCTCACCTGTAGGCCCTCACTACAATGTTTTATGGGGGTTTACTCACCATAAGGCCCTCACTACAATGTTTTATGGGGTCTGCTCACCTGTAGGCCCTCACCTCCAATGTTTCATACGGTCTGCTCACCTGTAGGCCCTCACCTCCAATGTTTCACACGGGCTGCTCACATGTAGGCCCTCCCTACAATGTTTTATGGGGTTTTCTCACCTTCAGGCCCTCACCTCCAATGTTTTATACGGTCTGCTCAGCTGTAGGCCCTCACTACAATGTTTGTTTTATGGGGTTCGCTCACCGGTAGGCCCTCACCTCCAATGTTTCATACGGTCTGCTCAACTGTAGGCCCTCACCTCCAATATTTTATATGGTCTGGTCACCTGTAGGCCCTCACTGCAATGTTTTATGGGGTTTGCTCACCATAAGTACCTCACTACAATGTTTTATGGGGTTCGCTCACCTGTAGGCCCTCACCTCCAATGTTTCATACGGTCTGCTCAGCTGTAGGACCTCAACTCTAGAGATGTCCAGAACTATTCACCGGCGAACAGTTCCCGGCGAACATCGCTTGTTCACAATCGCCGTGGCGGGTGAAAATATGCAATGTTCGGTCCGCCCCTATACGTCATCATTGAGCAAACTTTGACCCTATACCTTACAGTCAGCAGACACATTCCAGCCAATCAGCAGTATACCCTCCCACCTCCTATCAAAAAGTAAGGACAGCATCCATCTTAGATTCATTCGGAAGCTGCAGTGTTGGTGAGAGCAGGGACAGTGCAGCTGCTGCTGATTTAATAGGGAAATCGATAGCTAGGCCAGTGTATTCAGTGTTAACTCCAGTCCTGAAAGACTCATCTGATCTGCTGTTAGGACAGCATCCTGACAGCACCCCAAAAAGCCCTTTTTAGGGCTAGTACATCAGTCTGCTTATTTTTTCCCCCTCTGTAATCTAATTGCAGTTGCCTGCCAGCGTGTCAGGCCCACAGCGTGTACTGTGCCCACTACTGCCAGTACCCAGTGCCACCACTCATATCTGGTGTCACAGTAGCTTGCATTTAAAAAGATAAAGCTATTTTTTCACTGTAATATAATTGCAGTTGCCTGCAAACGTGTGTCAGGCCCACAGCGTGTACTGTGCCCACTACTGCCAGTGCCCAGTGCCACCACTCATATCTGGTGTCACAGTAGCTTGCATTTAAAAAGATAAAGCTATTTTTTCACTGTAATATAATTGCAGTTGCCTGCAAATGTGTGTCAGGCCCACAGCGTGTACTGTGCCCACTACTGCCAGTGCCCAGTGCCACCCCTCATATCTGGTGTCACAGTAGATTTCATTAAAAAACATTTTTTTCACTGTAATATAATTGCAGTTTCCTGCAAGCGTGTGTGTCAGGCCTACAGCGTGTACTGTACTGGACCTGTACTGGATGGCCATCCAGTACAGAACGACCTGTACTGGATGGCCACACTACTAGACCCCTGGTATAAGCAGAAAGTGGCTGAAATGTTGTTGAATTACCGGAAGTCGGAAAGGATGCAGCACTTCCAAAATAAGTTAAAAAGTATGCTTTACACAGCGTATAAGGGTGATGTCACAGCACAACGGGAATCTAACAGGGGAAGAGGTGAAAGTAATCCTCCTCCTACCACGACCACGCCGGCAAGGACAGGACACTTTACAGACGTGTTGTTGATGGAGGACATGCAGAGCTTTTTAAGTCCTACGCTTCGCCACAGCCCTTCGGGGTCCACACTCAGAGAACGCCTCGACCGACAGGTAGCAGACTATATCGACACTCTGAGGAGCGATGAACCCCTTGACTACTGGGTGTGCAGGCTTGACCTGTGGCCTGAGCTATCCCAATTTGCGATAGAACTTCTGGCCTCGCTTCAAGTGTCCTGTCAGAAAGGACCTTCAGTGCAGCAGGAGGTATTGTCACTGAGAAGAGAAGTCGCCTAGGTCAAAAAAGTCTAGATTACCTCACCTTTATTAAGATGAATGAGGCATGGATCCCGAAGGGACTGACAGTGGGCGATACATTTGACTAAAAAAGGCCGATGAGATGCCTTGGGCTAAAAATGGTCCACACGCTACTGTATTTTATCTCGGATGACTTGTATGACTTCTCCGCCACCAACTAAGGTTTAAGCTGCAATGTTTTAGTGCACTTTCTGCCTGGAAAACATACATTTTTCTGGCTGCGGCTGCAACAATACCAAATTTTTCAGGCATGTGTACATGCCTAATTTTTCTAGCCTCTGGTGCTGCACTGTGGCTGCAAAAACAAAACAAAAAAAAGGCACCTTATTCTGGTGAAGGGGCTTGCGCATCACAATGAAGCGATCACCTCTATGAGTGTGTTGGCAATGGCAATGTTGGCACACCCCAGATGATAAGGTAGTTGCTTCATTGTGAACAGACCAAAAGCGATTGGCTGGATAATTTTGCATAGAAAAAACATACATTTTCTTTGTGATCATCTAAGGTGGCCATCGCCTGCAATCTCCCAAACGTGTGCACGAGCACAGTCATCACTACACCAAGAATGACGCATAGAGGAATAAAATCATGAGTGTGTCAACTATTGACAACTCTTTGCGGTTGTCTAAAATCTATTCGATACACGTACCCTGATAGGGGACGAAACAGGGATTAAACTGATAAGAATAGTACTACTTAACACACCACTCATATAGAGTAGCACAGTACATTGCACGGCGCACGCGCTGTGCCCAAATTGGAAGAAGGAGGACCAACCAAGAATCTTTTTCCATCTCCCGGTTCCTAAAATCTATTCCATACACCGGCCCCTGATAGGGCTCGTAACAGGGATTAAACTGATAGGAATAGTACTACTTAACATACCACTCATATCGGGTAGCACAGTACAATGGAAGGCGCACGCGCAGTGCCCCAAATTGGAAGTAAGAGGACCAACCAAGCATCTTTTTCCATCTCCCGGTTCCTAAAATCTATTCCATAAACCACACCGGCCCCTGATAGGGGACAAAACAGAGATTAAACTGGTAAGAACAGATTTTTTTCAATTTAAAAAAAAGAGGACAGCCTGTGCGGAGCTGGGTATTTTTGGGCCGCGTTACTGAACGCTCATGCACAATGGCTGTAGGCTCATGCGTCCTTTTGCGGAGGTGACAAACCTGGTCAGTCAAACCCAAGGCAACATCATCGACCTCATCCCATATGCGTTTTTTCTGGAACGTGCCCTGCGATGAGTGCTGGATCAGGCCGTAGATGAGCATGAAGAGGAAGAGTTGTGGTCACCATCACCACGAGAAGCAGCCTTGTCGTTGATTGCTGGACCTGCGGCAACGCAGAGAGAGGAGTCTGAAGAAGAGGAGTCAGAGGAGGAAGGTAGCTTTGAGGAGGTGGAAGACCAACCACAGCAGACGTCCCAGGGAGCTTGTTGTCAGCTTTCGGAAACCCTTGGTTTTGTACGTGGCTGGGTGGAGGAAGAGACCTTCAATGACGTCAGTGAGGACAAGGAACGGGACTTGGCTAGCTTGGTATCCAACCTTGTGCAAATGTTTGCGGTGTGTTAAACGGTGAGTTTGGTCTGTCACTGTGAAGCGGGCGTAACCCTTACACTACCTGATCGATATTGGATATTCCAAACAATTTAGGAATGTTAGGTGATTTATGCCCTTTATGGATTAAAACCCGACTCTGCGTCAACTACGTAATTTTCCATGGGAGTTTTGCCATGGATCCCCCTCCGGCATGCCACAGTCCAGGTGTTATTCCCCTTGAAACAACTTTTCCATCACTATTGTGGCCAGAAAGAGTCCCTGTGGGTTTAAAAATTCGCCTGCCTATTGAATTCAATGGCGGTTTGCCCAATTCACGAACATTTGCGGAAATTCGCGTTCGCCGCCCGCGAATGGAAAATTATATGTTTGCGACATCTCTACTCAACTCCAATGTTTTTATATGGTCTGCTCACCTGTAGGCCCTCACTACAATGTTTTATAGGGTTCGCTCACCCTCAGGCCCTCACTACAATGTTTCATATGGTCTGCTTACCTGTAGGCCCTCACTTCAGTGTTTTATGGGGTTTGCTTAGCTGTAGGCCCTCACCTCCAATGTTTAATACTGTCTTCTCACCTGTAGGCACTCACTACAATGTTTTATGGGGTTCGCTCACCTTCAGGAGCCTCACGTCCAATGTTCCATACGGTCTGCTCAGCTGTAGGACCTCACTACAATATTTTATGTGGTTTGGTCACCTGTAGGCCTTTACCTCCAATGTTTCATATGGTCTGCTCAGCTTTAGGCCCTCCCCTCTAATGTTTCATACTGTCTGCTCACCTGTAAGCCCTCACGACAATGTTTTATGGGGTTTTCTCACCTTCAGGCCCTCACCTCCAATGTTTGATATGGTCTGCTCATCTGTAGGCCCTCACTACAATGTTTTATGGGGTTCGTTCACCTGTAAGCCTTCACCTCCAATGTTTCATACGGTCTTCTCAGCTGTAGGCCCGCACTACAATGTTTTATGGGGTTAGCTCACCTGTAGGACTTCACCTTCAATGTTTCCAAAAGCTCTGCTCGACTGTAGGCCCTCAACCCCAATGTTTCATATGGTCTGCTAACCTGTAGGCCCTCACTACAATGTATGAAGAGGTTTGCTCAGCTGTAGGCCCTCACTTCCAATTTTTTATAATGTCTGCTCACCTGTAGGCCCTCACTACAATGTTTTATGGGGTTTGCTCACCTCCAATGTTTTATACGGTCTGCTCAGCTGTAGGCCCTCACTACAATATTTTATGGGGTTCACTCACCATAAGTCCCTCACTAGAAATGTTTTAAGGGGTTCTCTCACCTCAAAGCCCTCACCTCCAATGTTTCATACGGTCTTCTCAGCTGTAGGCCCTCACTATAATGTTTCATATGGTCTGCTCACCTGTAGGCTCTCACCTCTAATGTTTCATACGTTCTGCTCACCTGCAGGCCCTCGCTACAATGTTTTATGGGGTTTGCTCACCTGTAGGCCCTCACCTCCTGTGTTTTATACGGTCTGCTCAGCTATAGGCCCTTACTACAATGTTTTATGGGGTTCGCTCACCTGTAGGCCTTCACCTCCAATTTTTCATACGGTCTGCTCACCTGTAGGCCCTCACTACAATGTTTTATGGGGTTCGCTCACCTTCAGGCCCTCATCTCCAATGTTTTATATGGTCTGCTCAGCTGTAGGCCCTCACTATAATGTTTTATGGGGTTTGCTCACCATAAGACCATCACTACAATGTTTTATGGGGTTCGCTCACCTGTACGCTCTCACCTCCAATGTTTCATAGGGTCTGCTGAGCTGTAGGCCCTCACCTCCAATGTTTCATACTGTCTGCTCACCTGTAGGCCCTCACTACGTATTATGGGGTTTGCTCACCTGTAGGCCCTCACTACAATGTTTTATGGGGTTTGCTCACCCTCAGGCCCTCACTACAATGTTTTATATGGTCTGCTCATCTGCAGGTCATCACTTCAGTGTTTTATGGTGTTTGCTCAGCTGTAGGCCCTCATCTCTAATGTTTTTTTTATAAACAATTTTTTTTTTTTTTTTTATAAATAATCCATACATATGAATATTATAAAGTATCACAATGTAGTGCAAAGACAGTATAAGGCTTGAGTTACAATCGTAACACTTGTGTAGAGACAAAATATGAATCTCAAGTACAGACATTATTGTATACATATGTCAGAAAACCTGAAAGTGGAACAAAGAACTTCGGAACACCTGGATATAGAGTATGAGATGTTAAGTAAAGTTTCTATATGACTTCCATAAAGACCAAATACTAAGGAAAGTACTTCTAGATTTTAATTCCCAATGTGAGAGTTCCTCAAGGCGGTAGAATTGATCGACTTTGGCTGTCCAGTGGTCTATGGTAGGGATGACTGGACTGCGCCAATTGATGGGAATAAGTAGTCGTGCAGCTGAGATCAGAAAGGAAAAGAGGGCTTTTTTGTGAACGTCCACACCCTTCATGCCGAAGGACAATAGTGCAATCTCGGGGGAAGTGGGGAAGTTGGTCTTGCATATGTTATTACTTAGGTTGAATATTTTCTCCCACCAGGGTTTTAGCAGGGGGCATTCCCACCAGATATGGAAAAAAGAACCTTTATTTTTGTCACATCTCCAGCATATGTCTGGGACATTTGGATAGTACGAGGAGATCCTGTCTGGGGTTCTGTACCACCTAGATAGTACCTTGTATCCGTTCTCCTGTACGGGAACACATCTGGAGAGCTTGTGTGGAGTAATGAAGAGTTTAGTTATTTCAGAATGAGAGAATTGTCTTCCCAGGTCCTTTTCCCATTGTGCTATTGCTTTTGGTTTGATACTTGAAGAGGAAATTAACTTAGATGGGTAATTTGTAGACTTCAATAGACTTTCAAACCAATCTAGGGGTTTCTGCATATTTAAGGATTTGGCTCTAAGGCTGATTTCTTTACTAATATAAGTAAGGAGTAAGGTATGTGAGGGAGTAGCTTCCAAATTGTTTAAAAGAGACTCCCCTGTGAGGACACACCCGTTAACGTCCAGAAGATCAGTTATTAATTTAGTGGATGATCTGATCCTTAAAGGGCATGAATCTTTCAGCTCTTTTGGAGCTAATGAGAATGTCTCCTACCTGGAGGAGAGGGCAGAGGTAGGGCGCAGCTATTGGCGGTAAACCACTTCCATACCTTTTAATGAGGTGCGAACTATGGGATTTGGAATAGAGAAGAAGGCAGGAAGTGGGCTGTCCGACAGCAGCAGGGCTCTAATACTAGAAGGAAAGAAAATATTTTCTAACGGTAGCCATTTATGATTTGTGGGCCGAAACCAATCAATCACTCTAGTTAAATGAATAGCCTTCATATAAAGCTCAGGGTCGGGCAAACCTATCCCACCTAGATGTTTAGGTTTTGTTAATGTAGCAAAGGAAATTCTAGGTTTTTTACCTTGCCAAATAAATTTCCGTATCTGGGAGTTCAAAGACCTAAAAAAGGACCTGGGGATGGCAATTGGGAGGACTTGCAGGAGGTAAGTGAGTCTTGGAATTACCAGGGACATCACCAGGTTCTTTCTACCAAACCAGGACAAGTAAGGGTGGTCCAGGGAATCAAGCTGAGCAACAATGGCCTTCAAGAGGGGAGCATAGTTGAGCTGAAACAGTTCTGAGAGATGAGAAGTTAATTTAATGCCCAAGTATGTCAAGTGCCTATTAGACCAGTTAAAAGGGGAGTTTATTTGAAGGGCAGAGATTTGAGTCGGGGATAGTCCAATATGGAGGATCTGGGATTTATGGGGATTAACTTTAAAGTTTGAAAGGAGACCAAATCTATTTAAAAGGGATACTATTAGGGGCATTGATTTAGTGGGATTTGTTGTAGTGATAAGCAGGTCATCTGCAAAAGCCGCCAATTTAAATTCTTTTGGGACTAATTTTAGTCCAATGATGCCCTCTTCTTGTCTCAATGCCTGCAGAAGAGTCTCCATCACTAGGACAAATATAAGGGGGGAGAGAGGACATCCTTGATGCGTACCGTGTTTAATTAAGAAGCGGGAGGAAATAAGGTTGTTGACCAGGACCGAGGCAGAGGAGTTAGTATACATTGCAAAAACAGCATTGATGTAGGGGCTAGGGATATGAAATTTATGTAAGGTATGTCTTATGAACGACCAGTCTATTCGGTCAAACGCTTTTTCAGCGTCGGTACCGAGTAATACTAAGGGCCTTTTTTTTATAAGAAGCATAGAAGAGGGCATCAAGAACTTTAGTGGTGTTTTCCTTTCCCTCCCGACCTTTCACAAATCCCACTTGATCGGGGTGGATTAGATTGGGGAGAAAAGATTGAAGTCTTGTGGCTAACATTTTCGCCAAAATTTTTAGGTCTGTATTCAGTAAGGATATCGGGCGATAATTAGCGCAAGAAGTAGGGTCCTTTCCTTCTTTAGGTATTATAGTTATTAGAGCATTAGTCATATCAGCTGACAAAGGTTGGTTGCGGAGGGAAAGGTTACAGACCGGGAGGAAATAGGGGATCAGAGAGTCTTGGAAGGTGGTATAATAAGTGGAGGGAAAGCCATTCGGGCCTGGGCATTTATCTTTTGGGGAGGCTTTAAGGGCTGCCGCTAGTTCAGATGAGGTAAAGGGTTTTTCTAGGGCTTTTTGTTGATCTGGGGATAATATAGGCAGATTTAATGTGTCTAGAAAGGCCTTAACCGAAAGTTCTCTATTCTGGGTAAGTGAGTCTTCTACAGGAGGGGGTAAGTTATACAGAGTTTCATAAAAAATCTTAAATTGCTCTGCTATAGCCTCAGAGGAGAAAAGCTGTTGGCCTTGGAAGGTTTTGATGGAAGATACATGTCTAGCTAGTTTTCTACGTTTGAACCGTTGCATCATAAACTTAGAGGCCTTGTTGCCATGAGCAAAAAATTTGTGTTGGGAGGATAAATAGTATTTAGCGGCTTTGGCGTTTAGTAGGTTCTTAAGCTCTGTTCTAAGAGTGGTCAATTTTTCTAAGTGATGGATTGCAAGGGATCTCTTGTGGAGAGACTCCAATATGTGAATCTGGTCCAAAAGAGAGGAGAGGTGTTTTTCTGATTGCTTCTTCAGATAGGAACATTTACTAATAAAGTGCCCTCGTATATAAACTTTATGGGCATCTCAAAGGGTCTGTGGGGAAATATCTGTAGTGTTATTAAGGGAAAAATATTCCTCTATAAGGGATTTGAAGTATTTTTTAAGGCCATCGTTGCTCAGCACAGATACATTAAGTCTCCAAATAGGAGTCCTACCTGGTTCAGATGACTGTCTTATAGTACAAAATATAGGGGAGTGATCTGATAAGGTGATGTTACCAATTTTTGCATCCAAAAAGAAAGGTATCTGGTCCTTCGGTATGAATATATAGTCTATCCTGCTATAGGAGTGACCTGGAGCGGAATAAAAAGTATAGTCAGTATGATTAGGATTATGACAACGCCATATACAGTTGCAAGAAAAAGTATGTGAACCCTTTGGAATGATATGGATTTCTGCACAAATTGGTCATAAAATGTGATCTGATCTTCATCTAAGTCACAACAATAGACAATCACAGTCGGCTTAAACTAATAACACACAAAGAATTAAATGTTACCATGTTTTTATTGAACATACCATGTAAACATTCACAGTGCAGGTGGAAAAAGTATGTGAACCCTTGGGTTTAATAACTGGTTGAACCTCCTTTGGCAGCAATAACTTCAACCAAACGTTTCCTGTAGTTGCAGATCAGAAGTGCACAACGGTCACGAGTAATTATTGACCATTCCTCTTTACAGAACTTTCAGATCAGCAATATTCTTGGGATGTCTGGTGTGAATCACTTTCTTCAGGTCATGCCACAGCATCTCAATCGGGTTGAGCTCAGGACTCTGACTGGGCCACTCCAGAAGGCGTATTTTCTTCTGTTTAAGCCATTCTATTGTTTGTTTACTTCTATGCTTTGGGTCGTTGTCCTGTTGCAACACCCATTTTCTGTTGAGCTTCAGCTGGTGTACAGATGGCCTTAAGTTCTCCTGCAAAATGTATTGATAAACTTGTGAATTCATTTTTCCTTCGATGATAGCAATCCATCCAGGCCCTGACACAGCAAAGCAGCCCCAAATCATGATGCCCCCACCACTATACTTCACAGTTGGGATGAGGTTATTATGTTTGTGTGCTGCGCCTCTTTTTTTCCACACATAGTGTTGTGTGTCTCTTCCAAACTACTTAACTTTGGTTTCATCTGTCCACAGAATATTTTGCCAGTACTGCTGTGGAACATCCAGGTTCTCTTGTGCAAACTGTAAACGTGCAGCAATGTTTTTTTTGGACAGCAGTGGCTTCCTCTGTGGTATCCTCCCATGAAATCCATTCTTGTTTAGTGTTTTAAGTATCGTAGATTTGCTAACAGGGATGTTAGCATATGCCAGAGACTTTTGTAAGTCTTCAGCTGACACTCTAGGATTCTTCTTCACCTAGTTGAGCAGTCTGCGCTGTGCTCTTGCAGTCATCTTTACAGGACGGCCACTCCTAGGGAGAGTAGCAGCAGTGCTGAACTTTCTCCATTTATAGACAATTTGTCTTACCGTGGACTGATAAACAGCAAGGCTTTTGGAGATAGTTATATAACCCTTTTCAGCTTTATGCAAGTCAACAATTCTTAATCGTAGGTCTTCTGAGAGCTCTTTTGTGCGAGGCATCATTCACATCAGGCAATGCTTCTTGTGAAAAGCAAACCCAGAACTGGTGTGTGTTTTTTAGAGGGAAGGGCAGCTGTAACCAACACCTCCAATCTCATCTAATTGATTGGACTCCAGTTGGCTGACACATCACTCCAATTAGCTCTTGGAGATGTCATTAGTCTAGGGGGTTCACATACTTTTTCCACCTGCACTGTGAATGTTTACATGGTGTGTTTGATAAAAATATGGTAACATTTAATTATTTGTGCGTTATTAGTTTAAGCAGACTGCGATTGTCTATCGTTGTGACTTGAGATCAAGATCAGATCACATTTTATGACCAATTTGTGCAGAAATCCATATCATTCCAAAGGGTTCACATACTTTTTCTTGCAACTGTATCTATAAGTCCAAGATCATATAACCTAGAGTTCAACTTCTTGAGATTTAGCTGAGAAAGAAGACTTTTTGGAAGTCGTATCAACAAGGGGCTGTAAGGCAACGTTAAAGTCACCTGCCAAGACAAGGTTTCCCTCCTGCAAGTCCTCTACCAGGGTCAAAAGGGAGAGGAGCCAGTCAATCTGATCAATGTAAGGGGTGTAAATATTGACAAAAGTGTACATTTTACGACCAATAGTATGTATCTGCCATCTGGGTCTTGCGTATGTGCAGTATAAGTGAAAGGAACATTTCCCTTGAAACCTATGCTCACTCCCCTGGAGGCCGCCCCTCCCGCTCCACAATGATACCAATTTGGATATTTGGAAAAGGAAAGGTCAGGATATTTGCCATGTTTATAATGGGTTTCCTGTAAAAACACGACTGAACATCTTTCCTTCCAAAGGAGGGAAAAAATTTGTGATCTCTTAGATGGGGATCTTAAGCCCTTCACATTGAAGGACGCTAGTTTGAGGTCATTCATGGATAAGCAATTGGGCCATTGTAGCGGCCCCCAGAGAAGCGAGTATACCTTTCCCACTCAATGCATACCTTCCACACTCAATAGACATATAAGTGACAGATATCCAGGTGTTCCACAATTATAAAAACTAAAATGAAAAACATAAACAATAATAGAACAATAACGCGGCGTTAGGACATCTAGTTGCCACCTTAATAACAATATGAAGCTAGATGGCTTCATCAGGGAGGGGGGTAAAGGTGGGTTTAACCCAATTTTAGGATCCTGCTATTAAAGGGGACAAATAAGGCATTTGAATATATACTCCAGATACGAGAAGGGGGGGGGGATAGGGGGAGGAATATGGACAGAAAAAAAGGAATGGTGAAGGGGGAAAAAGAGAGAGGGGTAGAAAGGTGGGTTTATTGGAGAACAGAGACAGAGATATTACTTATATTGTGCCAATAGTATTAGAGCGGAAGAGCTATGACACAGTCCCAGTTATCCTCCTCAGCGTCAGATTTCCGCTGCGATACTTCGTTCGTTGCCTTTTAGGGGTAGCAAACTTCTCCCAAGGGGTCAGCTTCGGAAGATCAGGCAAAATGGAGATCTCAGACACTGCGTCCCAGCTTGTTATGTCCATTGGAGGAATGTCCATGAAAGAAAAAGCATCCTGAAGATCCGTATAGGATGAAATCTTGATCTGCTTTCCTGCATATTTGAAGGACAGACCAAAGGGGAAAGTCCATCTATATAAGATATTCTTGTTGCGCAGATGGTCTGTGAGGGGTTTTAGGATCTTCCTCTTAATCAAGGTGACTGGGGAGAGGTCTTGAAATATCTTGATAGAAGAATTACCAAAAGATATGTCATTTGAGGCTCTGGCTGCATTAAAGATTTTTTCTTTGTCAGCATAATTTAAGAAATGGCAAATAATGTCTCTGGGAGGCTCTGTGTCCTTAGGCTTCGGTCTGAGGGCTCTGTGAGCTCTTTCTATGATCATGCCAGACAAATCATCCATTCCCAGGATAGTTGCAGCTATTTGTTTAATGACAGAGATAAGATCATCATTAGGCACAGACTCTGGAATGCCTCTGAATCGGAGGTTATTCCTCCTCCCCCTGTTTTCTTGGTCCTCCATGGCTGTGTTCAGCTGATTAATATGTTGCTGGCAGGAGGAGAGGGATTGGGAGACTGCAGAGCTATGCTCCAGAGTGGCCTGGCTGATATTCTCCAGAGATTCAACCCGGTGACCTATATGCTGAATCTCCTGGGTGAGTACAGAGATCTCCTGCCTGAGAGGTGATAAGGCTTCAGCAAGGGCTTGTTTAATGAAACGCCGTGACACAGGCAGGGAGCGGGAGCTAAGAGACTCGCCCCCGTCGCTTTCTCCCTCAGACATGCCTCCTTCAGCTCCTGCTTCAGAGCGCTCGTCAGCCGGCGCCATCTTGGATTCTTTGACTGCAGGCGAAGCGGTCTGTTTTTTAAGATATTTAGCTATTCCCGAACCTGGATTAGGGCATTTCGGGATCACAGCATGATCTGTGTTCTGCTGCCCTCCGATTTTCACCATTTCTGGAGTGTTCTGGCTAGCGTAAGCTGGTCCCTTTTAGCAGGCAAATAAGCGGAGCTCAGCAGAGCATGTCTTCACAGCTCAGCCGTTAGCTCCGCCCCCTCATCTCTAATGTTTTGTACGGTCTGTTCAGCTGTAGGCCCTTCCTACAATGTTTTATGGGGTTTGCTCACCTGTAGGCCCTCACCTCCAATGTTTCATACGTTCTGCTCACCTGTAGGCCCTCACTACAATGTTTTATGGGGTTTGCTCACCATAAGGCCATCACTACAATGTTTTATGGGGTTCAGTCACCTGTAGGCCCTGACTTCCAATGTTTCATACGATCTGCTCACCTGTAGGCCCTCACTACAATGTATTATGGGGTTTGCTCACCTGTAGGCCCTCACTACCGCGTTTTATGGGGGTTTGCTTACCTGTAGGCCCTCACCACAATGTTTTATGGGGTTCGCTCACCCTCAGGCCCTCATTACAATGTTTCATATTGTCTGCTTGCCTGTAGGCCCTCACTTTAGTGTTTTATGGGGTTTGCTCAGCTGTAGGCCCTCACCTCCAATGTTTCATACTGTCTGCTCACCTGTAGGAACTCACTACAATTTTTTATGGGGTTCAATCACCTTCAGGAGCCTCACCTCCAATGTTTCATACGGTCTGCTCAGCTGTAGGCCCTAACTACAATGTTTTATGGGGTTCGCTCACCTGTAGGCCCTCAATAAAATGTTTTATGGGGTTCGCTCACCTGTAGGCCCTCAATAAAATGTTTTATGGGGTTCGCTCACCTGTAGGCCCTCAATAAAATGTTTTATGGGGTTTGCTTACCTGTAGGCCCTCACTACAATGTTTTATGGGGTTCGCTCACCCTCAGGCCCTCACTACAATGTTTCATATGGTCTGCTTACCTGTAGGCCCTCACTTCAGTGTTTTATGGGGTTTGCTCAGCTGTAGGCCCTCACCTCCAATGCTTCATACTGTCTGCTCACCTGTAGGCCCTCACTACAATGTTTTATGGGGTTCGCAAACCTTCAGAAGCCTCATGTCCAATGTTTCATGCGGTCTGCTCAGCTGTAGGCCCTCACTACAATATTTTATGTGTTTTGGTCACCTGTAGGCCTTCACCTCCAATATTTCATACGGTCTGCTCAGCTGTAGAGCTTAACCTTCAATGTTTCATATGGTCTGCTCACCTGTAGGCCCTCACTGCAATGTTTTTATGGGGTTTGCTCATCTCTAGGCCCTCACCTTTATTGTTTTATACGGTCTGCTCAGCTGTAGGCCCTCACTACAGTGTTTTATGAGGTTCGCTCACCTGTAGGCCTTCACCTCCAATGTGTCAAACAGTCTGCTCAGCTGTAGGCCCTCACCTCCAATGTTTTATACGGTTGCTAACCTGTAGGCCCTCACTACAATGTTTTATAGGGTTTGCTGACCTTCAGGCCCTCTTCTCCAATGTTTTTATATGGTCTGCTTAGCTGTAGGCCCTCACTACAATGTTTTATGGGGTTCGCTCACCTGTAGAACTTCATTTCCAATGTTTCATACGGTCTGCTCAACTGTAGGCCCTTACCTCCAATGTTTCATATGGTCTGCTCAGCTGTAGGCTCTCACTACAATGTTTTATGGGGTTTGCTCACCTCTAGGCCCTCATCTCCAATGTTTCATATGGTCTGCTAAGCTGTAGGCCCTCACTACAATGTTTCACATGGTCTGCTCACCTGTAGGCCCTCACCTCTAATGTTTCATACAGTCTGCTCACCTATAGGCCCTCACTAAAATGTTTTATGTGGTTTGCTCACCTTCAGGCACTCATCTCCAATGTTTTATACGGTCTGCTCATCTGTAGGCCCTCACTACAATGTTTTATGGGGTTTGCTCACTTTCAGTCCCTCACCTCCAATGTTTCATATGGTCTGCTCAGCTGTAGGCCCTTACTACAGTGTTTTTATGGGGTTTGCTCACCTGTAGGCCTTCACCTCCAATGTTTCATACAGTCTGCTCAGCTATAGGCCCTCACCTCCAATGTTTCATGCGGCCTGCTCACCTGCAGGCCCTCACTAAAATGTTTTATGTGGTTTGCTCACCTTCAGGCCCTCATCTCCAATGTTTTATACGGTCTGCTCATCTGTAGGCCCTCACTACAATGTTTTATGGGGTTTGCTCATCATAAGACCCTCACTACAATGTTTTATGGGGTTTGCTCACCTGTAGGCCTTCACCTCCAATGTTTCATAGTCTGCTCAGCTGTAGGCCCTCACCTCCAATGTTTCATACGGTTGCTAACCTGTAGGTCCTTACTACAATGTTTTATAGGGTTTGCTGACCTTTAGGCCCTCCTCTCTAATGTTTTTGTACGGTCTTCTCAACTGTAGGCCATCACCTCCAATGTTTCATATGGCCTGCTCAGCTGTAGGCCCTCACTACAATGTTTCACATGGTCTTCTCACCTGTAGGCCCTCACCTCTAATATTTCATACACTCTGCTCACCTGTAGTCCCTCACTACATTGTTTTATGGGGTTTGCTCACCTGTAGGCCTTAACCTCCAATGTTTCATACGGTCTGCTCAGCTGTGGTCCCTCACTACAATGTTTTATGGGGTTCGCTCACCTGTAGGCCTTAACCTCCAATGTTTCATACGGTCTGCTCAGCTGTGGTCCCTCACTACAATATTTTATGGGGTTTGCTCACCATAAGGCCCTCACTACAATGTTTTATGGGGTTTGCTCACCATAAGGCCCTCACTACAATATTTTATGGAGTTCGCTCACCTGTAGGCTCTCACCGCCTATGTTTCATACGGTCTTCTCAGCTGTAGGCCCTCACTACATTGTTTTATGGGGTTTGCTCACCATAAGGCCATCACTACAATGTTTTATGGAGTTCGCCCACCTGTAGACTCTCACCTCCAATGTTTCATAAAGTCTGCTCAGCTGTAGGCCCTCACCTCCAATGTTTCATACTGTCTGCTCACCTGTAGCCCTCACTACAATGTATTATGGGGTTTTCTCACCTTAGACCCTCACTAAAATGTTTTATGGGGTTGCTCACCTGTAGGCCCTCACTACAATGTGTTATGGGGTTTGCTCACCCTCAGGCCCTCACTGCAATGTTTAATATGGTTTGCTTACCTGTAGGCCCTCACTTCAGTGTTTTATGGGGTTTGTTCAGCTGTAGGCCCTCACCTCTAATGTTTCATATGGTCTGCTCAGCTGTAGGCCCTCACTACAATGTTTTATGGGGTTCTCTTACCTTCAGGTTCTCACCTCTAATGTTTTCCAGGGTCAGGTCACCAGCAGGCCCTTAGCCATAATGTTTAAGAGGGTCAGCTGAGCATCATACCCTCAACCGTAATGTTTTAGACTGTAACCAACAGGCCCTTGCTTCTAATATTTTTTGAGGGTCAGCAGCAGACTATTATTAATTTTTAAAGGTTGTGTATGATGCCCTCCTTTATGTGAAATAAAAGGTGCATTGGAGTGCCTGTTCCTTGTAATTTTTGGCAGGCCTTTTACTTTGTGCATAGGCTGTATGAGTGTAGGAATCCCACTACCTGAACAATTGTAGCACCATGCGAATGAGGCCCTCCTTTATGTGATATAAAGGCTGTATCTCTTTTTCCTTGTATTTTTTGGCAGCACTTCTACAGAAAAGAATTTTTCTTAACAATTTTTCCTCTAAAAAGGATTTTCCTTTTGTGGGGGCTGTGTTTTGGGCTTTTTTTTTCAGTCTGTTAAAGGGGCATGCAACTCTGACAACATGGTTCCAAGCAGTGACATTGGTGTCCGAGATGCATCCAGACACGGTCCCCCTGCTGTTCCTGATCGATTTCAGAGTCTTTTCCATCACTTTCAGACCTTTTCCTATGAACCAGGCACCCTCCCCTCATCCAAGCAGGGGGTGCCTGGTCGCCTCTCATTGACTTCCATTATACTCGGATGCTCAGCCGAGCGCACGAATATCACAATGTTTTTGGACCGAACACACAAACACTTTGGTGCTCGCTCATCACCTTACATCCCTAAAAGTGCAACACCAAGTGATCAAAAAGCGTATACCCCCCAAAATCTACCCGTCACCTCATCCAGCAAAAACATAATACTCTAAGACAATTGCCAAAAAAAACTACTGCTGTATTAAAATATCATATGACATTACCCCTCAGGTGAACACCTTAAAAAAAAAACAGTGTCAAAATGCAATTTTTTCTCACCTTATATATCACAAAAAGTGTAATACCAAGTGATCAAAAAGTCATACGCATCCCACAATAGTACAAATCAAACAGTCATCTCATACCCCAAAAAATGAGCCCTTACATAAAACAGTTGCCCAAAAAATAAAAAAACTATTGCTCTCAGAATGTGGAGACACTAAAAAATATTTGTTTCAAAAATGCTTTATTATGTAAAACTGAAACAAAACAACCCACAAAAGTTGTCATATTTGGTATTGTCGCATCTGTAACAACTTGCTCTATAAAAATACCACATGATCTAACCTGTCAGATGAACGTTGTAAATAACAAAAAATAAAAACCGTGCCAAAACAGCTATTTTTTGTTACCTTGCCTCACAAAAAGTGCAATATAGAACAACCAAAAATCATATGTAACCTAAAATAGTATCAACAAAACTGCCACCTTATCTAGTAGTTTCCAAAATGGGGTCACTTTTGGGACATGGTGTCAAAAAACCAGTCTAGCAAAATCTGCCCTCTAAAAACCATATGGTATTTATTTTCCTTCTGCCCTTACAGCAGTTTACTATCACAAATGGGGTGTTTCTGTAAACTACAGAAGCAGGGCAATAAATATTGAGTTTTGTTTGGCTTTTAACCCTTGCTTTGTTAGCGGAATAAAAATGAATAAAATTGAAAATCTGCCCAAAAAGTGAAATTCGGAAATTTCATCTCCATTTTCCATTAATTATTGTGCAACACCTAAGGGGTTAACAAAGTTTGTCAAATCAAGGTAGAATACCTTGAGGGGTGTAGTTTCTAAAATGAGGTCACTTTTTGGGAGTTTCTACTCTAGGTGTGCATCAGGGGGGCTTCAAATGTGATGTGGCAGCTTAAAATTATCCTAGTGAAATCTGCCTTCTAAAAACCATATGGTGTTCCTTTCCTTCTACGCCCTGCCGTGTGCCCATACAGCAGTTTACAACCATATATGGGGTGTTTCTGTAAACTACAGAATCATGGCAATAAATATTGAGTTTTGTTTCCCTGTTAACCCTCTGCTTTGTTAGCGGGAAAAAATGGATTGCAATGAAAATCTGCCAAAAAAGTGAAACTCTGAAATCTCATCTCCATTTTCCATTAATTCTTGTAGAACACCTAAAGGGTTAACAAAGTTTGTAAAATAAGATTTGAATACCTTGAGTGGTGTGGTTTCTAAAATGGGGTGGTTTCTATTATGTAAGCCTCACAAAGTGACTTCAGATCTGAACTGGTCCTTGAAAAGTAGGTTTTGAAAATTTTCTGAAAAATTTAAAGATTTGCTTCTAAACTTCTAAGCCTTTTAACGTCCCTAAAAAATAAAATGGCATTCACAAAATGATCCAAACATGAAGTAGACATAAGGGGATTGCAAAGTAATAACTATTTTTGGAGGTATTACTATCATAAAAGTAGAGAAAATTAAATTAGGAAATGTGCTAATTGTAAAGAAATTTTGGAAATTTGATAACTTTTCATAAATAAAAATGAAATTTTTGGACCAAATTTTACCTGTCATGAAGTACAATATGTGACGAGAAAACAATCTCAGAATAGCCTGGATAAGTTAAAGTGTTTTAAAGTTATCACCACATGAAGCGACAGATTCGCACTTTGATACAATCTATATAATGGAGGTCCTCATTCACATTGTGGTACAATTGTTCAGGTAGTGGGACTCCTACAATGATAAAGCCTATGCACTAAGTGTAAGGGCTGCCAAAAATTACAAGGAACCGGTTCTCCAATACACCCTTTATTATACATAAAGGAGGGCATCATACACCCCTGAAAAATTATGATTAAGGGCCTGATGGTGAGCTGACCCTCTAAATTATATGCGATGGCCTGAAGCTGAGCTGACCCTGTAAAACATTGTAGGGATGGGCCTGCTGGTGAGCTGACCCTGTAAAACATTACATGCGAGGGCCTGCAGGTGAGCCTACCCAGTAAAAGATTGTAGGGGTGGGCCTGCTGGTGAGCTGACCCTCTAAAAAATTATATGCAAGGGTCTGCAGGTAAGCTGACCCTGTAAAACATTATATGCAAAGGGCATTATATGCAACTAATAAGCATGTTGATATGATGGAAGAGGAGGAGGAAGATGAGAATAGGAAGATTCAACCATATTCCCCTGTTTTGTGATGGAAGAGGTGCATGGGAATCCAGTGTATTCAGTACATTATAAACAACACATTTAAAGGGCCTTTATATTTAGCCGCTTTCATCTGGTGGAGTCGAGAAGTCATGGTCAATCCAGGCCTTTTCATTTTTATAAGAGTCAACCTGTTAGCATTTTCAGTTGACAAGCGGATACGCTTATCTCTTATAATGCCACCAGCAGCACTAAATTCCCGCTCAGACAAAATGCTGGCAGCAGGGCAGGCCAGAGCCTCCAAGGTGTAGAGCGCTAGTTTGTGCCATGTGCCCAGCTTGGAAACCCAGTAGTTGTAAGGAACTGAGGAATCATTGAGGACGCTGAAACGGTCTGCTATGTACTCCATCACCATCTTCCCAAAAAATATCCCTCCTTGTCACAGTAGGCCGCACATCAGTGTCATGTTGCTGGCGGGGTGTCATAAAACTGTCAGAGGCTTTGGAGAGTGTTTCCCTGCCTCTGTTGGAACTGCCGTGTGTTCCTCTTGTCTCCCCGTCTCAGTTGGCCAAGAAACTACGTACTCTGCCGCCAATGTTGTCAGATGGAAATTTTTGGGAGCAATTTTTTAATAAGAACCTTCTGGTATTTTACCATTTTGCTCGTCCTCTCCACCAGAGGAATGAGAGAAGAGAAGTTTTCTTTGTAGCAGGGGTCGAGAAGGGTGAACAGCCAGTCCGTGTTGTCTAAAATGCATATAACTCAGGGGTCTCTGGAAAGGCAGCCTAACATGAAGCCACTCATGTGTGTCAGAGTACCAACAGGCAAGTCCTTATCACGAGGATGACTCTCAATCTCCTCATCCTCCTCTTCTTCCCACCCACGCGGAATGGAACAAATGGAATTAAACTTCCATTGGTACTACCCTCTGTAGCGGAGGCAACCGTCTCATGCAACTCCTCCTCCTCTTCATCGTCCAATTTGCGCTGAGAAGGCAAACTGAGGGTGGTCTGGCTATCACCCTGTGTAATTTCTTCCCTCATTACCACCTCTTCCACATGCAAAGCATTGTCCTTAATTGTGAGCAGCAAGCGTTTGAGTAGACACAGAAGTGGGATGGTTACACTGATAATAGCTTTGTCGCCTCTCACCATCTGTGTTGATCCCTCAAAGTTTCTTGAAACCTCACAGAGGTCAGACATTCATGCCCAAACTCTTCGCTTGTAAAATAACGGACGCTGACTGGAATGGCGACGACCATGTTGCAGCTGGTATTCCACTATTGCCCTCTGCTGCTCACAAAGCCTGGCCAACTTGTGGAACTTGGAGTTCCAGCGTGTGCTCCCGTCACGCAACAGCCAGTGAGCTGTAAATTTCCTGACGCTGCTGCAGTGTTGACAAACCGGCTGAAGCTGTTGATGACTTGCGGAAATGTGCACAAAAACAGCGCACCTTCACCAGTAGCTCAGGCAAATTGTGGTAGGTTTTGAGAAACTGCTGAAACACTAAGTTTAAGGCGTGGGCTAGGCATGGGATGTGTGTCAGCTTGCTGAGCTCCAAAGCCGCCACCAAGTTACACAACCATGCCTGTTTCTAGGTTGAGCGGCGAGAACCTCAGCTCAGTCTGGTCTCTTATCCCTTGCCACAGCTCTGCGGTGGTGTACTGTTTGTCACTTAAGTAGATCAGCTTCAGCATGCCCTGTTGGCATTTCCCTGCTACACTGCCATCTACAGACTGATGGCTGACTGGTGCTGCAAGAGGATAATTCAGAAGTGGAGGAAGAGGCGGAGGAAAAGTGGAGGTTGGAGCCACTAACGTAGGTGGTGGAGGAAACACTGATGGAATTAGGGCCCGCAATACTCGGCGTCGGTAGCACCTGTGCAACCCCAGGGCACAACTCGCTTCTGGCCTCCACAATGTTCACCTAGTGTGCGGTCACGGAAATGTAGCATCCCTGGCCCAAAGCCTGTTGCGGTGTAGCAGATCTCTCCCCCAGTGGGCTTGCCCATAATGCTTTGCAGGCAGTCTCAGGCAATCATAAGGGACTATACAGGGCTGGGACAAGGTCCACCACCAACAGAGGCTGAGCTGCCCAAGTGTGCCCCCCCCCCCCTTTAGATATGTATGTTTGTTATTAACCCCATCAGACCTCAGATCGGGCGTAAAATAATATTATCTTTACATTACATTACCCTACTTTGTGAGATTTCCCTACCTCCAAACTTCCGGTCGCACTGCTAATGACGTGAGGAGGCGTTCCTGAGTTTTGACGAACTGTGCATGCGCAAACGGACAGTTTATGGAAAATCTCAGCGGAGTTCAGCTTCACACTGGGACACTGCGTATGCGCCGGCCAGAGTTACTGGGCCGTACTATTTCTGGGCTGTAATATTTCCCTATTGAGGCTCTCCGGCGCATGCGCAGTGTCCCGGTGTGAAGCTGAACTCCGCTGAGATTTTCCATAAACTGTCCGTTTGCGCATGCACAGATCGTCAAAACTCAGGAAAGCCTCCTCACGTCATTAGCAGTGCGACCGGAAGTTAGGAGGTAGGGAAATCTCACAAAGTAGGGTAATGTAAAGAGGCCTGACTGCCGCCCAGATTGGCCTGCGCCCTGAGGCTGGAGCCTCCCCAGCCTCTGTGTCGGCCAGGCCCTGGGACTATAACTGTGATGCACTCAGATGGCTCAGAGGATACATTATATCTCCAGATTTGATAATCTGGAAATATTCCAGAGTTTAGGTGTGAAAACAGCATAGGATTGTAATAGGGGTTACAAAAAAGTGATTGTTTATTAAACTGGTCCAGCCATCTTTGTATTAGAGTAGTGCAGATAGAGCTACATGAGCTAGTGAATTGAATGTTAGTTTGCTGTCAGACATTGTTGTTCGGTTCTGAAAAATGGGGGTGAGGTGGTTTAAAGAGGGAAGAGTCAGTTTATTGAACGTAATAAGCCTAACAAGATGTGTTTTTAATGCACATTTGAAGCTAAGGAGGTTGGTAATTAATCTGATTGCCCAGGGTAGTGCATTCCAGAGAGTAGGTGCAGCTCGAGAAAAGTCTTAACGATGGGAGTAAGATGTTCAAATTATGGAGGATGTTAATCTTAGATCATTGGCAGAATGGAGAGCTTGAGTTGGTTGGTAGACAGAAATGAGGGAGAATATATAGGGAGGTGCAGCACTGTGTAGAGCTTTGTGAATGAGGGTGAGAAGTTTGAACTGTATTCTTTGGTAGATGAGCTGAAGTGACTAGCATAGAAGGCTAGAGGTATCAGAATAGTGGGCGTACAGATAGATGAGCCTGGCTTCTGCATTTAGGAAACAATGAAGGGGAGTAAGTTTAGTGAGGGTAATGCCGAGTTGCAGTAGTCAAGATGAGAATGAATCAAAGCAACAACCAGCGTTTTGGCGGTTTTCACCGTGAGAAGAGGGCAAATTCTGGATAATTTCTTGACGTAGGGATGTAGTAGGGTAAACATACATGCTTTATGAGACATGTTATCTAAACTAAATGCAACTAAATGCATTAAGCAATTGGTTTTCAATGGCTTTTGTTTCAAGATAACGCAATGAGTTAAGAAATTTGAGCAACGAGTGTGTGTGTGTTACCCCATTTGTATAGGTGATATGGGCATGCCAGAGATATCGAGACATTGAATACAGATAGTTTATTATCAGTGAGTGTGTTTGATAGTGAGGGAAAAGGAATAGATTTATTTACAATTAATTAATAGAGAGATGCATTTTAAACACAGATGAATTCATATAGTTTATCATTTTGTTACTTAGACAAGTATGCTGGCAGCCATTGCTGAGAGCACTGCCACTAGCTAAGACTATACAATTACATTTCTTATTAATGTGAATCATCCCAATCTTCAGCACATCATTCACAATCACAAATCTTACACAATAATATATTCATTCTGATGCTTATAGTGTGCCTGATGTAGTATTCTTCCTCACAGTTATTCATCAAATATAGTGGACCCTACCAAGTGACAAATTTTTCTTCAGTCAATCTCGAATTCAATTCAATTAAATAAATTATGTTGCTCAGAGTATGCCTAAGGTACTGTTTAGCATTACAATTATACAACAATTATATTGTCCAAGTGACCATTTTTACATCAAACTATTTTTCAGGTTTAGCTAAAGGGGCTGTGCCAAGTTTTGAAGTTCTTCCCTAGCCAAACTATCTATCACTTGTGGTCAGACCACTGGATCCTAATCAATCCCAAGAACTGGTTCCCATTCTCCCCTCCTGATGGAGTGGCAGGCCACACATGCGTTGTACTCAGCTATCTACACAGTCCCATAGAGAATGAATAGAGAGTAGGACGGGGGAATGGGACGCCCATTCTCGGGATCCGTGGGGGTTCCAAAGATTAGACCCCCCAGTGATCAGTTGGTTTGAAGTTATTCCCCCGTGGATAGGGAATAACTTCAAAACTTTGCGCAACCCCTTTCAGTAAAATTATGTTGTTCAGAGTGAACCTGATATATTGTTCTATGTCACAGTTATACAGCATTTATACTGGACTCTGTACACGTTTAGTGGATAGACTGTGTGATGTCTGATTGTTATTCTTCACAAATAAGCTTTCAAAAAATGTCTGGTAATGGACTGGGTAATGTAAGACAAAACACCTGTGTCAAGTCATCTGCCAGTGAGAATCTGGGGGATTGTAGTGCAAGTAGCAGCAGTAGCACAGTCATCACCAGACCGTAATTACTGGCCAAGGGATAAGCTTCTATGGCTGTTGTTAAAAGCCATTGCTTCTTCTCTATCCAGAATAATCATTCACGTTGTCATTGGCTCATGTTGTGGTGGTAGAATTGGTCCATAATACATTTTTTTTAAAAACACTAACGGATCTCCTATCCAGGGGCACTGTACGGATACTAGCGTTGCCCTCAATTTTGTAAATCCACGAACGGTGTCTCCGAGCTGCTTCTCCTCTTACTAGGACGCCATCCCAATGCTTGCCACCAATGTAACGGATCTCCTAGCACCCCGACTGGGTACCTCTGTTGATGGATGCTCCCAGTGCTTCCCGAGGACTCCAAGCACTCCGCTCTACACCAAAACCACCACAGGAGCCAGGAACAGGAACAGCTCTTACAAGAGCTAGAAGTAATAGCCAGGGGAGTATACACGTATAGCAATCCCCACACACATGAGACGAGGCTCTATGTTGAATGTAAAACAGCAACTCCTTTAATGGGTTATTTTTCAGCCTTTTATGCAGGTCTCGTAGCAAGGGACACTCCCCCTGGGGCCCTTGTAGAAGACTGACAGTTTATATTTTAGCCAATCACATGCATTTACAGTATTGAAACCTTCCCAGCAATTGTACACAAAACCCCCTTCCCTCTGTCTGTAACGCAATCAACAAAATAAAATGAGCATTGTCTTTGACACAATTAACTAACACACTGGCATTGTCTGAGACGCAATTAACAAAATACTATTACCGATAACACAAAGGCTACAACCCACATAGAATCCTCCCCTCTGCCTGTGATATAATCATGGTACACCATATTTAACATAATCATCACAGGCTGGAGAATACACAATGTCCTCTGTCCTGGAGACAACCGAGTTGTAATTCAATTATCTCTCAGGACAGAGGGCAATCGCCAATACACACATAGACAATGGAACAGACCTCACTACTCAACGTATACAATGTCCCTCCCTTTACAATACACATAGACATTTAACATCCCAACATAGCACAAATTAGTTGTAAAAGTCTCTTGGGCCTGGCTGTAGTCATGGCTTTTCTATCCAAAACAGTTCCACAGATTTAAGCTGTGCGGCCGGTCTGTCTTCTCCTTCAAAGTTAGTATGGGCCATAATCCTGGGGCAAGAGGCTCGCAACCAGGCCCCTCCAAAACCCAGTGGCAAGGTTACTTTCGCAACACTTCTCCCCCTCCCAGGGAAGGCTAACCAGATACCTGACCTCACACCGGTTGGTACCTGAGTTAGTCTGGCAGTCCACCCACAACCAAATACTGGACCTGTTGAATTTTGGGGCCTGGCTCTGTTCTGTACGTCTGTTGAGTGGGCTGAGTACGCTGTTGAGTGGGCATCTGCTACTCCTTGCTTCATTGGTATTCTCTAGCTTGGAGCTGTAGGTACTTGGTGGGCAGAGGCCGACTGCGCTCTGCCCAGATGCCAGCTCTTCCGCTGGGGTAGCCAGTGGGGAGTCAGCCTCTGGACAAGAGGATAGGGGAGGGCAAAGGCTGACTGCACTCTGCCCAGATGCCAGCTCTTCCGCTGGGGTAGCCATGTTTTAAACCATATTTTTTTTATTTTAAAAGCATAAAAAATATATTTTTTATTTTTTACATAGGCTGTTACCGCCGGCTACCATCCATTTCTCCACCTCAGAGTGTCATATATAACTTTTCAGGGCAATTGGGGCACTTTCGATTTAAATTAAATCTGATGGCCAAACTGATCGAACCCTAAATGAATTTAAGGAAATTCACTCATCTCTAATAATGAGGCTTTAAAATTGCTACTCCAATATCCTATACTTCGGACATTGTTTGCCTTTGCTAAATCTCAGACAATAGATTCTGATGCCACTATAACAACCCATGGTTAATTTATAACATATGCATTTTTAGAGTAGAATAAAAAACACTGATATTTTAGATATTAATTGAGGTGTTGGAATGTCTAAATTTGTACAAAAGTGTTATACATAATAATTCTGTTCTTATTAAAGGCATAGTGTTGGGCTTCAGATACTGATGACCTATCCCTAGGGAAAAGACTGTCAATAAGCAGCTAGAAAGAGGATGTAGCCTGCATATCTCAAATGCATTGGACTCTCTGCTGACAGCACTGGCTCCCCAAAATGATGGCATATTAAAGGGGTATTCCCATCTCAGACGTTTATGGCATAAGTGACAAACTTCAATCAAGTTTTCTTACATAGGTACCCAGTTTTTGAACCAGAGTGGAAAGCCACTCGAAGACTTGCTCTGGAGGATTTGGTGGGGCCACTTATCTGAATGGACGATATTTAATCACTTACAGACTGGGCCATTCACCCCCTTCCTGACCAGGCCTAATTTTGCAAATCTGACATGTGTCGCCTAATAGCTTTGGAATACTTTTATTTAACCAAGCCATTCTGAGAATGTTTTCTAATGACACATTGTACTTCATGATAGTCAAACATTTGAGTCAATATATTTCACCTTTATTTATGAAAAAATCCCAAATTTACCCAAAATTTTGAAAAGATCGCAATTTTTTAAATGTTTATTTCTTTGCTTTTAAAACAGAACTTTTCTGCAGTAGTGTTGCCTCTCACTAACCTCACTAAGAAGTGGATGAACCCTTCTTATTGGACGAAAGAGACCGGCGAAGCCTTTAAGACGCTAAAGCAAGCCTTTTGCTCAGCTCCAATTCTTACTCATCCAGACACTTCTAAACCTTTTTTCCTCGAGGTTGACGCCTCTGAGGTAGGAGTGGGGGCGGTTCTGTCTCAGTACTCTGGAGATCCTGAGAGGCTTCATCCTTGTGCCTTTTTCTCTCGGAAGCTCTCTCCAGCCGAGCGTAACTATGATATCGGTAATAGAGAGCTTTTTGGGGGTTAAGTTGGCCTTTCAAGAGTGGAGACATTGGCTAGAGGGTGCGGAACATCCCATTACGGTTTACACCGACCACAAGAACCTTGAGTATATCGAAAGGGGCTAAGAGTAAATTCTCACCAAGCTCGCTGGGCATTGTTTTTTACCCACTTTAATTTCCGCTTAACCTATAAACCAGGTACCAAGAATGTCAAAGCGGATGCTCTTTCCCGTTGTTTTCCTGAAGCCCCTTCTGGACATGACACTGAGCCAGAACCTATTATCCCTGTGAGGTGTTTCGTAGCCGCCTTGGACACCTCAGGGATAATAGAGGATCTGTCTTCACTGCTCTCACCTTTACAGGTGGAGAGCCCTCCTAACAAACCAAAAGGTCGGCTGTTTGTGCCTTTAAATTTCAGACTCAGGGTTTTGCAACAATTGCATAATTCTAAGTCAGCCGGGCACCCAGGGATAAAGAAAACCATATCCCTTTGTAAACGTCATGTCTGGTGGCCCAAGATGCATTCTGATGTCAAAGCCTATGTCCGAGCATGTAGTTTCCGTTGCTCGCTGTAAATAATCTCGGTCCGCCCCTTCTGGTACTTTGCTTCCTCTGTCCATTCCTTCGGCCCCGTGGACCCACGTGTCTATGGATTTCATAACGGATCTGCCTAGGTCTTCTGGCTGTACGGTAATTTAGGTAGTGGTGGATCGTTTTAGTAAAATGGCTCATTTTATTCCACTTCCTGGATTTCCATCAGCTGGAGAGCTGGCAGATCTGTTTGTAAAACATGTCTTCCGATTACACAGGGCATCGGAGGATATTGTTTCACATAGGGGAGTTCAGTTTATTTCCCATTTCTGGCATTCCTTCTGCTGCTGTCTAGGGATTAGGCTGTCATTTTCATCTGGTTTTCACCCAGAGACTAAGGGGCAGACAGAAAGAACGAACCAGACCCTGGAACAGTATCTCCGGTGTTTTGTGTCAGACTGCCAGGAGGAATGGGCAGCTCACCTCCCCTTTGCAGTGGTGGCTTATAACAACTCTGAACATAACTCTACCAAGATGTCTCCGTTCAGGTGTGTGGGGGGCAGGGATCGAAGACTCTCCTCTCTGGCAGGGGCCTCCACTGACTGTCCAGTGGTGTATCAATGGTTCCAGGATAGACAGCCCATTTGGTTGTTGACGCAGCAGAAACTTCGTAGGGCGGTGGCGCAACAAAGAATTTGCTCACCCCATCACACTACGGAGCAAGAGTTTAAGGTAGGAGATCCAGTGTGGGTCTCCACCCGAAGCATCCCGTTGTGTCAACCATCTGCCAAACTGGGGCCTAGATTCATTGGTCCATACCCAGTTATACAAAAAATGAACCGGTGACTTACAAGGTTTCTCTTCCTCCGTTGATTCGAGGAGTGAACACCTTTCATGGTTCACTGTTCAAATCGTGTCTGTGAAGGTTCTCATTTATCCAGGTCATGGTATGTATCTGCAAAGAATAAATCAAGGCAACTGGACGTACTGTAGATTTCTTGAAAACGTTTCACTCGTTCTTCCAACGAGCTTTCTCAATTCTGAGTGATTGTACAAAAAATTCTGGGAATAAATATGTAACTGAATCCACATCTGGTAATTAGACCCAGCATTGGGTCAAAGGTGTTGATTCCATTATCCTAATTTGAGTCAGTAGGTGATAAAGACTTCCCAGAAAAAGGTGTCAAGACAGCATTATACGTGGCAGACAATAGATGTCTAACCCCCCCACCTCTATTCAAGCTTGGCTTCTCCATTTTTACGTAGATGGCCTCCTTCACGCCTCGTTTGTACCAATCGGCCTCCTTATCCAAAACACGTACTTGACTGTCTTCAAAGGTGTGACCTGTTCCTTTTAGATGTAAGTACACGGCTGAATCTTGACCAGAGGTTTTGGCTCTTCTAGGCGTGAAGGAGGTCATCTACGTAAAAATGGAGAAGCCAAGCTTGAATAGAGGTGGGGAGTTAGACATCTATTGTCTGCCACGTATAATGCTGTCTTGACACCTTTTTCTGGGAAGTCTTTATCACCTACTGACTCAAATTAGGATAATGGAATCAACACCTTTGACCCAATGCTGGGTCTAATTACCAGATGTGGATTCAGTTACATATTTATTCCCAGAATTTTTTGTACAATCACTCAGAATTGAGAAAGCTCGTTGGAAGAACGAGTGAAACGTTTTCAAGAAATCTACAGTACGTCCAGTTGCCTTGATTTATTCTTTACAGATATACACTGTTCAAATCGGTGTCCGAGTCGGCTCCCTTTATTCGAACTCCATCTCCGGTGGAGGTTCAAGGGGAGCCGGAATTTGAGGTCAATAGGATTTTGGATTCCCGCTTTGTCCAGAGATCTCTCCAGTATTTAGTGGACTGGAAGGGATTTGGTCCAGAGGAGAGATGTTGGGTACCTGCCCGCCAGGTTCATGCAGAGGAATTGGTAGCTACATTTTACCGTGAGAATCCGGGAAAGCCCCGTTTGGAATCTTCTGAGACGCCTCCTTGAGGGGAAGGTAATGTAAGGGAGTCTGCGGTTCGGTTCTCTTGTGGACCTCTGGTGTCTCCTGCGGGTTTCGTTCCAGTGTCCATGCTGGCACGATCCCGTGCCCGTGCCGAGTCGGTTGGGTGTCCGCATGCACGCCCGAGGGGTGATTCACAAAGGAATGCGCCACCGAGTGTGCCTGCATCTTATGGGCTACGTTTGCCACTGGCAGGTAAAGCATCTGTGCACAAATTCTAAGTTGATTAGGGATTTGCTGCACAGGTGTAGGATGTGCAGCAAATCGTCGCATGACCTATGAGGTTCTGACAAGCAGCACTCTGTGATTGGCCAGCGGGTGTTTAAAAGGTAATCTCCCTGGCTGATCAGTGCTCACTGTCATCTCTACAACCTGGGAGTATGCTGGTTCAGATTCACTAAGTTTGTTCCATGTGTGTCTTCATCTAGTGAATGCCTCTGGAAACCTCGTCTCTGTTCTACAGTTGCACCGTGTGTGACCTTGGATTGGACCCTGGATACTTCACCGTCTCATCCTTAGGTACCTGGTTTCACAGACTCTTCTGTATGAACTTTAGCTTGGTCTGGCATTTCTCTGACGTTTTCCCACAGAGGTTAATATTTGAACTACGTTATTTTTGTATGATTTCTGGCTTGGACTTTACTGCTGTGTTTTCAATAAATCCACATTTGTTCAAATCTTTGTCTGGTTGCTTGGGGATCTGCAGCATTATAAAGAGCTGGTTATTTTTTGTCTAGAAATGCAGCAAAATATGCTAGTAAAAAAACTCATCAAAAAATGCAAAATGTCTTAAAAAATGCTAAACGAGACTATGTACTACCACCCCTAAGAAAACTTAAAAAAATTCAAATTTAGCCTGTGAACTTGTATTTCTAAGAAGAGTTCATACGACTAAGGTTATCTTTTAGGTGGTGAAAAATGATCTTCCTGAAGTTCAGTGTTTTTGTGGCTCCTCCTTCCTTTTATACAGAACTATAGAGTTAAAAGAATAATGTCTTATATATAGGGTGAAAAAAAAGTAGGAGCAGATTTATCATGACTGATGTTGCCATATTAGGGGGTGTCAAAAATTTTACTTTATTTTTCACAAAAAGAGGGTGGTCAAAAAGTTGTGTTTTGATTAGCTATTCACAATAATATTTACAAGAAATGGCAATTTCATTGTTTTGCTTGGTAAATAGCTACTTCAATTTTGTGATATTTTGAAGTTTTATGTAAAATTCCCAGCAAACTATCTTCTTTCAAGAAGTGCCTTCTCATTATTTCTGTCTGTACTTCTGCTCTAAGGTTAAGAATATACTTATATTATACTATAAAATATGTAAAACATTTTTATGCCATTCATAAAAGTTTTTAAACAAGCAATACTCATTTGCAGCAGAGTGTCTTTTTAATAATTTTTACTAATGTCATACTTTATCAATTTTTATCATAGTATCATACAAATGGTAACATTTTCTTGTCTTTCTTTTTCCAGGCATGAATAGTTTCTTCCACTTGCACAATCTGAAAATTCAGAACCATGGCTAGTAAAAGGAAGACAAGACTGGCAACTTCCACTCACATGAGTAAATTCATTGGAACTGGTCAAGAAATGCTGCCTTCTGAACTTCCAACTCTGCGTGATGTTCAAAGATATGGCCTTCTGCTAAGAGAGTAGAGTGGAAGGAATGTCAGAAATTACCCAGCAGCCACTCTTGCAAAGAATTTGTATCCAAAAGTGCTTGAGAGTCACAGTCCTGAAGGAGATAGAAGAAAACTGGGAAAAGGCCAAAAACATATCACTTGGCAGAGGCAAACTGGAAGTGAAAGAGGCTTTCATAGCAATGTTAGACAAGCTCTTTGACATCCTCAATTGCAATTGTGAGATTAAGCTATGTTTAGAATTTGAGGGTCCATGTCCAGGTGGTGCTGACTGTAAACATGAAGTGCGCATATCCTACGCTTGTTCTAAGGACAAGAAGATCCCTGTCAAATAACTAGTGTTTATTAATGGTCAAAGAGAGAAGGTTGGATCTGTTGGACAGCATCAAATTGGATTACCAGATCTACCTGAGCACAGGAAGACAAATTTAAAAAGCAGAAGAGGCAAGAAGATGACGTAAGAAGAATTTCTGAATATAAGCAGAAAAGGAAGGAAGAGTTAACATTACAGTCATTACAACCAAATGAAGTTCTTTTCTCCTAAGAAAATGAAGAGCCAATTGATGGTGTCAGTCTACGTGCTACAGCTGCCATTACAACAGCTGCATTTTTGGATGCTGGATTAATTACTGAAGGAGACAGGAGACTTCTGGTTGATCACAAAGTAAAAAGGGCCCCTCAAAAAGTCATGAAATCACTTGAAGAATTTCATGCTCGATGCCGGATAGGCAAGATTGAATGTATCTTCTTTGATGGACGTCAAGATTCCACTAAAGTTCTGTTACAAGCAGATAACTCAAGTCATCAGTTTCCAAGTATTATGAAAGAAGAGCATTACACTGTTTGTAGTGAGCCAGGTGGAAGGTATCTTTGCTAATTTACTCCAGAGAAACACTTAACGAAAACAAACCTGCTGAAGTTATTGCTAACCATCTTGTGGATTTTTTTTTTAAAGAAAAACAGCACTGATAAAAGTTTGCAGGCTATTGGTGGTGACTCAACGAATGTTAAGACTGGTTGTGAAGAAAGAGTCATGCATTGGTTTGAGGTAAAGCTCAATCGTAAACTCATCTGGTTAGTTTGTGCTCTTCATACTAATTAGCTACCTTTGCAGCACTTGATCAAACAGTTGGATGGGAAAACTTTGTCTAACAATAAGTGGAGTGTAAAATTGGCAACATGCTTGATAGTGCAACTGAACTTGAAAGCAATCCCTCATTTGTCAGAATATCCTTTCCAGAGCCTTTGGTTCCATTGAGTGACACTGTTGTCAAAGATCTCTCTACAGATCAGGCTTATGTCTGTAAAGAATAAATCAAGGCAACTGGACGTACTGTAGATTTCTTGAAAACGTTTCTCTCATTCTTCCAACGAGCTTTCTCAATTCTGAGTGACTGTACAATAATTCTCTGGGAATAAATATGTAACTGAATCAACATCTGGTAATTATACCCAGCATGGGGTCAGAGGTCATTATACTCAGCATGGGGTCAAAGGTGTTGATTCCATTGTCCTAATTGGAGTCAGTAGGTGATAAAGACTTCCCAGAAAAAGGTGTCAAGACAGCATTGTATGTGGCAGACAATAGATGTCTAACCCCCCCCCCCCCCCGCCTCTATTCAAGCTTGCCTTCTCCATTTTTACGTAGATGGCCTCCTTCCCGGCTCGTTTGAACCAATTGGCCTCCTTATCCAAAACACATACTTGACTGTCTTTAACCACTTGCAATCTGGGCCATTTGCCCCCTTCCTGACCAGGCCTAATTTTGCAAAACTGACATATCTCACTTTATGTGGTAATAACTTTGGAACGCCTTTATTTATCCAAGTCACTCAGATTGTTTTCTCGTGACACATTGTACTTCATGATAGTCATAAATTTGAGTCAAAATATTTCACCTTTATTTATGAAAAAATCCCAAATTTACCCAAAAATTTGAAAAATTCGCAATTTTCTAAATTTCTATTTCTCTGCTTTTAAAACAGAAAGTGATACCTCATAAAATATTTATTACTTAACATTCCCCATATGTCTACTTTATGTTGGCATCATTTTGGAAATGTCATTTTATTTTTTTAGGACGTTAGAAGGCTTAGAAGTTTAGAAGCAATTCTTCAAATTTTTCAGAAAATTGCCAAAACCCACTTTATAAGGACCAGTTCAGGTCTGAAGTCACTTTGTGGGGAATACATAGTGGATACCCCCATAAATGACCCCATTGTAGAAACTACACCCCTCAAGGTATTCAAAACCGATTTTACAAACTTTGTTAACGCTTTATGCGTTCCACAAGAATTAAAGGGAAATGGAGATCAAATTTTTAAATTTCACTTTTTTGGCAGATTTTCCATTTTAATCCAATTTTTTCTTTAACACATCGATGGTTAACAGCCAAACAAAACTCAATATTTATTACCCAGATTCTAAGGTTTACAGAAACACCCCACATGTGGTCATAAACTGCTGTATGGGCACACGGCAGGGCGCAGAAGAAAAGGAACTCCACATGGTTTTAAGATGCCATGTCCCATTTGAAGCCCCCCGATGCACCCTTACAGTAGAAACTCCCAAGAAGTGACCCCATTTTGGAAACTAGGGGATAAGGTGCCAGTTTTATTAGTACTATTTTTGGGTACATATGATTTTTTGATCATTCATTATAACACTTTATGGGGCAAGGTGACCAAAAAATGGGTTGTTTTAGCACAGTTTCTATTTATTTTTACAGGGTTCACCTGAGGGGTTCAGTCAAGTGACATTTTTATAGAGCAGGTTGTTATGGACGTGGTGATACCTAATATGTATACTTTTTCTCATTTATTAAAGGTTTACACAATAATAGCATTTTTGAAACAAAAAAATTATGTTTTAATGTGTCCATGTTCTAAGAGCTATAGTTTTTTTATTTTTTGAGAGATTTTCTTATGTAGGGGGTCATTTTTTGCGGGATGAGGTGACTGTTTTATTGGTACAATTTTGTGGGACATACGTGTTTTTGATCACTTGGTGTTGCACCTTTTGTGATGCAAGGTGACAAAAATTGCTTGTTTTGACACATTTTTATTAATTTTTTTACGGTGTTCATCTGAGGGGTTAGCTCGTGTGATATTTTTATAGAGCTGGTTTTTACGGACGCGGCAATGCCTATCATGTATACTTTTTTTTATTTGTTTCACTTTAACACAATAATAGCATTTTTGAAACCAAGAAAATGATGTTTTAGTGTCTCCATGTTCAAAGAGCTATAGTTTTTTTATTTTTTGAGAGATTTTCTTATGTAGGGGCTCATTTTTTGCGGGATGAGGTGAGGGTTTTATTGGTACCATTTTGTGGGACATACGCATTTTTGATCACTTGGTGTTGCACCTTTTGTGATGCAAGGTGGCAAAAATTGCTTGTTTTGACAGTTTTTTTTTTTTTTTTCACGGTGTTCACCCGAGGGGTTAGGTCATGTGATATTTTTATAAAGCTGGTTTTTACGGACGCGGCAATACCAAATATGTCTATTTTATATTATTTTTTCTATTTTAATTTTTTTTATTTTTTTATTCCTTGGGGACTTTTTTTTTTTTACATGTGAAACTTTTTTTATTTTATTTTACACTTTTTGTCCCCCATAAGGTCATACAAGACCTCTAGGGCAGTGTTTCCCAACCAGCGTGCCTCCAGCTGTTGCAAAACTACAACTCCCAGCATGCCCAGACAGCCTTTGGATGTGCGGGCATGCTGGGAGTTGTAGTTTTGTAACAGCTGGAGGCACACTGGTTGGGAAACACTGCTCTAGGGGACATTTGCTTCACTTTTTTTTTTTTTTTAACTGTTGATTTCTCCTGTAACTGGGGCTGACATAGTAGCCCCATTTACAGAAGAAATGCACCCCCCAGAGAGGCTGTACAGCATGATTCTGCGCTGTACAGCCTCAGAGCAGGGCTGATCGAGGTCTCTGAAAGACCTCACACAGCTCCTGCACTCTCTGGTCCCGGCGGTCACATGACCGCCGGGCCGGAACAGGAAGCGCATAGCGCTTCCTGCTCTGCATACACAGCGCTCGGTGAGCGCTGTGTCTGCAGCGATCCGGAAGGCAGGGACACCTGGGCACTGTCCCTGCCCTCTCTAAGGGTTGCCCTGCTGTCACTGACAGCGGGCAACCCGATCAGCAGCTGCACGATCAGCGTGCAGCTGCTGTTTCTGAAAGGATGTTTTAAAACATGCTTTCAGAAATAGAGGTCCACCCATAGGACGTTTATATCCTATGGGCGGACGGGAGGAGGTTAAAGGTGGGACCTGTTTCGTTTAGATGTAAGTACACGGCTGAATCTTGACCAGAGGTTTTGGCTCTTCAATGCTGAGCCATATGCTGATGTAGTTGTTGTTCTATTGTCTGCCACATACAATGCTGTCTTGACACCTTTTTCTGGGAAGTCTTTATCACCTAGTGACTCCAATTTGGACAATGGAATCAACACCTTTGACCCCATGCTGGGTATAATGACCTCTGACCCCATGCTGGGTATAATTACCAGATGTTGATTCAGTTACATATTTATTCCCAGAGAATTCTTGTACAGTCACTCAGAATTGAGAAAGCTCGTTGGAAGAACGAGAGAAACGTTTTCAAGAAATCTACAGTACATCCAGTTGCCTTGATTTATTCTTTACAGATATACCATGACCTGGATAAATGAGAACCTTCACAGACATCAGGCTTATGGTTACAGGATAACTCAGGCCATAAGGACAGGTGTACTTCCAACTGATCTGGCATTATTAGAAATTGGTCCTGTAAGCCACTCTCAGTAGTTAACAACTGCAAATAGGATATGTCGCATATGGGTTTAAAAACATGGCCTTAAAGGCAACAACTTAAAGACATTGCAACTGCTTGTGGAATACATTGTTGGCGTATACTATACCTGCTGGTTTACAATCAATTTGAAATTCTCTTGGATGGAAGGACCCCACCACATTCTTTATCAATTGAAGCTCCTAAAATCCCAGAAGAAGGCAGTAGCAGATATTGTTTTGCAAACAATCCAACGTTTAGCGTGGTTCGCATTTAGTGAAATGGTGCTTCAGACACTTTTATGCTCGGAAGACCAAGAAGAAAGTAAAGCAGGGGTCCAGAAGATAATTTAATTAAGGAATGAAGATGATGATACACCAGACCTATCTATTCGGCCTTTTTTTATTAATATAAAAGAAAAAAAAGTTTTTTTTTTTTTAAGTACACACACAGGCGCACTTTGAGAGAGGTGCCCGCCTCAGCCACATTCTAAGTCCCCATGCAGTCGCAGAGCCTTGATATAATGGTCTGGTAAGGTAAGGCTTGGTGCAGGGGGCGTGTGCACATCTGACATATCTGAACACTCCCACATGATTGATGCCAGTGGAGTGTTCATTGGCTACTTGCATCTATCTGATACTCACCTACCAGTACACTGTAAAATGATTGGTCTTGATAACACACCTCCAATCACGTGACTGCCTTTTTAAGGTCCTTAAACAGCGTTTCATTCAATTCTGTCCGTTACCCCTGATGAAGCCAGATTAGCTGGCAAAACATGTTGGGGGACAGTCTCATGTTTTAGGTTCTGAGTAGAGTTGAGCGAACACCTGGATGTTCGGGTTCGAGAAGTTCGGCCGAACATCCCGGAAATGTTCGGGTTCGGGATCCGAACCCGATCCGAACTTCGTCCCGAACCCGAACCCCATTGAAGTCAATGGGGACCCGAACTTTTCGGCACTAAAACGGCTGTAAAACAGCCCAGGAAAGGGCTAGAGGGCTGCAAAAGGCAGCAACATGTAGGTAAATCCCCTGCAAACAAATGTGGATAGGGAAATTAATTAAAATAAAAATTAAATAAATAAAAATTAACCAAAATCAATTGGAGAGAGGTTCCATAGCAGAGAATCTGGCTTCCCGTCACCCACCACTGGAACAGTCCATTCTCAGATATTTAGGCCCCGGCACCCAGGCAGAGGAGAGAGGTCCCGTAACAGAGAATCTGTCTTCATGTCAGCAGAGAATTAGTCTGCATGTCATAGCAGAGAATGAGGCTTCACGTCAGCCACCACTGCAACAGTCCATTGGCATATATTTAGGCCTAGCACACAGGCAGAGGAGAGAGGTCCCGTAACAGAGAATCTGGCTTCATGTCAGCAGAGAATCAGTCTGCATGTCATAGCAGAGAATGAGGCTTCACGTCAGCCACCACTGCAACAGTCCATTGGCATATATTTAGGCCCAGCACACACACAGGCAGAGGAGAGAGGTCCCGTAACAGAGAATCTGTCTTCATGTCAGCAGAGAATTAGTCTGCATGTCATAGCAGAGAATGAGGCTTCACGTCACCCACCACTGCAACAGTCCATTGGCATATATTTAGGCCTAGCACACAGGCAGAGCAGAGAGGTCCCGTAACAGACAATCTGGCTTCATGACAGCAGAGAATCAGTCTGCATGTCATAGCAGAGAATGAGGCTTCACGTCACCCACCACTGCAACAGTCCATTGGCATATATTTAGGCCTAGCACACAGGCAGAGGAGAGAGGTCCCGTAACAGAGAATCTGTCTTCATGTCAGCAGAGAATCAGTCTGCATGTCATAGCAGAGAATGAGGCTTCACGTCAGCCACCACTGCAACAGTCCATTGGCATATATTTAGGCCTAGCACACAGGCAGAGCAGAGAGGTCCCGTAACAGACAATCTGGCTTCATGTCAGCAGAGAATCAGTCTGCATGTCATAGCAGAGAATGAGGCTTCACGTCACCCACCACTGCAACAGTCCATTGGCATATATTTAGGCCTAGCACACAGGCAGAGCAGAGAGGTCCCGTAACAGACGATCTGGCTTCATGTCAGCAGAGAATCAGTCTGCATGTCATAGCAGAGAATCAGGCTTCACGTCAGCCACCACTGCAACAGTCCATTGTCATAAATTTAGGCCCAGCACCCAGGCAGAGGAGAGAGGTCCCGTAACAGACAATCTGGCTTCATGTCAGCAGAGAATTAGTCTGCATGTCATAGCAGAGAATCAGGCTTCATGTCAGCCACCACTGCAACAGTCCATTGGCATATATTTAGGCCTAGCACACAGGCAGAGGAGAGGTTCATTCAACTTTGGGTAGCATCGCAATATAATGGTAAAATGAAAATAAAAATAGGATTGAATGAGGAAGTGCCCTGGAGTCCAATAATATATGGTTATGGGGAGGTAGTTAATGTCTAATCTGGACAAGGGACGGACAGGTCCTGTGGGATCCATGCCTGGTTCATTTTTATGAACGTCAGCTTGTCCACATTGGCTGTAGACAGGCGGCTGCGTTTGTCTGTAATGACGCCCCCTGCCGTGCTGAATACACGTTCAGACAAAACGCTGGCTGCCGGGCAGGCCAGCACCTCCAAGGCATAAAAGGCTAGCTCTGGCCACGTGGACAATTTAGAGACCCAGAAGTTGAATGGGGCCGAACCATCAGTCAGTACGTGGAGGGGTGTGCACACGTACTGTTCCACCATGTTAGTGAAATGTTGCCTCCTGCTAACACGTTGCGTATCAGGTGGTGGTGCAGTTAGCTGTGGCGTGTTGACAAAAGTTTTCCACATCTCTGCCATGCTAACCCTGCCCTCAGAGGAGCTGGCCGTGACACAGCTGCCTTGGCGACCTCTTGCTCCTCCTCTGCCTTGGCCTTGGGCTTCCACTTGTTCCCCTGTGACATTTGGGAATGCTCTCAGTAGCGCGTCTACCAACGTGCGCTTGTACTCGCGCATCTTCCTATCACGCTCCAGTGCAGGAAGTAAGGTGGGCACATTGTCTTTGTAGCGTGGATCCAGCAGGGTGGCAACCCAGTAGTCCGCACAGGTTAAAATGTGGGCAACTCTGCTGTTGTTGCGCAGGCACTGCAGCATGTAGTCGCTCATGTGTGCCAGGCTGCCCAGGGGTAAGGACAAGCTGTCCTCTGTGGGAGGCGTATCGTCATCGTCCTGCCTTTCCCCCCAGCCACGCACCAGTGATGGACCCGAGCTGCGTTGGGTGCCACCCCGCTGTGACCATGCTTCATCCTCATCCTCCTCCACCTCCTCCTCATCCTCGTCCTCCTCGTCCTCCAGTAGTGGGCCCTGGCTGGCCACATTTGTACCTGGCCTCTGCTGTTGCAAAAAACCTCCCTCTGAGTCACTTCGAAGAGACTGGCCTGAAAGTGCTAAAAATGACCCCTCTTCCTCATCCTCCTCCTCCTGGGCCACCTCCTGTTCCATCATCGCCCTAAGTGTTTTCTCAAGGAGACATAGAAGTGGTATTGTAACGCTGATAACGGTGTCATCGCCACTGGCCATGTTGGTGGAGTACTCGAAACAGCGCAACAGGGCACACAGGTCTCGCATGGAGGCCCAGTCATTGGTGGTGAAGTGGTGCTGTTCTGTAGTGCGACTGACCCGTGCGTGCTGCAGCTGAAACTCCACTATGGCCTGCTGCTGCTCGCACAGTCTGTCCAGCATGTGCAAGGTGGAGTTCCACCTGGTGGGCACGTCGCATATGAGGCGGTGAGCGGGAAGGCCGAAGTTACGCTGTAGCGCAGACAGGCGAGCAGCGGCAGGATGTGAACGCCGGAAGCGCGAACAGACGGCCCGCACTTTATGCAGCAGCTCTGACATGTCGGGGTAGTTGTGAATGAACTTCTGCACCACCAAATTCAGCACATGCGCCAAGCAAGGGATGTGCGTCAAATTGGCTAGTCCCAGAGCTGCAACGAGATTTCGCCCATTATCACACACCACCAGGCCGGGCTTGAGGCTCACCGGCAGCAACCACTCGTCGGTCTGTTGTTCAATACCCCGCCACAACTCCTGTGCGGTGTGGGGCCTGTCCCCCAAACATATGAGTTTCAGAATGGCCTGCTGACGTTTACCCCGGGCTGTGCTGAAGTTGGTGGTGAAGGTGTGTGGCTGACTGGATGAGCAGGTGGAAGAAGAGGAGGAGGAAGCCGAGAAGGAGGAGGTGGCAACAGGAGGCAAAGAATGTTGCCCTGCGATCCTTGGCGGCGGCAGGACGTGCGCCAAACAGCTCTCCGCCTGGGGCCCAGCTGCCACTACATTTACCCAGTGTGCAGTTAGGGAGATATAGCGTCCCTGGCCGTGCTTACTGGTCCACGTATCTGTGGTTAGGTGGACCTTGCTACAGATGGCGTTGCGCAGTGCACACTTGATTTTATCGGATACTTGGTTGTGCAGGGAAGGCACGGCTCTCTTGGAGAAGTAGTGCCGGCTGGGAACAACATACTGTGGGACAGCAAGCGACATGAGCTGTTTGAAGCTGTCTGTGTCCACCAGCCTAAATGACAGCATTTCATAGGCCAGTAGTTTAGAAATGCTGGCATTCAGGGCCAGGGATCGAGGGTGGCTAGGTGGGAATTTACGCTTTCTATCAAATGTTTGTGAGATGGAGAGCTGAACGCTGGCGTGTGACATGGTTGAGACGCTTGGTGACGGAGGTGGTGGTGGTGGTGTTGGTGGTACATCCCCTGTTTGCTGGGAGGCAGGTGCCAACGTTCCTCCAGAGGCGGAGGAAGAGGCCGAGGCGGCAGCAGCAGAATAGGCCGAGGCGGCAGCAGCAGAAGAGGTAGCAGGGGGAGCCTGAGTGACTTCCTTGGTTTTAAGGTGTTTACTCCACTGCAGTTCATGCTTTGCATGCAGGTGCCTGGTCATGCAGGTTGTGCTCAGGTTCAGAACGTTAATGCCTCGCTTCAGGCTCTGATGGCACAGCGTGCAAACCACTCGGGTCTTGTCGTCAGCACATTGTTTGAAGAAGTGCCATGCCAGGGAACTCCTTGAAGCTGCCTTTGGGGTGCTCGGTCCCAGATGGCGGCGGTCAGTAGCAGGCGGAGTCTCTTGGCGGCGGGTGTTCTGCTTTTGCCCACTGCTCCCTCTTTTGCTACGCTGTTGGCTCGGTCTCACCACTGCCTCTTCCTCCGAACTGTGAAAGTCAGTGGCACGACCTTCATTCCATGTGGGGTCTAGGACCTCATCGTCCCCTGCATCGTCTTCCACCCAGTCTTGATCCCTGACCTCCTGTTCAGTCTGCACACTGCAGAAAGACGCAGCAGTTGGCACCTGTGTTTCGTCATCATCAGAGACATGCTGAGGTGGTATTCCCATGTCCTCATCATCAGGAAACATAAGTGGTTGTGCGTCAGTGCATTCTATGTCTTTCACCGCTGGGGAAGGGCTAGGTGGATGCCCTTGGGAAACCCTGCCAGCGGAGTCTTCAAACAGCATAAGAGACTGCTGCATAACTTGAGGCTGAGACAGTTTCCCTGGTATGCATGGGGGTGATGTGACAGACTGATGGGGTTGGTTTTCAGGCGCCATCTGTGCGCTTTCTGCAGAAGACTGGGTGGGAGATAATGTGAACGTGCTGGATCCACTGTCGGCCACCCAATTGACTAATGCCTGTACCTGCTCAGGCCTTACCATCCTTAGAACGGCATTGGGCCCCACCATATATCGCTGTAAATTCTGGCGGCTACTGGGACCTGAGGTAGTTGGTACACTAGGACGTGTGGATGTGGCAGAACGGCCACGTCCTCTCCCAGCACCAGAGGGTCCACTAACACCACCACGACCATGTCCACGTCCGCGTCCCTTACTAGATGTTTTTCTCATTGTTATGGTTCACCACAACAACAAATATATTATTTGGCCCAATGTATTGTATTCAAATTCAGCGGGATATAAATTTGAGGCCTAGTATTTAGGCGCTGGGTGACCGGTATGGATTTAGTGACAGAATTAGACTTGGAAATGCACAGAAGCGTGTGTGTGAAGTTATTCTGAATGACCCAATGTGCACCTTGAATATTATATACCCTTTTTGGGATAGATTTCAAATAGCTCTGATATAGCAGGAACCACTAAATTATGAAATTGCTAAATTGGGAATTGTACTTCAACCCAGAACAAAAAATGTGCTTTGACGGGCACTAAATAACTTTCCCAGCTACAACAGTACAGCGGTAACGAGAGATTTTAGAGGGATTTAAATTTGAGGCCTAGTATTTAGGCGCTGGGTGACAGGTATGGGTTTAGTGACAGAATTAGACTTGGAAATACACAGTAGCGGGTGTGTGTGAAGTTATTCTGAATGACCCAATGTGCACCTTCAATATTATATACCCTTTTTGGGATAGATTTCAAATAGCTCTGATATAGCAGGAACCACTAAATTATGAAATTGCTAAATTGGGAATTGTACTTCAACCCAGAACAAAAAATGTGCTTTGACGGACACTAAATATCTTGCCCAGCAACAACAGTACAGCGGTGGGTAACGAGAGATTTAGAGGGATTTAAATTTGAGGCCTAGTATTTAGGCGCTGGGTCACCGGTATGGATTTAGTGACAGAATTAGACTTGGAAATGCACAGAAGCGTGTGTGTGAAGTTATTCTGAATGACCCTATGTGCACCTTCAATATTATATACCCTTTTAGGGATAGATTTCAAATAGCTCTGATATAGCAGAAACCACTAAATTATGAAATTGCTAAATTGGGAATTGTACTTCAACCCAGAACAAAAAATGTGCTTTGACGGACACTAAATATCTTGCCCAGCAACAACAGTACAGCGGTGGGTAACGAGAGATTTAGAGGGATTTAAATTTGAGGCCTAGTATTTAGGCGCTGGGTGACAGGTATGGGTTTAGTGACAGAATTAGACTTGGAAATACACAGTAGCGGGTGTGTGTGAAGTTATTCTGAATGACCCAATGTGCACCTTCAATATTATATACCCTTTTTGGGATAGATTTCAAATAGCTCTGATATAGCAGGAACCACTAAATTATGAAATTGCTAAATTGGGAATTGTACTTCAACCCAGAACAAAAAATGTGCTTTGACGGACACTAAATATCTTGCCCAGCAACAACAGTACAGTGGTGGGTAACGAGAGATTTAGAGGGATTTAAATTTGAGGCCTAGTATTTAGGCGCTGGGTCACCGGTATGGATTTAGTGACAGAATTAGACTTGGAAATGCACAGAAGCGTGTGTGTGAAGTTATTCTGAATGACCCTATGTGCACCTTCAATATTATATACCCTTTTAGGGATAGATTTCAAATAGCTCTGATATAGCAGAAACCACTAAATTATGAAATTGCTAAATTGGGAATTGTACTTCAACCCAGAACAAAAAATGTGCTTTGACGGACACTAAATATCTTGCCCAGCAACAACAGTACAGCGGTGGGTAACGAGAGATTTAGAGGGATTTAAATTTGAGGCCTAGTATTTAGGCGCTGGGTCACCGGTATGGATTTAGTGACAGAATTAGACTTGGAAATGCACAGAAGCGTGTGTGTGAAGTTATTCTGAATGACCCTATGTGCACCTTCAATATTATATACCCTTTTAGGGATAGATTTCAAATAGCTCTGATATAGCAGAAACCACTAAATTATGAAATTGCTAAATTGGGAATTGTACTTCAACCCAGAACAAAAAATGTGCTTTGACGGACACTAAATATCTTGCCCAGCAACAACAGTACAGCGGTGGGTAACGAGAGATTTAGAGGGATTTAAATTTGAGGCCTAGTATTTAGGCGCTGGGTGACAGGTATGGGTTTAGTGACAGAATTAGACTTGGAAATACACAGTAGCGGGTGTGTGTGAAGTTATTCTGAATGACCCAATGTGCACCTTCAATATTATATACCCTTTTTGGGATAGATTTCAAATAGCTCTGATATAGCAGGAACCACTAAATTATGAAATTGCTAAATTGGGAATTGTATTTCAACCCAGAACAAGAAATGTGCTTGAACGGACACTAAATAACTCGCCCAGCTACAGCACTAGGGACAGATTTAGCTGGATATAAATTTGAGGCCTAGTATTTAGGCGCTGGGTGACCGGTATGGATTTAGTGACAGAATTAGACTGGGATATGGCCAAAAAATGAACAGACTATTGCTGGTTAAATGCACTTGGTGTGACAGCTTCACCCTGATGTAGGCTTTAGCCAAAAAACAACCACACCATTGAGGGTTAAATGCACTTGGTGACAGGCGCAGCTTGCCCCTGATTTTGTATATGGCCAAAAAATGAACAGACTATTGCTGGTTAAATGCACTTGGTGTGACAGCTTCACCCTGATGTAGGCTTTAGCCAAAAAACAACCACACCATTGAGGGTTAAATGCACTTGGTGACAGGCGCAGCTTGCCCCTGATTTTGTATATGGCCAAAAAATGAACAGACTATTGCTGGTTAAATGCACTTGGTGTGACAGCTTCACCCTGATGTAGGCTTTAGCCAAAAAACAACCACACCATTGAGGGTTAAATGCACTTGGTGACAGGTGCAGCTTGCCCCTGATTTTGTATATGGCCAAAAAATGAACAGACTATTGCTGGTTAAATGCACTTGGTGTGACAGCTTCACCCTGATGTAGGCTTTAGCCAAAAAACAACCACACCATTGAGGGTTAAATGCACTTGGTCGCAGCTTGTGCTGGCGCACCACAAGACACAAAATGGCCGCCGATCACCCCAGAAAAATGAGACTGACAAACGGTCTGTGCAGCCTAAAAACAGTGAGCAATTGAGGATCAGCAGCTCAATGATCCACAGCTGCAGATCGATCAGTTAATCAAGTCCTTTGGAGGAGTTAATCTGCCTAATCTCGCCCTACTGTCGCAGCCGCAACCTCTCCCTACGCTAATCAGAGCAGAGTGACGGGCGGCGCTATGTGACTCCAGCTTAAATAGAGGCTGGGTCACATGGTGCTCTGGCCAATCACAGCCATGCCAATAGTAGGCATGGCTGTGATGGCCTCTTGGGGCAAGTAGTATGACGCTTGTTGATTGGCTGCTTTGCAGCCTTTCAAAAAGCGCCAAGAAAGCGTCACAAAAGCGCGAAGAAAGCGACGAACACCGAACCCGAACCCGGACTTTTACGAAAATGTTCGGGTCCGTGTCACGGACACCCCAAAATTCGGTACGAACCCGAACTATACAGTTCGAGTTCGCTCATCCCTAGTTCTGAGATCTTTGTCAGCCTTCAGTAAGATTGCTATAGCAAGTCTTCAACACATTTAGTCTCTGCATGTGGAATCTTCCATGGCAAAATAGATAGTAGGATACTACATGTGTCTGTGAATATAGCAATATAGTGTGTGAATGAATGGGATGTGCACCTCAGGTTCACATGCTAGCTAGGACATTACTGCTGAAGTACTCACAGGACATCAGAAAGTTTTAACTTAGTAGTACTCACATTTATTTCAATCAGGAGATCTTAGTAGACTTAATAAAAGTTAAGTTTTATTATCTGGGATAAGAGAGGTCATTAGCCTTAACAGGCCTGAATTGTTTGTTCGGCCTAGGAAGACACCTGCAGTAAATCCAAATGCAACTTAACTTTTGGAACTGATAGACTGGTCAGAAAAAGTATATGAACCTTCACTTACTTGTAAACTCAAAATATCAGAAATATGAAAGTTTGTTCACGAGCCAATGCAAGTTCCAAAGTGGCCATGTTATGGACAGTCTATAGAGAGGTGTGTGAAACAAGTAACAGAGGTTTCTGGCAAAGTGTATACTCATGAGAAATGAGAAGGATTCATTAGAGGCCAGGAAGCAAGCAGAAGAATGATGTCTAGGAATGAATCAAAGCAAGATTTGATGAATATTGTTGGTTGAAGCTTTTTCATTTTTTTTACAATGTGTTTTCAGTGTTTGTTAATAGAGACAGAATATAAATAAAATAGTTTTTAAATTTTTGTGGAGTTTATATTAACCGCCTCCGGACTGCCTAACGCAGGATCGCGGTCCGGAGGCGGCTGTCTCAGGCAGAGTCACGCATTGGCGCGTCCTCTCGCGAGATGACTCTCACAGCCGGCCCGTGATGCGCATGCACGGGCCGGCTGTGAGCGTCATCTCGCGAGAGGACGCGCCAATGCGTGACTCTGCATGAGACAGCCGCCTCTGGACCGCGATCCTGCGTTAGAGGGGTATTACATCATCAGCCTGCCAGCCAATGATTTTCAAAAAAACGAATCACAAGCCGTATAACACCTTATATTTATAAATATAAGGTATTAAATGGCTTCTCTGGTCCTTTTTGGTCGGTTGGTTCCAGCAGAGGAGCAGACATCACAGTGAGTACACCAAACACCACACATAGCCCCAGATCACCCCCCATCACCCCAATTAACCCCTTGATCACCCCTGTCAATCACCTAGTGAAAGGGAAAAAAGTGATCAGTGTAAACTGTCACTTTTTTTTCACTGGAATTGACTGTTTTAGGATAGTTTAGGCCCCTTGGTTAAGTAGTTAGCGATCGTTTAGCGCCCAGCCCACCGCACCGCAGTCACTGATTAGCGTAACGCTAATCAGCATTTGTACTTTTATAGTATCTGTGTGATTAAAACTGATCACAGTCAGATCTATAAAAGTATTAGTGTCACCTTAGTTCGCCCTCCACCCAAAACGCAGCGTTTGCCTGATCGGTCGCCCACATGTGCGTTCTCCCACGCCCGCCCCGCCGCAGTGACAAAAAAATATATATATTTTTTATCACTGCACAATCACTTTATAAGCGCTATGGCGATAAAAAAAAAATCAGTTTTGATATTTTTTATCAATCGCAGCGGCTTCTGGTACTTCGCTAGCCTCCCATTTGTAAGACAGGCTTGCTTTTTTTTCTTGGGTAGTCTCAAGGAATACCCCCTAAATTTAGTAGTCCAAATGTCAAATAAGGGGTATTCTTCTGAAGAGGCCTACAGGCTTCTGACCCAGTCGGATGAGGAATGGAAACCCTCATCTGACTAATCCAGCGGGTCAGAATATGAACCTGTAGAAAGCAGTGGCAGTCTGACCCAAAGTTCGGACGAGGAGGTTGAGGTCCCTGATACCACCAGGCGTACCCGGCCCTGTGTTGCTACACCACAGGTTGCACAGGATCCGCTTCAAAGGCAGCAGAGTGGGGCTGGCGCTGTCGGATTACGTGGTGAGGCACACACCAGCAGCGCAGCCCACCCTGGACCTAGTACCAGCACTGCCGTACAACATGGTGAAGTGGCGAGCACCAGAAGGGCAGTTGAAGCTGGTGTGGTGGCTTAGATGGGGTAACTATTGCATGTGCCACCGTGCCACAGAAAGGCCCGTAGAGTCCCTGAGGTGCTGGCAAACCCTGATTGGCAGTCCTCAACTTCAGCCGCACCATTAGCTCCCCCTTTGACCGCCTAGTCTGGAGTTCGAGTTGAGAAAACTCAGATCAGTTCGGCACTGGTATTTTTTGAGCTGTTCTTGACTGCGGAGCTCTTGGACATAGTCGTGGCAGAAACAAATCGGTATGCCACTCAATTTATAGCTGCCAACCCGGGAAGCTATTATGCCCAGCCTTTCCGGTGGAAACCCGTCCAAGTTTCCGAATAAAAAAAAATTCTGGGCCTTCTCCTCAACATGGGTCTAACCAAAAAGCATGAATTGCGGTCATATTGGGTCCACAAACCCAATTCATCACATGCCCATGTTCTCTGCTGCCATGTCCAGGGCACGATTTGAGGCCATCCTGCGTTTCCTGCACTTTAGCGACAACACCACCTCCCATCCCAGAGGCCACCCAGCTTTTGACCAGCTCCACAAAATTCGGCCCCTCACTTCAACAACAAATTTGCAGATTTTTATACCCCTGAGCAAAACATCTGCGTAGACGAGTCCCTTATACATTTTACTGGGCTCCTTGGCTTCAAACAATACATCCCAAGCAAGCGCGCCTGGTATGGGGTCAAATTGTATAAGCTCTGTGAAAGGGCCACAGGCTATACCCACAAATTTGGGATCTATGAGGGTAAAGATAAGACCCTGGAGCCGGTCGGTTGCTCTGACTACCTGGGGAGCAGTGGGAAGACAGTCTGGGACTTGGTGTCACCCTTGTTTGGCAAGGACCATCTTTATGTGGACAATTTCTACACAAGTGTGCCCCTCTTCAGGCATTTGTTCCTAGAACAGATTGGCTGCTGTGGCACCATGCGACCTAGTCGCCGGGGCTTCCCCCAACGGCTCGTTATCACCCATCTTGCAAGGGGGAGAGGACTGCCTTGTGTAACGAAGAACTGCTTGTGGTAAAATGGAGAGACAAGCGTGACATTTACATGCTCTCCTCCATTCACGCAGAAACAACAATACAAATAGAACGAGCAACCAGTGTCATTGAAAGGCCCCTCTGTGTCCACAACTATAATTCGCTCATGGGAGGGGTGGACTTCAATGACCAGATGTTGGCTCCTTATTTAGTTTCCCGACGCACCAGACGCTGGTATAAGAAGGTGTCTGTATATTTGATTCAATTGGCCGTATATAATAGTTTTGTTCTCTACAGTAAGGCTGGGAGAACAGGATCCTTCCTCAAATTTCAGGAAGAGATCATCGAGAACCTCCTGTATCCAGGAGGTTCCGTGGCCCCAACCACCAGAGTAGTGAGCCGTCTACACGAGCGACATTTACCCCAATGTCGTTGCCGGTACCTCAACCCAACCGTCACCCCGAAAAAGATGTTGTGTCTGTAGCAGGAGTGTAATAAGGCGTGACACCCGCTATTTTTGTGTTCATGCTGAGGGGAGTGTTTCCGGAAGTACCACACACAGGTAAACTTAGCATAGGGATTGCATCTCACAGGACAGGCACACAGGGCTATTAGGGCCCATTCACACAGAGCTGCTGCAAACTTCTTCTTTCACCTGGGACAAAGTACATAATGTACTTCGCCATATCTCTGGGCGATTTGCGCTTTGCACATTGTCCCATGGGGAAGGAGAGGTTTGTCCTATAAAGGTAAAAAAAAAAAAAAAAATCACCGGTAAGCAAAAAAGTTCTGTTCAAAAAGTTAAATAAAGTTTATATGTTTTCGTTCAAATGTTATTATAAAGTTTTTTTTTTGGTTTTTTATATTTTTTTTACCTTCCAGGTGGACCAACCGATCGACTAGCTGCAGCACTGATGTGCATTCTGACAGAAGCATTACGCTGCTGTCAGATTACACAAAAGTCGGTGTATGCGGCGCTGCAAGACGAGATTTCTCCTCTGCAGTAAAAGATACGTTTGCCGAGGCATATGAGCTGAGGGGCGGCGGTGTTTATATGCTTTGGCAAACACTTTGTATATAAAAAAATAAAAAATAAATCCCGGCAATGATTTATTAATCCACATCGATTGATGTGAATGGAGAAATCGGGTTTGCAAGGGCATACGAGCTAAGTGGGTATAGATGTTGGGCGATGATCGATGCGAATGAAGAAATCTGTGCCGTTCAATTTTTCTTTCAGCCCAGAGGCTGAACGGAAAAAAAAAAAATCTCATTACCTGTATGCTCAATATAAGGAGAATAGCAGAAACTCCTAATGCTAGCCATACATGTAATTGTAACAGTCCTACAGGCTCACCTGAGTCAGAGGACAGCTGGCTGGAGGTAGGAGTGGAGCCCAGTGGCAAGGACCGCAGGCAGGTAGTAGGTGCAGGAAGTCTGGCAGAGGCGTAGTCGGTAGGCAGGCGGTGGGTCAGGGCAGGCGGCAGTAAGCGTGGTCAGACAATCCGGATGGCAACGGTGGTAGCAGTTCAGTAGGTAGGGACAAAGCAGAAGAGTAGTCGGTAGGCAGGCGGTGGGTCAGGGCAGGCGGCAGTAAGCGTGGTCAGACAATCCGGATGGCAACGGTGGTAGCAGTTCAGTAGGTAGTAGCAAGAGCAGCAGATGAGGAGAAGCTTGATCAAGGCTCAGGAGCTCAATAATCAGCAAGCTAGAGTGCAAGGGGCTGGACTTATATAGGGAAGTACCAGGTGTGGGGAATCAAGGGTGATGAGCAAGGCTTGGCAAGACTGAGGTTACATAATAGGTTTCAGGGAGGAATGTCCAGAGAGGATGGTAGCCTAGTAAGCAGGGCTACTGCCTGGGATGTGGCTGGTCACGGGTTCGAATCCCGACAGTACTCCCCCCCCTTCCAAGGTGACCTCCGGGCACCGCAGGGGCAGGCTTACCGGGGTGCCGTTGGTGGAACTCTTTTACCAGTCTGGGGGCGTGGACATTTCTCTTCTGGCTCCCAGGAGTTATCCTCGGGAGGGTAACCCTCCCACCCAATTAGGTATTGTAGTCTTCCCCGGTGGATCCTGGAGTCGAGGATCTTTGCGACAACGTATTCTTCTTCACCCTGTACCCTCACAGGTGGTGGATGGGGGCGAGTGGCGGCCTGTGAAGGTGTTCTCCACGTATGGCTTGAGGAGTGAGCAATGGAAGACAGGGTGCACCCTAATGGAGTCCGGAAGGTCGAGCCGGAACTTGACCTCATTGATTTCTGCTGTGATTCGGAACGGACCCATGTATCTTTGGGCCAACTTTTTGGAGGGGACCTTCAATCTGAGGTTCCTGGTGGACAGCCACACCTGGTCTCCCACATGGAAGCCCGGGGTGGGTTTGCGGCGTCTGTCTGCTCCCTGTTTAAAGCGCCTCTGGGCGAGCTGGAGGTTGTCTATAATGTTCTTTGTGCCTCCTGTAGGGTTGTTAGGCGTTCGTCCACTGCTGGGAGGGTGGAGGCGACGGGTAGGTGGGGAATGAACACCGGGTGCGAGCCTGTGTTAGCAAAGAAGGGGCTGTGCTTGGTTGAGCTGTGCTCAGCATTGTTGTAGGCGAACTCGGCCGTGGGGAGATGATCAAGCCAGTCATCCTGCAGGTGGGAGCTGAAACAGCGTAGGTACTGCTCTAGGGTCTGATTAGTTCTCTCAGTCTGCCCGTTTGACTGAGGATGGAAAGCAGAGGACAGGTTCACTTTAACCCCGAGCGCCAGGCAGAAGTTCTTCCAGAACTTTGAGGCAAATTGTACGCCTCGGTCGGAGACCACGTCGTCCGGGATCCCATGCAGCCTGAAGACCTCTCTGAGAATTAGATCGGCCGTCTGTTTGGCGTGGGTAGGCCTTTGTAGGGGATGAAATGGGCCATCTTGGTGAGACGGTCGACCACGACCAGGATGGTGTTCATCCCTTTTGAAGGAGGAAGGTCTACCACAAAGTCCATGGAGATCGAGCCCCATGGGCGGGAGGGAATAGGGAGGGGTTGTAACAGACCCACGGGAGAGGAACGAGGAGTCTTATTGCGGGCACAGACCGCTGCACGAGGAGATGTACCTCTTGATGTCCTCCTTGTATGTTGGCCACCAGAAGGAGCGGGAGAGAAGCTCCTGGGTCTTTCTTGTGCCAAAATGGCCGGCCAGCTTGGAGTCATGGTTGAGTTTGAGCACCTTCGAGCCGTGCGATTTCTGGTACATATAGTTGTAGGTCCTGATGAAACCAATGACCGTTCTTAAACGTAAGGCTGATATTCCCTGTGGGGTGGGCGAGGAAGGGGTCATTTTCATATCCTTCTTTGATTGTGCCCAGGAGTTCTTTAGAGTAGGTGGCCCCTACGACCCTTCTCTCAGGTAAAGATGTTATTTTGGCCCTTGTTACTCTGTGAGGGCTCGGAAAACATTCTGGAGAGGGCGTCAGCCTTGCCGTTTTTTGATCCGGGGCGATAGGTGATGAGAAAGTTGAAGCGGGAAAAGAATAGGCTCCATCTGGCCTGTCTGGCTGAGAGTCTCTTAGCGCTGCGGATGAACTCGAGGTTCTTGTGGTCAGTTAGTACGATTATGGGGTTGGTGGCTCCCTCCAGCAGGTGTCTCCACTCAGAGAAGGCATCCTTGATCGCCAGTAGTTCTTTGTTCCCGATGTCATAGTTCTTCTCGGAGGGGGACATCTGGCGGGAGAAATATGCGCACGGGTGTAATAGCATCCTTCTCCCCTGTCCGTTGTGACAAAACTGCCCCCACCGCGGAGTCTGATGCATCCACTTCGACTGTAAATGGGAGCTCGGGGTTCGGGTGGATTAGGATTGGGGCAGAAGTGAAGAGGAGTTTCAACTTGGTGAAGGCCTCCTGGGCCTCGGGTGTCCAGGAGAAGGGGACTGCCTTCTTGGTGAGTTGGGTGATTGGTGCTATGACCTTGGAGAAGTTCCGGATAAACTTCCGATAGAAGTTGGCGAAGCCAATGAATCTTTGTATCTCCTTCTCGTTTTTCGGAACGGGCCAGTTCATCACAGCTTGGACCTTCCCCGGGTCCATACTTAGGCCCTCTGGGGAGATGATGTATCCGAGGAACTGAGTGGTGGTTCGCTCAAACTCGCATTTCTCTAGCTTGATATAGAGAGAGTTCTGTCGGAGTCTCTGCAGTACCCTGCGGACGTGTTCGCGGTGCTGCTCGAGGTCTTCAGAGAAGATCAAGATGTCGTCCAGGTAAACGACTACAAACAGATCCAGCATGTCCCTGAGGACGTCGTTAATGAAGTGCTGGAAGGTGGCGGGAGCATTGCAGAGTCCGAAAGGCATGACCAGGTACTCGAAATGACCATAACGTGTCCGGAAGGCGGTCTTCCATTCGTCCCCAGGGCGGATTCGGACGAGGTTGTAGGCCCCTCGAAGGTCGAGTTTAGTGAAGATCTTCGCTGCCCGGAGTCTCTCAAGGAGTTCTGAAATCAGTGGGAGCGGGTACCGGTTTTTTTACGGTTATGTCGTTAAGCTTTCTGTAGTCTATGCAGGGACGCAGGGAGGAGTCTTTTTTCTCTACGAAGAAAAAGGGGGCTCCCGCGGGGGAGGTGGAGGGCCGGATGAACCCCTTCCTCAGGTCCTCGTCCAGGTACTCTTTCAGAGCCTTGAGTTCAGGCTCTGAGAGGGAGTAGATACTGCCAAAGGGTATTTCGGCCCCGGGCAACAGTTCTATAGGGCAGTCGTAGGGTCGGTGTGGTGGCAGCTTGTCTGCGTTTTTCTTGTCGCAGACATCCTGGAACTCGCGGTATTGAGAGGGTAGCAGATCCTTGACGGATAGTTTTGAGATGGTGGTGTCTTCGGGTGGAAGGACGGGTTTGTGGGAGCAATTTAGCGAGCAGAACTCGGACGGGAATCGTATGCAGCGGGTTTCCCAGTCCACCGAGGGGTTGTGGGTGGCCAACCATGGGATGCCCAAGATCACTGGGAACTTCGGGGAGGCGATCAGAGAGAAGTGGATCTTTTCACGGTGATCTGGTTCTATGAGGAGTTGTAGTTCGGTGGTCTCGTGAGTGGCCGGCCCCGAGGAGAGTGGGGATCCGTCGACGGTTTCCAGGTCAACGGGGGCTGCCTTGATTGTCAGTGGAATATTCTTTTCGCGGGCGAAGGTTAGGTCCATGAAGTTGCCTCCCGCCCCGGAGTCTAACATCGCTGAACAGGGGAGTTGTCGCCCCTCAATCTCGATGAGGATGGGGACGATGAAGTGGGATCCATGAGCCGCCGTGTTGTTATTTTCAGGGGCTGCTGGTGGGGTTGGAGTCTGTGGTTGCTCCTTTAGTTCCGTGACGGCAATAGTCTTTCGGATCTTATGAGGACATTTGATGGCAAAATGACCCGGCTCCCCACAGTAGAGGCAGAGGTTTTCGGCCAGCCGTCTCTCCTTCTCAGCTGTGGATAGAGACCTACGTAGAGCGTCGACCTGCATAGGTTCAGTTGCTGACTGGGGGTCGCGCTGGGCGGTGGAAGAGAAGGAATAAGTGGGTCTGTGGTCCAAGGACCAGAGTCTTTCTTTCTTCCTCTCGGAGAGTCTTTGATCTATCCGGATGCATAACTGAATGAAGTCATCCAGATCGTCCGGGGCCTCAACTCTGGCGAGTTCGTCCTTTATTAATTCGGACAGGCCTCGCCGGAATTGGCTCCTCTGTGCCGCTGGGTTCCAGGTGGTGTCCGTGACCCAACGGCGAAACTCAGCGGTGTATTCAGGCGACGGAGCGTCTCCCTTGCCGCAGACTATGTAGTCGCGCCTCGGCTGTCGCACAGCGGTTGGGGTCGTCGAAGACTTGGCTCATTGCGGTGATGAAGTTGTTTAGGTTGTTCAGGAGCTGACTGTTAGTCTCCACGTATGGTGATGCCCATGCTAATGCTTCATCCGTCAGGAGATTGACCATGAATAGCACCTTCTTTTTCTCGGTGGTGAAGGGGGCCGGGTACATCTGAAAATAGATGCGGCATTGGTTTAGAAACCCCCGATACTGGCGTCTGTCACCGCCGAATCTTGATGGGAGTGGCATGCGGGTGTCTGCAGCCGTGCCGCGGACGTCCAGGAGTTGCCTCTGTAGTTCAATAATCTCGCTCTGTTGGCTTTGGACTACGACTTGGAGCTGGGCAAATTTCTCCTGATATGTAGTACCAAATTCTTGAAGTTCAGAGACCTGCTTACGCAGAGTGGCCATTGCGGACTCCATAGTGTGGCTGATTATTCTGTAACAGTCCTACAGGCTCACCTGAGTCAGAGGACAGCTGGCTGGAGGTAGGAGTGGAGCCCAGTGGCAAGGACCGCAGGCAGGTAGTAGGTGCAGGAAGTCTGGCAGAGGCGTAGTCGGTAGGCAGGCGGTGGGTCAGGGCAGGCGGAAGTAAGCGTGGTCAGACAATCTGGATGGCAACGGTGGTAGCAGTTCAGTAGGTAGGGACAAAGCAGAAGAGTAGTCGGTAGGCAGGCGGTGGGTCAGGGCAGGCGGCAGTAAGCGTGGTCAGACAATCCGGATGGCAACGGTGGTAGCAGTTCAGTAGGTAGTAGCAAGAGCAGCAGATGAGGAGAAGCTTGATCAAGGCTCAGGAGCTCAATAATCAGCAAGCTAGAGTGCAAGGGGCTGGACTTATATAGGGAAGTACCAGGTGTGGGGAATCAAGGGTGATGAGCAAGGCTTGGCAAGACTGAGGTTACATAATAGCTTTCAGGGAGGAATGTCCAGAGAGGATGGTAGCCTAGTAAGCAGGGCTACTGCCTGGGATGTGGCTGGTCACGGGTTCGAATCCCGACAGTAATGATTGCGGAGACCCTCAAATGCCAGGGCAGTAAAAACACCCCAAAAATGACCCCATTTTGGAAAGAAGACACCCCAAGGTATTCGCCGAGGGGCATATTGAGTCCATGAAAGATTAAAATTTTTGTTTTCCAAGTTAGCGGAAAGGGAGACTTTGTGAGGAAAAAAAATAAATAACAATTTCCGCTAACTTGTGCCAAATATTTTTTTTCTATGAACTCACCATGCCCCTCATTGAATACCTTGGGGTGTCTTCTTTCCAAAATGGGGTCACATGTGGGGTATTTATACTGCCCTGGCATTTTAGGGGCCCTAAAGCGTGAGAAGAAGCCTGTGATCCAAATGTCTAAAAATGTCCTCCTAAAAGGAATTTGGGCCCCTTTGCGCATCTAGGCTGCAAAAAAGTGTCACACATGTGGTATCGCCGTACTCAGGAGAAGTTGGGCAATGTGTTTTGGGGTGTCATTTTACATATACCCATGCTGGGTGAGATAAATATCTTGGTCAAATGCCAACTTTGTATAAAAAAAATGGGAAAAGTGGTCTTTTGCCGAGAGATTTCTCTCACCCAGCATGGGTATATGTAAAATGACACCCCAAAACACGTTGCCCTACTTCTTCTGAGTACGGCGATACCACATATGTGACACTTTTTTGCAGCCTAGGTGGGCAAAGGGGCCCACATTCCAAAGAGCACCTTTTGGATTTCACAGGGCATTTTTTTACACATTTTGATTTCAAACTACTTCTCACGCATTAGGGCCCCTAAAATGCCAGGACAGTATAATTACCCCACAAGTGACCCAATTTTGGAAAGAAGACACCCCAAGGTATTCCGTCAGGGGCATGGCGAGTTCCTAGAATTTTTTTTTTTTGTCACAAGTTAGCGGAAAATGATGATTTAAAAAAAAATTCTTACAAAGTCTCATATTCCACTAACTTGTTAAAAAAAAAAAAAAAAAAAAAAAACTTCCATGAACTCACTATGCCCATCATGAAATACCTTGGGGTGTCTTCTTTCCAAAATGGGGTCACTTGTTTGAAATCAAAATGTGTAAAAAAATGCCCTGTGAAATCCTAAAAGTGCTCTTTGGAATGTGGGCCCCTTTGCCCACCTAGGCTGCAAAAAAGTGTCACACATGTGGTATCGCCGTACTCAAGAGAAGTTGGGCAATGTGTTTTTGGGTGTCATTTTACATATACCCATGCTGGGTGAGAGAAATATCTCGGCAAAAGACAACTTTTCTCTTTTTTTTTTTATACAAAGTTGGCATTTGACCGAGATATTTATCTCACCCAGCATGGGTATGTCAGTCTTGATTCCTTGTTCGTAAGATGCGCCTAATTTATTAACGAATTAGGAGCATCTCGGGCACCAGAAACTCAAGTGTACACCAGTTAGGCCCCTTTCACACGGGTGAGTTTTCTGCGCGGGTGCAATGAATGCACCCGCACTGAATACAAACCCATTCATTTCAATGGGGCTGTGCATTGCGTGAGAATCGCAGCATGTTCTATATTCTGCGTTTTTCACGCAACGCAAATGAATGAATGGGGCTGCGCGAAAATCGCAAGCATCCGCAAGCAAATGAGGATGCGGTGCGATTTTCACTCATGGTTGCTAGGAGCTGATAGGGATAAGCAACCCCGGACCACATTAAAATCTATTCACTGTATTATTTTACCTTATAACATTGTTAAGGGAAAATAATAGCATTCTTAATACAGAATGCTTAGTAAAATGTGCCTTGAGGGGTTAAAAAAAATAAATAAAATAATTCACCTCATCCACTTGATCATGCAGCCGGCATCGTCTTCTTTCTTCTTCTTTCAGGACCTGCAAAAGGATCTTTGATGACATATGTAATAGTGCTCACCACGTAGTGAGCGATGTGACTTCAGCAACAATGCATGCACCATAATTTGTGATTTTTTTAGATAGTGGTGTAAAAACATTGACACATGCCTCCTTAGACTCTATTGATTAAAGTCAGAAGCACACACTCTCCATCTCATAAATTATAAACCATCTTCTCCATGAATGGGACAATTCATATCACCGTTATTTTTCTATTCTTTCGATTCCACAGACAGAAATGGAACAAATGGATGCCAAATGTGCATAACTGATACACAGGATATGTTTTTTTTTATTTAGTTTTTTTTTTACAGGATCCATATATTTTTTTTCTGTTCTTATGTCTGACTAATCAGAAGAACGGAAAAATAACAGTGATGTGAACTCTCCCTAACCTGTATCCAGTGTCATGGGTCGACTGAAAACTTAAAGTGGCCCTGGAAAAAAAATAAAAATAAAAGTGGCTCCATGTTGTAGGTAGGTCCAAATTGACAGAAGGCAGGGCAACGCTAGTAGGCTGGGTATGCAATACCATAATGCAACACAAAATACTGCCTCAACAGAACCAGATACCACAGTGCAGTACAAAATACCTCTCCAGAAACTGTCCTTTTGTGCTGATCAGCACCAGCTGCCATGTTCTGTCCTCCTCCAATTGTTACTGATTAAGATATGGGGCAGGGGGCTTCGTGGATGACATGCGGCCACAGCAACAAGCCAGCCCTACCTTCAGCATGCTGCCTGGACTGCCCCTGGAATAGTGTCAAGTAGTATGCTCTTTAAGTGGCCAAGGAAAGAAGAAAAATAAAATACCTGAGTCCTGTTGCAAGCTGCTTTCTCCGGTGCATGCCACAGGACTTTTCCAGCTTGTATCCCTGGCCATTTGTACACTGTCTCATATAGTAGCCTTTGGCCTATAAGGATGAATAGCAGGGCAGAGACCCATGGGGTCCTTTACCATCCTACAGTTTTCAATTGCATCACTATTCTGAGGACAGCCATATATCTGAATTCAGGAGAGCACCCGTGGCCGCTGTTCAGATATATGACATGATGATACTCCCAGCATAAATTAACATAGAGAGTGTCAAGTAATTTTATACCCGGACAGTGACCATTGCAAGGGCTCAGGTGGCACCTATTGCATTTTCTTACTGGAAAATGGATAATGGATCCGGTTACAAAATGGATCAGGTTCTGAAGAATGAGTTTGAAGGCAGGAGTTTTTTAGGGAGCACATACAGTTGTGTTCAAAATAATATCAGTCAGATATCACTAACCTGATCAATCACTGTTTTTGGTAGAAATTATATTTCTACATGGCAAATAATTTTACTAGCAGGTGTAGTAGAGTAATAGAAATCCAACAGACCCAACAGTCATGACATTCATGCTGCTAATTCTGTGTAATTGAATCACTAATTGAAAGGGGCATGTTCAAAATAATAGCAGTATGGAGTTCAATTATTTAATTAATTCTTTGAAACACAGGTGGCAATTATTGTCCTTACTTAAGGAAGGAAGGCAGCAAATGTTGTACATGCTGGTTACAGTGCATGTCTCTCAACAATTCTGAGGAAAATTGGTTGTTCCTGACATTGTTGAGAAGAACAGTGTACCTTGATTAAAAAGTTGATTGGAGAGGGGAAAACATATAACGAAGAGCAGAAAATCATAGAAATGGCAACCAAAACCTGAAAGACGTGGAAGAAAGCGAAAAACTACCATTCGAATGGATAGAAGAATAGCCAAAATGGCAAGGCCAACAATCAGCTTCAGGAAGATCAAAGAAGGTCTAAAGTTACCTGTGTGTACTGTTACAATTAGAAGACACCTATGTGAAGCCAAGCTATCTGCAAGAAGCCGCCGCTAAGTGCCACTGTTGAAAAAAAGACGTGCTGAAGAGGTTACAATTAGCCAAAGAGCACATTGACTGGCCTAAAGAGAAATGGCGCAACATTTAGTGGACTGATGAAAGTAAAATTGTTCTTTTTGGGTCTAGTGGCCGAAGACAGTTTGTCAAACGACCCCCAAACACTGAATTCAAGCCACAGTACACTGTGAAGCATGGTGGCGCAAGCATCATGAAATGAGGATGTTTCTCATACTACAGTGTTGGGTGTTGGGTTTATTTATCTCATACCAGGGATCATGGATCAGTTTGAATACATCATAATAGTTGAAGAGGTTATACTGCCTTATGCTGAAGAAGAAATGCCCTTGAAATGGGTGTCCCAATAAGCCAACGACCCCAAACACACCAGTAAGCATGTAACATCTTGGTTCCAGACCAACAAGATGGACGTTATGAAGTGGTCAGCCCAAACCTGTTCACAGGTGCCAGAAGTTGGTTGACTCCATGCAACACAGATGTACAGCAGTTCTCAGAAACAGTGGTTATACAACTAAATATTAGTTAAGTGATTCAAATGAAAGCAAAATCTTCAAACATTTTTCAGTTTATATAGTGAATGTTAGAGTTTGTAAAAAAGAATACAAACACTGCTATTTTTTTGAACAGTTTAATATCCACTTTTCTTCAATGTTTTTTAGAGGTATAACACAAATTTGATATATTTTTCTTCATGTTTTGATTTGGAAAAGAATGTGCAGTGTTCCCAATGCATTTGTGTGTATTGAAATAAAAGCTATTAGATGGATTTTGAGCTTTATTCACTTTTTTAAACACACTACTATTATTTTGAACACAACTTTAAATCTGTAGATGTTTTGAATTGACCTAATTGCTTGGGGTAGGGCATTGCAGGGAACTGACGCAGCTCAATATACATTTTGGAGATGTAAGTGAGCATAGAGCATGGGTAGGGTATTTAAAATCGCCCCCTTTCTCAATTTTAAACATACAAATAAACAAACAAAAAATTAACATAATGGGTATCACCGCATTTGAAATTGCTTCAACTATTAAAATATAACAATATTTATTGTGTATGGTGAATGCTGTAACAGAAGTAAAAAAAAAATAGCCAATTTGCAGGGTTTTTTTTCACATTACCCCTTAAAAATGTAATAAAAAGTCATTAAAAAGTCATATGAACCCTAAAATTATACCAATAAAACTACAGTTCACACTGAAAAAATGATTCCTCACACAGTAGTGATGAACTGCATAGGCAATATTTGTTTTCACAATATTTAGCAAATTTTTTGCATGATATTCGCAATAAATGTTCAAAATCTAGAATTTGTGATCTCGTTATTTTCGCGATTACGCAAATCAGCATTAATGATGCACATATTTTGTGCGCTATACATGCAACTTCACATTTTATCAGGTCTGAGTAGATATTACTGATTGGTGCACTAAGTATTGTTGTGACATCACAGGACTGTCTGTAGCATGTATGTATGGACAGCAGAGAAACAGTAATTCCTATCACACTACCTAACACCCTGCACTGGAACCCAATAAGCTACACTATATCACTATCTAACCTACATTGACTATCTCCCACTAACTATCTGTATTATATATTGTAATATTCTGAAGCAGGGTAGGTGACACAGATGCAATAGTCCCAATGCACACACTCCACAGGGTTCAGCAAGATAACAGAAATAAACAAACCAAAAACACATTCGCCTGGTTTGGCTAAACAGAAGTAACAGCAAAACGCATTCACCTGGCTCAGCTGGTATAATGACTGAGGCCCCTGCCTCACTCTCCCAGAGTATGGTAACACTTGGCTCTGTTACCAGCCTGTAGACTGCTGGTGTCTCTCAGCTGGGTTGTTTTGCAGAGACACTGCTGGTTCCCTCAGACTTTTATGCATCTTTAATGAGGGACTGTTTTCCTCAGCTGAGCGGGCTGAGTCTTACCCACTTTCTGTAATAGAGTGGAAATGGTGAATCCCACCACCACCTATTCCCCACTCCAACCAAGCCGGCCCTGATTTTGCCATTTACCAACAGTTCAACTAAGCTGCTCAACAAAACAACATTATCCGTCTTTTAATATCTCGCCCAGCTTAACTTTCTTGGCGAGATATATATACTCCCTCCAATACAATTCCTCCTGTCTTCCTACATATCCCCCCCCCCCCTCCTCTCCAGGCCAGAGGTCTGGCCCCTTTGAGCCACCATGCAATGGATTCTTGACAGTGTGTCTGCATTGCCCTGTGACTTCCCTGATCTATGTTCTAGGGAGAAATTTTAATTCTGTAGAGCAAGAAACCATCTTGTAACCCTGGCATTCTTTTCGCTATTAAGCTTCATCCAAACCAGTGGGGCATGGTCTGACATTAGTTTAAATTTCCTACCTAGTGATCAGTTCATCAACTCTGGGCATGGGATATGCATCAAATTCGGAGATTTCATTGAGCTTCCTAAAGTCATTGCAAAATTGCCACGTCCCATTTGGTTTGGGAATCAACACTATCGGGCTGGACCACCCACTTTGTGACTCTTCTATTACCCCCAATTCTAGCATACGTTTCATTTTGACCGAGACTGCTTCCCGACAGGCTACTGGTATTCTAGGTTTAGTTTTTTTTCCTGGCCCAGTAACAATGTCATGTTTTACTAGGTGGGTCCTCCCAGGCAGGTCAGAGAACTTTGTTTTATTCTTCTGCAGAAACTGTTTTACTTCCTGCTGTTGGGTCTCGGAGAGGGTTTATCCTATTTTAATTGTGGGAGCTGGATGAGGTGACATACTACTCTTGGGGCTGGCAGCGACCAAGGCCTCCCTGTCATTCCAATGTTTTATTAAGTTTACATGATACACTTGGTATTATTTACGTCTTCCTGGTTGATGTACCTTATAATTTATTTCTCCGACTTTCTCTACTACCTCATAAGGACCTTGCCACTTTGCCAAGAATTTACTTTCGACTGTTGGTTCCAAGACTAACACCCTGTTGCCTGGATTGAACTGTCTGATTTTCGATGCCCTGTTATATACTCTACGTTGCGCCTCGTGCGCCTTTTGCAGATGCTCTCTAACAATGGGCAAAACCTTTTTGTTTCGATCCTGCATTTGCACCACATGTTCAATAACACTTTTATAGGGGGTGGCCTCAGCTTCCCAGGTTTGTTTTGCCACGTCTAACAATCCGCTTGGGTGTCGACCATAAACCAGCTCAAAAGGTGAGAAACCTGTAGAAGCCTGCGGCACCTCCTGTATGGAGAACATCAGGTATGGGAGGAGACAGTCCCAGTCACGACCGTCTTGTTCCACTACCTTTTTTAGCATATGCTTTAGGGTCTTATTAACTCTCTCGTCTAACCCATCTGTTTGAGGATGATATACCAAGGTACATAAGTGTGTCACTTTCAACAACTGACACAGCTCCTTCATTACCCTGGACATAAATGGGGTGCCTTGGTCGGTCAGGATTTCTTTTGGGATTCCCGTCCCAGAGAGCATAAAGAACAACTCGCGTGCAATACTATTAGAAGCTGTATGTCTCAAGGGAACCGCTTCTAGATATTGTGTGGCATAGTCTACAACCACTAGGATGTATTCGTGTCCCCGGCCCGGCTTTACAATAGGCCCTAATAAATCTATCCCTAAACTCTCGAAGGGTATCTCGATGATAGGGAGGGGTATCAGGGGACTGCGAAAATGCTTCACAGGTGCTTTTATCTGGCATATCGGGCAGGACTTACAGTACTCCTTGACATCTCGGTAGACCCCATCTAAAAAAAACTCCGGATAACCCTTTCTTGGGTCTTCTCAGCTCCCAGGTGCACCCCTAGGACATGGCTATGTGCCATCTCAAGTACTTTGCATCTATAGGGCTGAGGGAACAGCAACTGCTCAATGATTTCCAGGTCTTAATTGACCACTCTATACAGGAGATTATTATTCATAGTTAGGAAATTGCTGATCTACCTGTCACAGATGGTGTTGCAGAAAGCTGGAACTTATAAATAAACATCCGACTGGCTTGATCCCAAACTAAGGAGCATATGGGTGAGCCCTATAAAACCCCTAGAGCTCTCCCTGACTGCTATGTGTCAGGGAAGGTGTACAGGAAACTAGAAGACACAAAATGAATATCTGACTGACTGGATCCAAAACTAAGGAACAAAAGGGAGAGCCGTGCATCAGACCTGGCACTCTCCCTGACTGCTCAGCCTATGTGAAAGGACGGGAAGGAATGGGTAAGGGAAGGAGAGGACCTGATGGCCGTGAATGAGGGACTTTGGCACGAGCGCAGGTCTCGCAGGCTGCCACAAAACCCTCAACCAACTTACGAAGTGCCGGCCACCAGAATCTGAGCGATGAGATCCACTGTGGCTCTTGCCCCCGGGTGCCCAGCAAAGACAGTATTGTGGTGTTCCTTAAAAATCTTGTGTATTAAAGCGAGAGGCACAAACAACCTCCCAGGAGGACAAAGATCAGGAGCCTCTGACTGGGCTACCTGAACCTCTGCCTCCAATTCAGGATAAAGAGCAGAGACCACCACACCTTCAGCCAAAATGGGACCTGGGTCTTCAAAATTCCCACCTCCCGGAAAACAACGTGACAGGGCATCCGCCTTCACATTCTTAACCCCAGGGCGGAACGTGACAACAAAATTAAACCTGGAAAAGAACAAAGACCATCTGGCCTGTCTCGGGTTCAGATGCTTGGCTGACTCCAAGTAGGCCAGATTCTTATGGTCAGTAAACACGGTAATAGGGTGTCTGGCTCCCTCTAGCCAATGGCGCCATTCCTCAAAAGCCAATTTGATGGCCAACAATTCCCTATCTCCCACATCGTAATTTCTCTCTGTGGAGGAGAGGTTCTTCGAGAAAAAGGCACACGGTCGCCATTTGGCAGGAGAGGGACCCTGAGACAAGACCGCACCCACACCCACCTCCGAAGCATCAACCTCAACTATGAAGGGTAGAGAAATATCAAGTTGTACCAAGATAGGAGCGGAAGCAAAACTCTCCTTGATATTAGAAAAAGCCTTACGCGCCTCTACCGACCAGGAGGAAAAATCTACCCCCTTTCTAAATTTCACGGAAGGTGTACAGGAAACTAGAAGACACAAAATGAATATCCCACTGACTGGATCCAAAACTAAGGAACAAAAGGGAGAGCCCTGCATCAGACCTGGCACTCTCCCTGACTGCTCAGCCTATGCGAAAATCCCAATGGTAGATGATCACATATCCTCGTACCTCGACTGTATAACACCTGAACACCCTATAATAGTGAGGGGACACGACCACCGGCTCCCTACACTTGATACGGAGAGAGTCAGGGTCACCTGGGATCCAGCAAACAGAAAAACACAAATGAATGAACAAAACTTATCTGTAGAAGACTCAGAAGTAGGATCAGCATGCACACACTCCAGGAAGGAATATAAACCGCAAAGTGAAGCATTCTGGGAAGAGATTTAAAGGGATGCAATCAGTGCAACTACATGACAGCTGAGAGAGGCTAACGAGATGAGAAAATGAAAGCAAAACACAAGGAAGCTCAAGGAGGAGGTTCTGAAAGGCATCTGTCAGAGCTTCTCAGATGTCTGGTGGTGACACTATGCCCATGCAAAGGTTTTTATGGTAGACGATTGCATGCCCACATACCTAATACTATGTGACACCTGAAAACCCTATAATAGTGAGGGGACACGACCACCGGCTTCCTGCACTTAATACGGACGGAGTCACGGTCACCTAGAATCAAGCCAGCAAGGAAACACAAATAAAGGAAACAGACTTATCTGAGGAATCAGCAGAAGCAGCCTCCAGCAGTGAACACAATCCAGGAAGAAGTATAAACAGCAAAGTGAGGCAGTATGGGAGGGAATATAAAGTGAGACAATTAGTGTAAATAGGTGACAGCTGGGAGAAAAGGAGATGACACAGTGAAACCAAAACAAAGCACGTCATGCAGGTAGGGAAGAACACCTAACAGACCTTCTCACAGAAGTAGCGGTGACAGTAACCCTCCCTCTACGGGTGGACTCTGGACACTCAGAGCCCACCTTCTCAGGATGAGACCTATGGAAAGCCCAGATAAGACGAGTGGCCTTAATATCCGCCACTGGGACCCACATCCTCTCCTCAGGACCATAACCCTCCCTATGAACGAGGTACTGGATAGAACCGCGGATAATGCGAGAATCCACAATCCTAGAGACCTGAAATTCAAGATTACCATCAACAACAATTGGAGGAGGAGGCAAAGAGGAGGGTACAGTGGGTTGGACATAAGGTTTTAATAGGGACCTATGAAAAACATTATGGATCTTCCAAGTCTGAGGAAGATCAAGACGGAAGGCAACGGGATTGACGACGGACAAGATCTTGTAAGGCCCAATAAACTTATGACCAAACTTCTAGGAGGGAACCTTTCATTTGATATTATCTGTAGACAACCACACCAGATCACCCACATTCAGGTCCGGACCAAGCACACGTCTCTTATCCGCCACACGCTAATATCTCTCACTCATCTTTTTCAGATTACCCTAAATCTTTTGCTAAATAAATGACAAAGACGAGGAAAATCTCTCCTCATCAGGTAAACCAGAAGATCCCTCTCTAGAGAATGTCCCAAACTGCGGATGAAACCCATATTCACCCAAAAATGGTGACTTATCAGAGGACTCCTGGCGACGGTTATTTAAAGCAAACTCAGCAAGGGACAAAAAAGAACACCAATCCTCCTGATTCTATGCCACAAAACAGCGCAGATATGTCTCCAGATTCTGATTGACGCGTTCGGTCTGACCATTCGACTGCGGGTGAAAAGCAGAAGACAACGACAACCGAACCCCCAAGCGAGAAAAGAAGGCCTTCCAGAATCTGGAAACAAATTGCGTGCCCCTATCAGAAACTATGTCTGAAGGAATGCCATGCAATTTAACAATGTGATCAACAAACGCTTGCACCAATTGTTTTAGCATTGGGTAACCCAGGAAAAGGGATGAAATGCGCCATTTTGCTAAAACGGTCCACTACTACCAGAATCACATTCTTTCCCGAGGAACGAGGCAGGTCCGTAATGAAGTCCATGGACAGATGCGTCCAAGGACGGGAAGGAATGGGTAACGGGAGAAGAGAACCCGATGCACGAGCGCAGGTCTCGCAGGCTGCCACAAAACCCTCAACTGTCTTACGAAGAGCCGGCCACCAGAATCTCTGTGCAATGAGATCCACTGTGCCTCTGCTCCCCGGGTGCCCAGCAAGTCCCAGGGGGACAAAGATCAGGAGTCTCTGCCTGGGCTGCCTGAACCTCTGCCTCCAAATCAGGATAAAGAGCAGAGACGACCACCCCTTCAGCCAAAATGGGACCTGGGTCTTCAAAGTTCCCCCCTCCCGGAAAACAACGTGACAGGGCATCCACCTTCACATTTTTAACCCCAGGGCAGTACGTAACAACAACATTAAACCTAGAAAAGAACAAAGACCACCTGGCCTGTCTCGGGTTCAGACGCTTGGCCGATTACAAGTAGGCCAGATTCTTATGGTCTGTAAACACGGTAATAGGGTGTCTGGCTCCCTCTAACCAATGGCGCCATTCCTCAAAAGTTATCCTCAAAAGCTAATTTGAGGGCCAACAACTCCCTATCTCCCACATCGTAATTCTGCAGAGGAGAGTTTCCTTGAGAAAAAGGCACACGGTCGCCATTTGGCAGGAGAGGGACCCTGAGATAAGACCGCACCCACACCCACCTCAATAGCGTCCACCTCAACAATAAAAGGTAGAGAGACATCAGGTTGTACCAAAATGGGAGCGGAAGCAAAACTCTCTTTGATACTAGAAAAGGCTTTAAGCGCATCTACGGACCATGAAGAAAAATCTACCCCCTTTTTAGTCATATCAGTGAGTGGCTTAACAACAGAGGAATAATTCAAAATGAACTTTCTGTAATAATTGGCAAAACCCCAAAACCGCATCAGCGCCTTCTGATTCTCAGGAAGCTCCCAATCAAGCACAGCGCGGACCTTCTCAGGGTCCATGCGAAAACCAGAAGCGGAGAGAAGAAAACCAAGAAATTGAATCTCCGGAACAGCAAACACAAATTTTTCCAGTTTAGCGTACAATTTATTATCCCGCAGAATCAGCAAGACCTGGCGTAGGTGGTCTCGATGAGTCTTGAAATCAGGAGAAAAAAATCAAAATGTCATCCAGATACACCAGTACAAATTTCCCCATTAAATGATGAAAAATGCTGTTCACAAAATGTTGGAAGACGGCTGGAGCATTCATCAAACCAAAAGGCATAACCAAATTCTCGAAATGACCCTCAGGGGTATTTAAGGACGTCTTCCATTCGTCCCCTTCCCTGACCCTGACTATGCCCCTCTTAAAACCAACTTAGAAAAAACCTTAGCCCCAACAAACTGGTAACAGGTCCGGGATCAGAGGAAGTGGATATGGGTCACGAATCGTGATACGGTTCAGCTCCCTGAAATCCAGACAAGGTCTTAAAGAACCATCTTTTTTACTTAACAAAAAAAAAACAGCGGCAAAAGGTGACTTCGAGGGTCGGATGTGTCCCTTTCTCAGGTTCTCAGAGATATAAGTACGCATAGCAACTCTTTCAGGTTGGGAGAGATTGTATAAATATGATTTTGGCAGTTTGGTGCCTGGGATGAGATTAATAGGGCAGTTGTACTCCCGGTGCGGGGGCAACTCCAGGACATCACTCTCGGAAAACACATCCGAAAATTCAGAGAGAAAAGATGGCACAGTCTTGGTAGAAACCTCTGAAAGAGACGCCGTGAGGCAATTCCCTCTGCAAAACTCACTCCAACCATTTATTTGCCTTGCTTGCCAATCAATGGTGGGGTTATGTTTAGTGAGCCAGGGTAGCCCCAACACTAGAGGAGTAGGTAATCCGCTTAAGATGAAACATGACATAGCCTCAACATAAGTGTCACCTACAGTCAAACGGATATTATGAACTATGCCCTTTAACTATCTTTGAGAAAGTGGAGCGGAATCGATAGCAAAAACAGGTATATCCTTTTCCAAAGTGCATACCTGGAAACCATGCGTTATTGCAAATTGATTTTCAGTGAGATTGACAGCTGCTCCACTATCTACAAAAATCTCGCAAACAATGTTCTTGCTGTCTAGCGCCACCCTGGCAGGTAGGAGAAAACGGGAACTACAAGTAAATGGCAAACCTTCAATTTCCGCGTCAACCTTGACAATAGTAGCAAATGGAAAGTTTGTAGAGGGTTTTTTTCTTTTTGTTTTTCTTTTATTACCTCAGAAAACTCCATGAATCTCCTAGAGGGGCAAACATTTGCCAAATGATCCTTAGAGTCACTCCACACTTTTTAACAAATATTGAACCTCACATCACTCCTCTGGAGAATTTGGCCTCTCCACCTACGAGGACTGAGAGATACCTGCAGGACCGACCCACTGATCTCACGAGTGCGGTGCCTTTGATGCACAACACAAAGGTGAGTACATTTATTGGCACCATTCGTGTTTGTTTCACCCCTTTATTTCATACTATCCTATGAGCGCCTTTCCCCCTTTTTCGCCACATATATCCTCCTCAGAGGGGATTGAGAGAGATTGAGACCCCTGCGCACTGAATGAGACAGCCCCACTGTCCTTGGACTGAATATGACAGGAAGGAGTAGTCTCCTCTCTCTCTCTAAGACGCCTGTCAATATGAACAGCTAGAGACATTGCAGATTCTAACGGGGCTGGTCTCTCATGAAAAGCAAATTCATCTTTCAATCTTTATGAAAGACCATGGCAAAATTGACTTCGGAGTGCAGCATCATTCCAACCAGTATCAGCTGCCCATCTCCGAAATTCTGAACAATATATCTCTGCGGACGGTTTACCCTGGCATAAAAGACGCAGTTTAGATTCAGCCAGAGCAATACGATCCAGGTCATCATATATCTGCCCCAGGGCTACAAAAAATTCATCCACCGATCGGAGGGGCCGTGCCCCAACCGGCAGCGAAAAGGCCCAAGACTGAGCGTTATCCCTGAGCAGCGAGATGATGATCCCCACCCTCTGCTCCTATCACCAGAGGAATGGGGAAGTAGGTGAAAATGGAGTTTGCAAGCCTCTCTAAAGCGAACTAAATTCTCACTACCCCCAGAGAACGCATCCGGAAGCGAGATCTTAGGCTCGGAACAAACTCCATGAACGCCAGCAGAATCGGTCACCTGAAACTGAGACACAGTTTTACGGAGATCTGCTACCTCCAGCGAAAGACCCTGCATGCGGTCAATCAAGGCTGAAACCGGATCCATGCTTAAGACGGGTATGGCGGCTAATAATGTCACGGATGGTGTTGCAGAAAGCTGGAACTTAGAAATAAACATCTGACTGGCTTGATCTCAAACTAAGGAGCATATGGGTCAGCCCTATAAAACCCCTAGAGCTCTTCCTGACTGCTATGCCCATGCAAAGGTCTTTATGGTAGAAGATTGCATGCCCACATACCTAATACTATGTGACACCTGAAAACCCTATAATAGTGAGGGGACACGACCACGGGATCCCTGCACTTAATACGGACGGAGTCAGGGTCACCTAGAATCAAGCCAGCAAGGAAACACAAATAATGGAAGCAGACTTATTTGAGGAATCAGCAGAAGCAGCCTCCAGAAGTTAACACAATCCAGGAAGAAGTTTAAACCACAAAGTGAGGCAGTATGGGAGGGAATATAAAAGGAGACAATTAGTGTAAATAGGTGACAGCTGGGAGAAGGAAAGGAGATGACAAAGTGAAACCAAAACAAAGAATGTCATGCAGGTAGAGAAGAACATCTAACAGACCTTCTCACAGAAGTGGGGGTGACACAGCCCCTGGACTTTGGGGAACACCATTAATAACCACAAAATTTTCCTTGGCATGTCTAAGTGTATCATCCCTCAGTTGGGCGGTATCAAAGTTATCACGGGTTACTTCCAACTCGGGTATTTCTCGGGGGGTGGGGTCAACGTCATCTTCCCCTGCTAAGACCTGTAGTGGAGACATCTCGTCCTCTCCCTTGGGATCGGTCCTAACATTATCGTCCAGTGGAGGATCCTGCTCTCTGTCTGCTACGGCCCCATTTTTCCATAATGCCCAAAACAGAGGGAAATCCAGCCCCACAATTACACTATGCATAAGGGTTTTTACCACCTCAGCTTCATATTCTACTGTTCCCTGTGGCATCTCTATTATTGCGAGTTCCACAGAATACCTTCGGGTGTCACCATGAATACACATTACATTCACAAATCAATCTGGGACACAGGTTCTTGGTATAAGGCTGGCATGCACTAAGGTCACTAAACTACCTGAGTCTAGCAAAGACGTGACCAGGCAGCCGTTCATAACAAGTTTGCACACTTGTGGCTCAGTCTCTAGGCCCATGGTAGCCAGACACGACGGGGCTGCAAACAGGGATTGGCGTCGGCTGTAGTTACAGTCCATAGGCTCCGTGGCCAGTGGACACTGGGCCATGACGTGACATCTTGGACATCTTGTTCACTGAGGTCATGATAGGCTTTCTGGGGTTTTAGCAACCCAGTCTTCCTTAGGGAGTTTCTCCCTTTGGGCTGCCCTCTCAAAGATGGTAAGGTTTTTTTTGAAGGGAGCGTTGCATGGCCTTCCTGGCACCCCAGCTCGTAGGGCCCCTCCCCCCGTGGGACTCAGAACGTGCCAACACCACCTCTTTTAACAATGTCATTTGTTCCAGCATTAGATGTGTGGTTTGTTCCTGGGACTGGCGCTGCTGCTCCAAGGCTCATTCTTGGGCCTGCACTAGAGTTTTTACCACTTCCTCCATAGGGTGGGTTTGTGACTGCATGGTCGATAGGGACTTCATCCAGGACATCAACAGTACACCATATAAATCTTCGTGCTCCTTGGAGTAGCTGCAGAGTTGTCGTGGACCCGCCGATCCACAGGCAATGCTCTCTGGAGTGATTGAAAAGTTTTTGTGGACCCGCTGAACCACAGGCAATGCTCTCGGGAGTGATCGCAGAGGTTTTCATGGACTCGCCGATCCACAGGCAAAGTTTCAGTCGCTGAGGAAAATCTTTAGAGTCTATAAGTGTCACGCCATAACTATTAGCAACAGCTCTGTATTGCCCGCTTCCTCCACCACTTGTAATGTTCTGAAGTAGGGTAGGTGACACAGATGCAAAAGTCCCAATGCAGTAATGTAGAGATTTATTTTAACTCCACAGGGTTCAGCAAGATAACAGAAATGAACAAACCAAAAACACATTCGCCTGGTTTGGCTAAACAGAAGTATCAGCAAAACGCATTCACCTGCAAGCTGCCATCTTAATGCAGTACGCCGCCCTGCAGGGTATTGCGATGTGAGGTCACGGTTAATGGCCAAACGAGGGTTACTCACAGTTTGTAGGGGGACCCTGGGCAGGCGTAGAGCAGTGATGGAGAGGCTGGCACAGAAGTCCTCTGGGGCACTCTCTATATCAGGACCAGGCCTGATGTTGGGTGTGGTGCCCTGGATGCTACAGATGTTTAATGTGCCTAGGGCAAGGTCCCTTTTAAGATTCGTGACGCCAGTGCCTGTAACGGTGGAACACTGATTTGGTAGTTGCAGTAAATGGGAAACACGATGGTATGGTGAACCAAACTTTGCTTTTCTGAGAAACAGTTCAACTTTGTACAATTCAGCTTCAGTTCCAAATTGCAGCAATAATGATTTGCAGGCTTTTATAAATGGCAGATAATGTTCTTTGCAAGATACTCAGAGGGTAAAAATCAACACTCCCAGACCAGGCTGCACTACTCCTTAGTTATTCTGGCTGGCTGTATTCCAAGGCCCGTATGCCCTAATACTGGCTTTTATCCTTGATAGCAATCTTCCTCAGGTATATGTCATTGCTTTACACTTATAATCCTTCTGCCCTTCAGCTTACTTGGTTAGCTGGTACACTCATTCTGCTAGGCTTGTGGGAACTGCAGGTTTCTCCCAGGAGGCAAACTCTTCTCTTGGGGTGACTCTTCTGAGCTAACAGGCTCAGAGAGTTCAGGCTGGCTAGACTGCACTACTAGCCACCTGGACTGCACTGCCCTCCCTCCCCTGTCTGGGCCTACCTATATATATACTCAGGGCTCTCTAGCTCCCTCTAATGTCTAGGAGGCTAAACTACAACCCAATAGGCCTGCTACCCAGATAACACAGGGAAATGAACATAAAAACATTACATTAATACAATAGGCATATTAACCCTTGTGTAGTGCCCACATTTACCTAGTGGGACACTATATTAACGGACAGTCCAGCGAGGCAGAGGGAAGTCCTTACCTGTGCCTGTGCGCGAGCGAGTCTGAAATGAAATGCGGTCTCCGGGTGCAGGCAGTTCCGAGAACAGCCCGATGAAGGCCCCCAGAGGCTGTTCTCGGAACTGCCTGCTCCCGGTAACTGCATTTCATTTCAGACCGGCTCGTGTACAGGCACAGGTAAGGACTTACCTGTGTCTCGCCGGACTTGTCAGTTAAGATGGCAGCTCGCATGTGTTCGCAGGCGAACACGGTGAACTGGCCATCACTGCTGCTGGTGTCTCTCAGCTGGGTTGTTTTGCAGAGACACTGCTCGTTCCCTTTAAGGAGGGACTCTTTTCTCAGTGGAGCGGGCTGAGTCTTCCCCACTCTCTGTATTGGAGTGACATTGGGAGTGGTGAATCCCACCACCACCTATTCCCCACTCCAACCAAGCCGGCCCTGATTTTACCATTTACCAACAGTTCAGCAACTAGGCTGCTGAACAAAACAACATTATCCGGCTTTTAATATCTCGCCCAGCTTAACTTTCTGGGCGAGATATACACTCCCTCCAATGCAATTCCTACTGTCTGCCTACAATATATAAGCAAACTATCTAATGTAATTAGATAAGGAATAGGATCCAGATGAAAACACAGAGCACTTCAATGTCACTGCTCTTTCTCTCTCTCTCTCTGAACTGCAAAAAAAACAGCAGAAAATGGCTGCTGTGAGTTTCTAATATAGTAAAGAGGTAGGCAACTTTCCTATTGGTTGCTAGGGATGTTGCTAAGCTCTGACAAAGATATTGCAGCCTTCTCATTGGCCCACAAGCAAGAAGGGAGGTTAAGGATGAAAAAAAATCTAGAATATTCACGATTACGAATATATAGCACTATACTCGACATATTTGTAAATTCTCGAAGTGCCGATATTCGCGATAAAAATTTGCGATTAGAATATTCGCAATCAACACTATCACACAGCTCTGTAGACAGAAAAATATAAGTTAAGCAAGTCAGAATATGGTCATATTCATTACATACAAAATACAATATATATATCAAAATGTTTTGAAAAGGTCTTTATTTTTTTAAGTAGCAAAACATTATAAAAGCTATATAAATTTGATACTGCCATTATCATACTGACCCACAGAATAATGCTGTCATGTCATTTTTTGTGCACACTGAATGCCATGAACACAAACCTCCCACACACAAAAAAAGGCAGAATTGTATTTTTTAATTTTTTTTTATTTTCATCTTCACCAAAGAGTCATTTTTTTATGTTTTCCAGTACAAGCCATGGCTATTTATGATGCCATTAAAAAATACAACTCTTATTGCAAAAAATAAGCGACTAATGGCTATGTGAACAGAAAAAAAAAGGGTAAGACTCTTGAAAGGTGGGGAGGAAAAAACTAAAATTGTCTCGGTCGTTAAGGGGTTAAACTTATATTTTTTCGTTCCGTCTGTAAAAATAACGTATTTGAGGCCAGGCCTTTTTCAGTGGAATTGTAATAGCACAGGTTTACAGTATCGATGAGCGAATTTCTAAAAAATTGATTCGGCCGGTTCTCCGAATCTTATGAAAAAATTTGCTTCGATCCAAATATATTCGCAGTAAAAAACGTCTATTTCCGGGCTGCATAGAGTTTTTTATATGGGTTACTGCGCCTTGCAGTAACACGCAAAGGGAGTGTGCTGGAGTAGTAAAATAATACTGTCAATATGACATGCAGATGACAGGTGTCGCTATTAGAATCACTGAACACTTCACTTATTGGTGCAGTCACGGGGCCAAAACCAAATAACTCAAGTATGAACTCAGCATTACAGGTCGATGTTAGTGTAAAGAAGAAGCACAGTCCTTTTACACCCTCAGCAGCTGATTCTACATAGATGTCTACAGAACCTGTTCTGTTAAACGCTTATACAAGTAGAGCCCCCCCGACAGAGTGGAGAGGGTGTCAGCAGTAAGTTTGTGTTGACATCACTAATTAATTTGCCCTTCCTCTGATCCGTCAGAACAATAACCCACAAAAAACTGATCCTGTTTGTGGAGCATATGCCTTCACTTGGTCAGCATTTGCTCAATAATCCATCAGTATTGCTAATGCCAAAAATAAATAAACAGGAGTGGATCTAAAACAGAACTGACACATGAATAGAAAATGTGCATGTCTTCTGTATTTTGTACCCACTCCTGCTTTTGGCTACCAAATCATAAGCCAATTCTGATACACAGACAGGATCCGTTGTGTATTTCATTTTTCTTTACATCTGACAGATCAGGTCAAAGGTTAAATAAATGATGATGTCAGCCAGGAGTGGACCAGTCATGAAGAGAGGAGGGTGAGAACAGCATGAGAAGTCCACAGAGTGGACCTATGACATAGTGGTGAGGTGGAAGCAGCATGAGGAGACCACAGAGTGGCCCAAAGACAAGGTCTGGAGGTGGAAGCAGTATGAGGAGGCCACCGAGTGGCACAATGACAGTCTGGAGTTGACAGCAGTATGAGGAAACCACCGAGTGGCACAATGACAGAGTCTGTAGATGGCAGCAGTATGATGAGGCCAGCGAGTGGCAAGGTGACATAGTGTGCAGATGGCAGCAGCAGGATCCCACAGAGTGGAAAGGTGACATAGTGTGGAGATGCCAGTGGCAGCAGCAACAGCAGCATGAGGAGACCAGAGAGTGGCAAGTTGACATAGTGTGTAGATGGCAGCAGCAGCATGAGGAGACCACAGAGTGGCAAGTTGACATAGTGTGGAGATGACAGCAGCAGCAGCAGCAAGATAACAGAGTGGCAAGGTGACAGTGTGGTCTATATTTCTCGTATTGGAGTGAAATATGGCAATAAATGCTTTCAGAGCAAATAACATCAAATGTGAACTGGGTCTATTTTTTTTGTATTGTAGTGAAATATGACAATAAACGCTTTTAGCGCAAATAACACCAAATGTGACCTGTGTCTATTTTTCACATATTGTAGTGAAATATGACAATAAACGCTTTCAGCGCAAATAACACCAAATGTGGACTGGGTCTATTTTTCTTGCATTGTAGTGAAATATGACAATAAATGCTTTTAGCGCAAATAACACCAAATGTGAACTGTGTCTATTTTTCTCGTATTATAGTGAAAAATTACAATAAACGCTTTTAGCGCAAATAGCACCAAATGTGAACTGCTTTTATTTTTAGCGTATTGTAGTGAAATAAGAAAAAAAAACGCTTTAGCGGAAATAACAGAAAATATTAACTTAGTTTATTTTTCTCTTGTTCTCTAGAAATATGACAATAAACGCTTTTAGCGCAAATAGCAAAAAAAGTGACCTCCGTATATATTTCTCGTATTGTATTGAAATAGGCTACTAAATGATGTCAGCACAGTTAACAGCAAAATTGCTGGAATGACACAGCTATATTATGATTAGAGATGGCCTTGTGGTCCGCCTTCACCATATTCTTTTGCATTGTGCTGAACTTTGACCCATGACACATCCATCAGGTGGGACAGGACAGCCAACTGAGACGTTTCAGCACATGGACACACCCCCTATGGTATAAATAAACCCGATCTGGCAGCCATTTTACATTCAGTTTTTTGCCAGTGTAGGGAGAGGTTGCTGTGTGGAGCAGGGTCAGACTGTTAGGGGCACCAAACGCTAGCTAATAGGGCCACAAAAGTCCTTTTAAGGACTGGTATAAGTGTGCTATCAATAGGTGTGACATACTGAGGGGTGTGATATACTTATAATATACTTTCTAACATAGAAAGTATATTATAGTGCATTTGTACAGTACAGTACAATTGTGCAGAAGTTGTGTGCAGTTCTGCTGCAATACTGCAGCTAGATAGAGGGACACACGCTATTGGAATCACTAATTGCAACTGGTGTGATATACCTGTTGCCCCACCGCCCCCCCCCCCCAAAAAAAAGATTGAGGGGTGTGATATACCTATAATATACCTTCTAACATAGAAAGTATATTGTAGTGCATTTGTATTGTGCAGCAGTTGTGTGGAATTCTGCTGAGATACCGCAGCTAGATAGAGGGACAAACGGCATTGAAATAACTAATTGCAACTGGTGTGATATATAGTGTTGAGTGCAAATAATCGAAACACGAATTTTAATCGTGAATATCGCCACTTTGAGAATTTGCGAATATATAGAACATAGTTCTATATATTCGTATTCGTGAATAGTGTTGAATATTCTAATCGCGAATTTATAGCGAAGTTATTGCAAATATATTGCATTGTTGATTTTCGCAATCAAGTAAGCAATGACTGGAGATCACAAATTCTCAAATTTGCTAATTTATGGTGAATATTAAGCCAAAAATTTGCGAAATATCGTAAATTCGAATATTGCCTATGCCGCTAATCACTAGTGATATGCCTGTTGCCCAAAAAAAGGAAAAATGATTGAGGGGTATGATATACCTATAATATACCTTCTAACATAGAAAATATATTATACTGCATTTGTATTCTGCAGGAGTAGTGTGCGGTTCTGCTGAGATACTGCAGCTAGATAGAGGGACAAACTGTATTGGAATAACTAATTAAAAGTCGTGTGATATACCTGTTGCCTCCCCAAAAAATGATTAAGAGGTGCGATATACCTGCTTCCACAAAATACTGATTAAGGGGTTTGATATTCCGGCTTCCACAAAATTTTGATTGAGGGGTGTGAAACACCGGCTTCCACAAAATATTGATTGAGGCCTGCGATACACCAGCTTCCACCAAATATCGATTAAGGGGTTTGCTTTACCAGCTTCCAGCAAATACTCATTAAGGGGTTCTATATACCTGTTTCCACAAAAAAATTGTGATATACTAATTTGCCATGGAACTCTTTGCTTGCCCCTCATCGAGTGTCCTGTCCGAAAGGACGTTCAGTGCAGCAGGGGGGATTGTGACCAATAAGCGCACTTGCCTAGCTTACGACCATGTTTAATTGAATTTCCTCATGCCAGCCCACATATATCCGCCACCACACAGAACAAAGAATGGCCCCTGTCTTATGTACATACAGCGGCATAAAAGGGCGTTTCTGTCCGGTGAATGCCTAATGTTTGGGGCCTATACTCCACTGACCTGCGGTAAAATTGTTATCCAATGACCGTCTAATATACCTCCAGCATTATAATCACTTGATCTTTAATGTACGGTGAATGCATAATGTTTGTGGCCTGTACTCCACTGGCCTGCAGAAAAATTTATATCCAATGACCGTCCAATATACCTCCTGCCACATAATCACTTGATGTTTTCTGTACGGTCAATGCATAATTTTTGGGGCCTGTACTCCACAAGCCTGCAGTAAAATTGTTATCCAATGACCGTCTAATATACCTCCAGCCACATAATAACTTAATCTTTTCTGTACGGTGAATGCCTAATTGTTATGGCCTCGGAGGAATTCAACACCTGTGAGGACCACGCGTTATCGAATTTCACCTATTGTCATTTGGGGTTTATTCAAGCGAGGGGATTTCGTTAGCCATGTTTTTAATCCAATTTTATATTTTTAGTTCTTTTAAACATATGCATTTGACATGTATTTGTACTGGCCTGCAGTAAAATTGTTATCCAATGATCGTCTAATATTCCTCCAGCCACATAATCACTTGATGTTTTCTGTCCGGTGAATGCCTAATGTTTGGGGCCTGTACTCCACTGGCCTACAGTAAAATTGTTATCCAATGACTGTCTAACATACCCTCAGCCACATAATCACTTGATCTTTTCTGTCTGGTGAATGCCTAATGTTTGGGGCCTATACTCTACTGGCCTGCAGTAAAACTGATATCCAATGACCGTCTAATATACCTGCAGCCACATAATCACTTCATGTTTTCTGTCCAGTAAATGCCTAATGTTTGGGGTCTGTACTCCACTAACTTGCAGTAAAATTGATATCCAATGACTGTCTAATATATTCCGTTCACATAATCACTTGATGTTTTCTTTTCGGTGAATGCATAATTTTTTGGGCCTGTACTCCACTGGCCTGCAGTAAAATTGTTATCCAATGACCGTCTAATATACCTCCAGCCACATAATAACTTGATCTTTTCTGTATGATGAATGCGTAATGTTTGGGGGCTGTAGTCCAGTGGTCTACAGTAAAATTGTTATTTAGTGATTGCATAATGTACCTCAAACCACATAATCACATTTCTTTTATGTTAGGTGAATGCCTAATTTTTATGGTCCGCACTACCGTGGCCTAAAATTTAAATTTTCTAGGCTCCTGCAGGGCATATTTTTGAGAATTTCCCCAAATAAATGGCCCATGGTTAAAATACATATTTTTGTGGGAATTTTTGTCATTGATCCCCCTCTAGTATGTCACTGTCCATGTTGTGGGACTATTTGTGCACTTCAATTAAGTAGTTCGTGGCTGCAAATACAGTGGATATATAAAGTCTACACACCCCTGTTAAAATGTCAGGTTTCTGTGCTGTAAAAAAAATGAAACAGAGATAAATAATTTCAGAACTTTTTCCACCTTTAAATGTTACCTAAAAACTGCACCACTCAATTGAAAAACAATGAAATATTTTAGGTGGAGGGAAGAAAACAAAAAATAAACAAACATAATGTGTTATAACTGGGGCTATAGCTGTGTTCACAATTAAGCAATCACATTCAAAATCATGTTAAATAGGAGTCAGCATAAACCTGCCATCATTTAAAGTGATTCTGATTAACCCCAAATAAAGTTCAGCTGCTCTAGTTTGTCTTTCCTGAAATTTTCTTACTCGCATCCCACAGCAAAAGCCATGGTCCAGAGAGAGCATCCAAAGCATCAGAGGGATCTCATTGTTAAAAGGTATCAATCAGGAGAAGGGTGCAAAATAATTTCCAAGGCATTAGATATGCAATACAATAAACACAGTGAAGACAGTCATCAAGTGGAGAAAATATGGCACAACAATGACATTACCAAGAGCTTGATGTCCCTCCAAAATTGATGAAAAGACAAGAAGAAAACTGGTCTGGGAGGCTACCAAGAGGCCTACAGCAACATTAAAGGAGCTGCAGGAATATCTGGCAAGTACTGGCTGTGGGGTACATGTGGCAACAATCTCCCGTATTCTTCATATGTGGGCTATGGGGTAGAGTGTATGTTTTGCAAAAACACATCTGAAGTTTCCCAAAAGCATGTGGGAAAGGTTGTTATGGTCTGATGAAACCAGGGTTGAACTTTTTGGCCATAATTTCAAAAGATATGTTTGGCCCAAATACAACACTGCACATCGCCAAAAGAACACCATACCAACAGTGAAGCATGGTGGTGGCAGCATCATGCTTTGGGGCTGTTTTTCTTCAGCTGGAACTGGGACCTTAGTTAAGCTAGAGGGAATTATGAACAGTTCCAAATACCCGTCAATATTGGCACAAAACCTTCAGGCTTCTGCTACAAAGCTGAACATGAAGAGGAACTTCATCTTTCAGCATGACAACAACCCAAAGCATACGTCCAAATCAACAAATGAATGGCTTCACCAGAAGAAGATTAACGTTTTGGAATGGCCCAGCCAGAGCCCAGACCTGAATCCGTTGGAAAATCTGTGGGGTGTTCTAAAGAGGGCTGTGCACAGGAGATGCTCTCGCAATCTGACAGATTTGGAGTGTTTTTGAAAAGAAGAGTGGGCTAATCTTGCCAAGTCAAAATGTGCCATGCTGATAGACTCATGCCCCAAAAAACTGAGTGCTGTAATAAAATCAAAAGGTGCTTCAACAAAGTATTAGTTTAAGGGTGTGCACAGCTATGCAACCATATTATTTTATTTTTATATTTTTTCTTCCTTCTACCTAAAAGATTTCAGTTAGTTTTTCAATTGAGTTGTACAGTTTATAAGTCACATTATAAGTGGAAAAAGTTCTGAAATGATTTATCTTTGTCTCATTTTTTTGCATCACAGAAACCGGAAATTTTAACAGGGGTGTGTAGACTTCTTATATCCACTGTATGACCCCGCCGCAAACTTGCGGTTTGCGAACCGTCCTGGCCGATGTTCGTCTATCACTAATTATGAGTATCTGGATCTCCAAGTAATGCTTCCCTGCAGTTGTAAATCACTTTTTTCACAATGAGGTTTTTACTATGACTCTCCCTAGCATCTGCACACGTCTCTCCCTGCCTGTGAAATGATTCCTCTCACTATCCTTTCCGTGCACTAGTAAATCGCCTTTTTCCTTTTTTTTTACAATTAGGTTTTCTTTTACTCTTCGTAGCGCTTGCATACACATCTGTCCCTGAACAAAGTATGATGGTGAATGGCAAAATCTAAGATGGCAGCTGAATTTATAGGGCTGTGACATCACCGGGCTGGCTGCATGCATGGCATTATGAGTCATCCCGCCTTCCCAGAGTTCCTTGCCCCATGTCCTCACACGTGTAGCCACCATTTTAGCCACCATTGTAGCCGCCATGTTAGGAAAAATTGCAATTCGTTACCACGAAGCGCGAGGAAATTCGCATTCGTTCAGAATCCAATTTTTTCTGAAATTCTGAACAAATTCAACTTTGTAAGCTTCAATTTGCTCATCTCTAGTAAACAGTATAATAAACCTGTTACCTAATTTTTGTCTATTTTTATTGTACATATGGTATCTTTTACTATGCATGTAATTGATTTTGTTCGTGGCAACACATACTATAACAGATGCTGTTCCTGCTGTGCTTGGAAAGTGAATGGATATTTTTAGTTTATTTATGTATTTTTATGCAGAAAGCATTTTCCTGGTATGTACTGTAGCTACTGAAGACTTCCCTCTAATTTATAATTTTAGTCTCATTCTTTTTCATCCTTTGTGTATCTCTGTGCATGTGTTTACAGTGAAGTCTATTTGTCCTGGGACCTTATTTCAATTATCTAAACAGAATGCAGGCAGAGTACTTCATCATCTTTTTCTCTGTAAATTACACAATCTGTTTCTTCTATGTCGCAAACAAAGACAGCTATTTAATAACTGGCTTTCCATATGAAAACAAAGTATTGACAAGAGTCTAGAATGGATTGCTGAAACTGTAAATCTGACATATACAAATGAGAAAATTAAGGCAGTAGTGGGGAGATCTAAGCAAGTTAACTGTTTTACTGCTCTAGAGTACATGGATACAGCGGATAATAAGCATATTGTAACAGGATGAATATTTTTTTTTATATCTAGAACAAACTGATCATTAAATAGTCAAAACAATCACTAAACAAGATTCAATTTTTTAAGATACAAGAGCAATGCCATATATACATCCATGTATTTAAAGGCTGTGTACAAGATTGGGGGGGGTCATTTTTTTTTTATTGCATTGTACTTATATTGAGATTCATTAAAACTATGGCTTCCTTTTTTTCTGTACATGCTCTAGTAGCACCTTTTGGATTTTCTGTTGTTTCTGTCAGACCAGTAGCAGACAGACTCCTTATCTCTGATATCTGACAACACTCATTATAGCTAAGTTCTTATCTTACTGATAAGAATGTGGCTTAAATAAGTGTGTATAGCCTCTTAGTAGTTTATCAATCACCAGCTAGAAAAACAGTTAACCCTTTGTGACAGATAAGCTCAATATTTTTAATAAAGCCCAATTGAAAAAAAAGTTTTTTTGCCAAAAATGAGTTACATGCAATCATAAAAATATTGCCTCTGAAGGTGTACATCGACTTTAAGGGATCATCCAGTACCTTTGTATGCCTCCAGTTTCCTATGGAAACTGAATTAAATGTGTTGTCCTCTGTTGAATGCTGTAATAAGGTGGTACATGGATTGTCTATGACAATGGATATAGTAATGACTCAGTGTTCCACCATACAGGCTCCACACATATGATTTTGATATTTGTAGAAGCCTTTAAAGTCAATGCAATATTTAGTGGTACCAAAAGTTCAAATGATTAATACTTTATAATATTACTATTATTAATAATAATACGCTGATTTTAAATAATTATTTTACATTATATCACTGGAAAAAGGCTACAGTTGACTACACAACGACATTTGTTATTGTCATGGAAATGTTGTTTGACAATTTTTGCAATGATAGTCAACTGTATCGCGATATGCATGTCACATGTCGCTTTGCAACAACATTGTCTATCATGCAAAAAATGCTGAGCGATATTGCTGTTGTCCAGGGGCAGACTGGCAACTTATGGGGACCCCGGGCAATAGGAGATTATGGCGTCCCTGTGTCCCAGCCCACCCTAAAGCCACACCCACACACAGCCCCACACACATATTGCGCCGCCCACATCACCTTCACTTGGTACAGAATTTTTCTTCACTCTGTTCAAAATAAATGTTTACTAATTAAAAAAAAAAAAATCACGCCCTTCTCCACAACACAAGCGTATCTCAAACTCAGTGTATCACATAGCTCCACAGCAATACAACTCACAGTAAAGTGTGATGTGCAAGTACATCACAGATCACTTCTTGAGCGGACACCTGGATGTTTGAGTCCGTGACCCAAACTTGACCCGAGATTGACCCCCGAACCCCAACTCCATTGAAGACAATGGGGACCCTAACCTTTGAGTAGTAAAATGGCTCTAAAATATAATAGAAAGGGCTAGAGGGCTGCAAATGCCACCAAAATGTGATTAAGAGCATGGCAAGTGCTCTGCAAACAAATAATCAGAAAGGTGTTACCCAGCGAAAAATTGCAAAGACTTTGCATCTAGCATCATCAACTGTGCATAACATCATCCGAAGATTCAGAGAATCTGGAACAATCTCTGTGCGTAAGGGTCAAGGCCATAAAACCATACTGGATGCCCGTGATCTCCGGGCCCTTAAACGACAGTGCACCACAAACAGGAATGCTACTGTAAAGGAAATCACAGAATGGGCTCAGGAATACTTCCAGAAACCATTGTCAGTGAACACAATCCACCGTGCCATCCGCCGTTGCCAGCTGAAACTCTACAGTGCAAAGAAGAAGCCATTTCTAAGCAAGATCCACAAGCTCAGGCGTTTTCACTGGGCCAGGGATCATTTAAAATGGAGTGTGGCAAAATGGAAGACTGTTCTGTGGTCAGACGAGTCACGATTCAAAGTTCTTTTTGGAAATCTGGGACGCCATGTCATCTGGACCAAAGAGGACAAGGACAACCCAAGTTTTTATCAACGCTCAGTTCAGAAGCCTGCATCTCTGATGGTATGGGGTTGCATGAGTGTGTGTGGCATGGGAAGCTTGCATGTCTGGAAAGGCACCATCAATGCAGAAAAATATATTCAGGTTCTAGAACAACATACGCTCCCATCCAGACGTCATCTCTTTCAGGGAAGACCCTGCGTTTTTCAACAAGATAATGCCAGACCACATTCTGCATCAATCACAACATCATGGCTGAGTGGGAGAAGGATCCGGGTACTGAAATGGCCAGTCTGCAGTCCAGATCTTTCACCTATAGAGAACATTTGGTGCATCATAAAGAGGAAGGTGCAACAAAGAAGGCCCAAGACGATTGAACAGTTAGAGGCCTGTATTAGACAAGAATGGGAGAGCATTCCTATTTCTAAACTTGAGAAACTGGTCTCCTCGGTCCCCAGATGTCTGTTGAGTGTTGTAAGAAGAAGGGGAGATGCCACACAGTGGTGAAAATGGCCTTGTCCCAACTTTTTGGGGATTTGTTGACACCATGAAATTCTGATTCAACATATTTTTCCCTTAAATGGTACATTTTCTCAGTTTAAACTTTTGTTCCGTGATTTATGTTCTATTCTGAATAAAATATTAGAAGTTGGCACGTCCACATCATTGCATTCAGTTTTTATTCACGATTTGTATAGTGTCCCAACTTTTTTGGAATCCGGTTTGTAGTATTTTGCCCCAAAAGGGTGTTTTTAAAACCCAGAAAATTATTGGTGTATTTCTAGCTTAAATTGCACAATGACTAATGCGGCATAGGCCCCAGATGGAGGGTATTGCCAAAAATTGGTGATTTTTTTAAAATCCAGAATATAATTGCAGTATTTCAAGCTTCTATTTGACTGTCACAAATGTACATATGCCGCCGCCGCCCACCTAACTAACAGACGGATAAAAGTTATTTTTCTGGGTCACTGGGCTGAGGGCAGGGTAAAAAGGTTGTGCACTGCACCCACAAAACAAAATCTAGGTAGATCGCTGAGTTAACACGCACTTCAGCTTTTCAAAATGCGCCATTAAATCGCCGAACACCGAACTCGAACTTTTACTGAAATGTTCGGGTTCGGGTCCAGGGTCCAAAAATCGTAAAGTTCAGTACGAACCCGAACTTTACAGTTTGGTTTCGCTCAACCCTATATTCTACATAATAAACATAAATCACAGAAAAGAGAAAAAAACAAAGATAAAAGCATCCTGCACGATATGATAAAAAAATATGTGGATGTCCCTGGCTACATTTTCGAAAAAAAAATCACACAAAAAAAATATATAATAATGCACTAACAAAATAGATGTGAGCATTATATATGGACTAATTCCTCACTCTTTGTAATAAAATCTGTGTTTTGATCAAAATATATTGGCTAAGCGTCTCAGATTTTATTACATTAGAGTGAGGGCTTAGTCCACAAATGTAGCCAGGGACATCCACATATTTATTAATCATATTGTGCAGGATGTTTTTATCTTAGTTTTTTTCTCTTTTCTGTGATTTTTGTTTACTATGTAGTATATGCTTGAGGGAGTGCCACCTTCAAGTGTGAATACGCTCCTATTTTATCTTGGGAGTAGCATTACCGTGCCCTTTTGCCCTCCCTGTCAAACAGACCGCCTTGATTAGGTGGTATATATATATGTGTGCTTGCTCCTCCTCCAATTGGTTGCTGGATGCACATAGAGGTGACTAGGAGTAGCACACTATACGGTATGTGCAGAGTCTGTGCTCCTGAACATAGCTGCCCAATGGCATAGGTAGGTTTAGCGTAGGACCTGCCTGACCTGAGACCACCTTGGTGGGGGTAGGTGGGCACAGATGTGTTTTGATCAAAATATATTGGCTAAGAGTCTCAGATTTTATTACATCAGAGTGAGGGCTTAGTCCATATATAATGCTTGCTTCTATTTTGTTAGTGCATTACTATCTTTTTTTTCCTGTGATTTCTTTCCTCTGATCCATTAGAACAATAACTCACAAACAACTGATCCTGTCTGTGAAGCATACGCCTTCACTCTGTCAGCATTTGCTCAATAATCCATCAGTATTGCTAATGGCAAAAAAATACAGGAGTGGATCTAAAACAGAGATGACACGTGAATGGAATATTTGCATGTCTTCTGTAGTGTTGAGCACGAATATTCGAATAGCGAATTTATATCTCGAATATCGCCACTTTAAGAATTTGCTAATTTTTAGAATATAGTGTTATATATTCGTTAAATCAAATATTCTGCAATTTTTTCCATCTGAACACATGATTAATCTGCTTCTTGCTTGTGGGCCAATGAGAAGGAAGCAATGTCAATACTTAGTGCACCAATCAGTAATCTGTCAGACCTGCTAAAATGTGAAGTTGCGGGGGCGTGGCTTGGCGGCCGAGAGTTATGGACGCTTGATCACACGGCTCCTGCACTATAGCAACTATTTCTCAGCTTATACCCCTTAAACCCGACTGGAATTCAGCTGGTGGATGTACGATCGACTCCTCTACAGAATAGGGAAGTCAAAAAGATTGCTCCCAAGAGTGGACAGCGAAAACTTGGAGAAATACTTAGAGAGAGGAAGATTCCAAGATGGCGCCCGGAGCCCCACTCTGTCTACAGCTCCTTCCCCGCCGAGTGCGCTATCGCCTTTGCTCAGTCCTGAGCCCGACACTCCCTCTCCCCCTCCGGGGCTCCTGGACTCATCTCGTCCAAATTCACCAACGTTTCCTTCTACACCACAGGACATTAGGGAAGTGAGCACTGACCGTACAAGGCTCCAAGATGGCGCAGATAAGCAGACCCACTCTCCCTCCTCCAGCCCACAGAAGCAGAGGCCTAGAATCAAACAACTTCCTGGAAACTAAGTCAGTCAGATCTCCTCACCATGCAGTGGCACATTACCTGGGAATATCACTTTATTAATTAGTCTACATCTGAAAGACCTGTGTCAGAGGACACATTGAAGCAGATGCTGTTAGCACTGAAACCATCCATGCATCAGGATCTGGCAGCCATCAAAGCCCCTTTATCCTCTAAATTGCAGGATGTAGACTAGAGAGTATCTCATATAGAGTCAAAGATGCCTGAATTTGTGTCATCACAAAACAAAATTATTGATGCGCATAATGAAATGGCAGATGAGTTGGAGGGTAATAAAATGAAAATGGCAGATCTGGAAGACCGCTCACGGAGAAACAACATCAAATCCTGCGGCATCTCTGAGGAGGTCCCCAACTCTGAACTGTCTTCCTATATCTAGAAGATGTTTAAAAGCCTCTTACCCAGGCTCTCATCCCAGGAACTCATCATAGATAGAGCTCACATAATCCCAAAGCCAAAACACCTGGGCCCAGAAGTTCTAGGAGACACGTTGGCGCGTATCCATTTCTTTCCCACTAAAGAAGCTGTAATGGTGGCAGCAAGAAAGGTGGGTACTCTCCCTGCCACTTATCAATCGATTCATCTGTACACAGATCTATCTGTGGCTACACTGAGACAACGCTGTTCTCTAATGTCCATCATTTCAGCTTTACGTAAACATAACATCATTTATAAATGGGGATACCCACTAAAGCTGCTTGTCTCCAAAGATGGCCACACTTATCTGATTCGTTCCTTTGAAGACGGGAAGACACTACTTCAGAACTGGCATATTCACACATCTGGCCCTGAGGTAACTCAGTTTCACCCATCTGATCCACATAATCGGGCCTGGAAATGACGGGACGTAACATAACCCCAACAATAAACTTTGTCTACACTCCCGATTCCACTCGAGTTCTACGTGGGTAAGTGATAATTCTTTGGACGCCGAGCCTCTACACTGGAAATTCATCGGCTCACCATCCTCAAAGTTCACACTGTTGTTTCTAATATAATCTCTCTTTAAGTTCACTTTAATGTTACTCCTCTTCAAAATATATTGCGGCGGACAAATCCTCCAAGGACAGAAGCTTTATTGCATTCTAGCACCTCAAGGGTGCAACTTCTGTTCAACCTATGTCTGAGAAGGCTCCAACCCTCGGCTTCAACATGGAACTTTTGCCCCTTCTTATAGATGGAGTCTTGTCTCCATTTCAGACTCCCAGCTTATATTTTTATCTGTATGTTCTGTCTATTAACCTCTCCCATGCATCTCTTCTCCTCATGCTTGTCTCCCCTCCAGGTCACACTGAGCATAAGGCCTCTTTCACACTTGCGTTGTCCGGATCCGGCGTGTACTCCACTTGCCGGAATTACACGCCGGATCCGGAAAAACGCAAGTGTACTGAAAGCATTTGAAGACGGATCCGTCTTCAAAATGCGTTCAGTGTTACTATGGCACCCAGGACGCTATTAAAGTCCTGGTTGCCATAGTAGTAGTGGGGAGCGGGGGAGCAGCATACTTACCATCCGTGCGGCTCCCGGGGCGCTCCAGAATGACGTCAGAGCGCCCCATGCGCATGGATGACGTGTCCATGCGATCACGTGATCCATGCGCTTGGGGCGCCCTGACGTCACTCTGGAGCGCCCCGGGAGCCGCACGGACGGTAAGTATGCTGCTCCCCGCTCCCCACTGCACTTTACCATGGCTGCCAGGACTTTAGCGTCCCGGCAGCCATGGTAACCATTGAGAAAAAGCTAAACGTCGCATCCGGCAATGCGCCGAAACGACGTTTAGCTTAAGGCCGGATCCGGATCAATGCCTTTCAATGGGCATTCATTCCGGATCCGGGCTTGCGGCAAGTGTTGCGGATTTTTGGCCGGAGCAAAAAGCGCAGCATGCTGCGCTATTTGCTGCAGCCAAAAAACGTTCCGTTCCGGAATGGAAGACATCCTGATGCATCCTGAAGGACGGACTGTCCATTCAGAATGCATTAGGAAAATCCTGATCAGTATTCTTCCGGCATAGAGCCCCGACGACGGAACTCTATGCCGGAAGACTATAACGCAGATGTGAAAGAGCCCTAACAGCAGTCGTCTCCAGCTTTTTCATCCGAGATCATGGGGCTGAGAATTCTTTCCCTAAACTCCAAGGGGCTGAATTGTCCGCAAAAAAGATCATATATGTGGAAAGAGGTGGTGTCTAGCAGGGCGGATATCCTTTGCATTCAGGAATCCCACCTGCTGCAGAGAGATGCCGGCAGGATTAAACATTGCCTATTTCCAACAATCATTCACTCCAATAATATCAAGAAATCCAGAGGTGTACTTATAGCAATTAAAAACTCCATCTCTTTTTCTCAGATTTTCCAGGATATAGATCAAAGGGGCAGGTATGTGGTTCTGGTATGCGTGGTGAACAACATCAAATACACGATAGTGAATGTATACGTCCCTAATGAACACTAGTGATGTCCCGAACTATTCACGGGCGAATAGTTCCCGGCGAACATAGCTTGTTCGCGTTCGCCGCTGCAGGCGAACCATATGCGATGTTCGGTCTGCCCCCTATACATCATCATTGAGTAAACTTTGACCCTCTAGCTCACAGTCAGCAGACACATTCCAGCCAATCAGCAGCAGACCCTCCCTCCCAGACCCTCCCACCTCCAGGACAGCATCCATTTTAGAGTCATTCGGAATCTGCATTCACAGAGAGAGCTGCTGCTGATTCAATAGGGAAAGTGTTAGCTAGGGCATTGTTTTGTGTCCACAGACTCATCTGCTATAAGGACAGCATCCAGACAGCACCCCAAAAAGCCCTTTTAGGGCTGGTACATCAGTCTGCTTTTTTTTTTCATATATATATATATATATTGCAGTTGCCTGGCTGTCCGTGTGTGAGAAGCTGCAGGCTCAGTCATAGATAGCACTGTGTGCACAGTGCACACCATTCATACAGGGTGTGACAGAAAATACCTTGCACATAAAATAAAATTCTATTTAATATTGTTCTGTGATCTAATCACATTTGCAAGCCTGTGTGTGTTACATACTGTATTGTGGTCACTGGCTAGTGGCTGGTTAGGCCTGCACTCATGCCGTTACAGGGTGTCATTCGCCCAAATACCTTTCAGAAAAAAAAATCTATTTAAAATTTAACTGTGATCTAATCACATTTGCAAGCCCTTAAGTGTCAGGCGCCCACACATACTGTATTGTGTCCACTGGCTAGTGGCTGGTTCGGCCTGCACTCATACCATTACAGGGTGTCATTCGCCCAAATACCTTTCAGAAAAAAAATATCTATTTAAAATTTAACTGTGATCTAATCACATCAGCAAGCCCGTGTGTTAGGCTCCCACACATACTCTATTATGTCCACTGGCTAGTGGCTGGTTCGGCCTGCACTCATACCGTTACAGGGTGTCATTCGCCGAAATACCTTTCAGTAAAAAAAATATATTAAAAATTTAACTGTGATCTAATCGCATTAGCAAGCCCATGTGTGTCAGGCCCCCACACATACTGTATTGTGTCCACTGGCTAGTGGCTGGTTTGGCCTGCACTCATACCGTTACAGGGTGTCAGTCGCCCAAATACCTTTCAGAAAAAAAGAATTCTATTTAAAATTTAACTGTGATCTAATCACATTAGCAAGCCCGTGTGTGTCAGGCCCACCCAGCCTGTACTGTGCCCACTGGCTAGTAGCTGGTTCGGCCTGCACTCATACCGTTACAGGCTGTCATTTGCCCAAATACCTTTCAGAAAAAAAAAAATATATTTAATATTTTTCTGTGATCTAATCACATTAGCAAGCCCGTGTGTTAGGCGCCCACACATACTCTATTGTGTCCACTGGCTAGTGGCTGGTTCGGCCTGCACTCATACCGTTACAGGGTGTCATTCGCCCAAATACCTTTCAGAAAAAAATTTTATTTAAAATTTAACTGTGATCTAATCACATTAGCAAGCACGTGTGTTAGGCGCCCACACATACTTTATTGTGTCCACTGGCTAGTGGCTGGTTCGGCCTGCACTCATACCGTTACAGGGTGTCATTCGCCGAAATACCTTTCAGTAAAAAAAATTATATTTAAAATTTAACTGTGATCTAATCACATTAGCAAGCCCGTGTGTGTCAGGCCCCGACACATACTGTATTGTGTCCACTGGCTAGTGGCTGGTTAGGCCTGCACTCATACCGTTACAGGCTGTCATTTGCCCAAATACCTTTCAGAAAAAAAAAAATATATTTAATATTTTTCTGTGATCTAATCACATTAGCAAGACCGTGTGTTAGGCGCCCACACATACTCTATTGTGTCCACTGGCTAGTGGCTGGTTCGGCCTGCACTCATACCGTTACAGGGTGTCATTCGCCCAAATACCTTTCAGAAAAAAAGAATTCTATTTAAAATTTAACTGTGATCTAATCACATTAGCAAGCACGTGTGTTAGGCACCCACACATACTTTATTGTGTCCACTGGCTAGTGGCTGGTTCGGCCTGCACTCATACCGTTACAGGGTGTCATTCGCCGAAATACCTTTCAGTAAAAAAAATTATATTTAAAATTTAACTGTGATCTAATCACATTAGCAAGCCCGTGTGTGTCAGGCCCCGACACATACTGTATTGTGTCCACTGGCTAGTGGCTGGTTAGGCCTGCACTCATACCGTTACAGGGTGTCATTTGCCCAAATACCTTTCAGAAAAAAAAATATATTTAATATTTTTCTGTGATCTAATCACATTAGCAAGACCGTGTGTTAGGCGCCCACACATACTCTATTGTGTCCACTGGCTAGTGGCTGGTTCGGCCTGCACTCATACCGTTACAGGGTGTCATTCGCCCAAATACCTTTCAGAAAAAAAGAATTCTATTTAAAATTTAACTGTGATCTAATCACATTAGCAAGCACGTGTGTTAGGCACCCACACATACTTTATTGTGTCCACTGGCTAGTGGCTGGTTCGGCCTGCACTCATACTGTTACAGGGTGTCATTTGCCCAAATACCTTTCAGAAAAAAAAAAATGTAAAATTTAACTGTGATCTAATCACATTTGCAAGCACGTGTGTGTCAGGCCCACACAGACTGTACTGTGCCCACTGGCTAGTAGCTGGTTCGGCCTGCACTCATACCGTTACAGGGTGTCATTCGCCCAAATACCTTTCAGAAAAAAAAAATCTATTTAAAATGTAACTGTGATCTAATCACATCAGCAAGCCTGTGTGTGTCAGGCCCCCACACATACTGTATTGTGTCCATTGGCTAGTGGCTGGTTCGGCCTGCACTCATACTGTTACAGGGTGTCATTTGCCCAAATACCTTTCAGAAAAAATAATTATATTTAATATTTTTCTGTGATCTAATCACATTAGCAAGCCCGTGTGTTAGGCGCCCACACATACTCTATTGTGTCCACTGGCTAGTGGCTGGTTTCGGCCTGCACTCATACCGTTACAGGGTGTCATTCGCCCAAATACCTTTCAGAAAAAAATTATATTTAAAATTTAACTGTGATCTAATCACATTAGCAAGCACGTGTGTTAGGCGCCCACACATACTTTATTGTGTCCACTGGCTGGTGGCTGGTTCGGCCTGCACTCATACAATTACAGGGTGTCATTCGCCCAAATACCTTTCAGAAAAAAAAAATATATTTAAAATTTAACTGTGATCTAATCACATAAGCAACCCCGTGTGTGTCAGGCCCCCACACACACTCTATTGTGTTCACTGGCTAGTGGCTGGTTCGGCCTGCACTCATACCGTTACAAGGTGTCATTCGCCAAAATACCTTTCAGAAAAAAAAATTCTATTTTAAATTTAACTGTGATCTAATCACATTTGCAAGCCTGTGTGTGTCAGGCCCACACAGACTGTACTGTGCAGACTGGCTAGTGGCTGGTTCGGCCTGCTCTCATACCGTTACAGGGTGTCATTCGCCCAAATACCTTTCAGAAAAAAATATTATATTTAAAATTTAACTGTGATCTAATCACATTAGCAAGCCCGTGTGTTAGGCGCCCACACATACTGTATTGTGTCCACTGGCTAGTGGCTGGTTAGGCCTGCACTCATACTGTTACAGGGTGTCATTCGCCCAAATACCTTTCAGAAAAGAAAATTCTATTTAAAATTTAACTGTGATCTAATCACATTAGCAAGCCCGTGAGTTAGGCACCCACACATACTGTATTGTGTCCACTGGCTAGTGGCTGGTTTGGCCTGCACTCATACCGTTACAGGGTGTCATTCGCCCAAATACCTTTTAGAAAAAAAATTCTATTCAATATTTTTCTGTGATCGAATCACATTTGCAAGCCTGTGTGTGTCAGGCCCACACAGACTGTACTGTGCCCACTGGCTAGTGGCTGGTTCGGCCTGCACTCATACCGTTGCAGGGTGTCATTCACCCAAATACCTTTCAGAAAAAAAAAATCTATTTAAAATGTAACTGTGATCTAATCGCATTAGTGAACCCGTGTGTGTTAGGCCCCCACACATACTGTATTGTGTCCACTGGCTATTGGCTAGGCCTGCACTCATACCGTTACAGAGTGTCATTCACCCAAATTCCTTTCAGAAAAAAAAAATCTATTTTAAATTTAACTGTGATCTAATCACATTTGCAAGCCCGTGTGTGTCAGCCAGGCCCACACAGACTGTACTGTGCCCACTGCCCACCACTTATATAGAGTGGCACTGTACCTTGCACACATAGTAACACTTATCTAATAAAAAATGACAGGCAGAGGCAGGCCACACCGCAGGGGCTGTCGTGTTGGTGGTGCTGTGATTTCCACTGGCCCTGGAATAATGCCCAGTGTTCAGAGGCCACGTACCCTGAACCCAAAAAATTCTGAGAAAATAGTTGACTGGCTTACACAGGACACCCAATCTTCAACAGCTTCCGCTAAGAACCTTGACGCACCATCCTCCTCCAGCTCAGCTTTCGTCACCACTCTCCCGCCCGCCGCCACCACCACCACTACCACCACAGCCACCATAGCCGCTTCACTTGATCCCTCAGAGGAGTTATTTACACATCAGTTGGATGAAATTAGTGATGCGCAACCATTATTGCCAGGGGATGTAAATAACAGGGATATGTCTCGGTCAGGCAGCATTACACACATGGACGTACAGTGTGATGATGATGATGATGTTGTACCCGCTGCTGCTTCCTTTGCTGAGGTGTCAGATACAAGTGAAGCGGTTGATGATGACGATGTGTCCGTGGATGCCTTGTGGGTGCCTGCTCGAAGAGAAGAAGAAGAGGGGGAAAGTTCAGAAGGGGAGATAGACAGCATGTATCGGCACTTGAGGTCAGCCAGACAACACGCAAATCAGCGTATGCTGTTGCCACCACCAGAATGCCATCATTGCCAAGCTCAGCAGTGTGGGATTTTTTTTGTGTGTCTGCCTCTGACAACAGCGATGCCATTTGCAACCTGTGCCAAAAAAAAATGAGTCGTGGGAAATCCTTCGCAAAACAGGTACAACTATTTTGCGAAGGCACATGATCGCACATCACAAATGCCTATGGGATCAACACATGATGACGAGTAGAAGCAGCAGACAAGCTCAAAGCCACCATCCCCCTCCTGGTCCAGCATCTTCAGCCACGTCATCCACTGCTGTCCTCCTTGCCCCCTCTCAACCACCCGCCACTCCGCCTCTCACCTTGAGCAGTTCCATCTCATCTGCCCACAGTCAGGTGTCTGTAAAGTAAATGTTTGAGCGTAAGAAGCCAATGTCACAGAGTCACCCCCTTGCCCGGCGTCTGACAGCTTGCTTGACGGAACTCTTAGCCCGCCAGCTTTTACCATACCAGCTGGTGGAGTCTGAGGCCTTCAAAAAATGTGTCGCTATTGGGACACCACAGTGGAAGGTACCCGGCAAGGGTCCATCTGACCACTGATACCTGGTCTGCAAAGCACGGTCAGGGCAGGTATATCACCTACACTGCGCATTGGGTCAACCTGCTGACGGCTGGCAAGCGTGGCTCTGCAGCGGAGTTGGTGACACCGCCACGACTTGCAGGCAGGCCTACTGCCACCTCCTCTACTCCTCCTACTCCATCCTCTTTCATAACCTCCTCGGCTGAGTCCTCTTCTGCTGCGGCGTCTGGCTGCACATCAACTGAATCCCCCAGCTCCCCAGGGGCTATTCCACATCCCAGATACGACAGTGTCACGCTGTCTTGGAGTTGACTTGCCTGAAAGCAGAGAGCCACACCGGACCAGCACTCCTGTCCGCCCTGAACGCACAGGTGGATCAGTGGCTGACCCCGCACCAACTGGAGATTGGCAAAGTGGTGTGTGACAATGGAAGCAATTTGTTGGCGGCATTTGAATTTGGGCAAGTTGTCACATGTGCTGTGCATGGCACATGTGTTGAATCTCATCGTACAACGCTTTGTATCTAAATACCCAGGCTTACAGGATGTCCTCAAGCAAGCCAGGAAGGTGTGTGGCCATTTCAGGCGTTCCTACACGGCCATGGCGCACTTTGCAGACATTCAGCCCCGAAACAACATGCCAGTGAGGCGCTTGATTTGCGACAGCCCGACACGTTGGAATTCAGCACTCCTAATGTTCGACCGCCTGCTCCAACAAGAAAAAGCCGTCAACGAGTATTTGTATGACCGGGGTGCTAGGACAGCCTCTGCGGAGCTGGGAATTTTTTTGCCACGTTACTGGACGCTCATGTGCAATGCCTTTAGGCTCATGCGTCCTTTTGAGGAGATGACAAACCTAGTCAGTCGCACCGAAGGCACCATCAGCGACCTCATCTCATTTGTTTTCTTCCTGGAGCGTGCCCTGCGAAGAGTGCTGGATCAGGCTGTAGATGAGCAGGAAGAGGAAGAGTTGTGGTCACCATCACCACCAGAAACAGCCTTGTCATCATCGCTTGCCGGACCTGCGGTAACGCTGCAAGAGGAGTATGAGGAAGAGGAGTCAGAGGAGGACTGTGGCTTTGAGGAGGAGGAAGACCAACCACAGCAGGCATCCCAGGGTGCTCATTGTTGTCACCTATCTGGGACCCGTGGTCTTGTACGTGGCTGGGGGGGAAGAACAGACCGTCAATGACATCAGTGAGGAGGAGAACGGGAAATGAGTAGCTCGGCATCCAACCTTGTGCAAATGGGGTCTTTCATGCTGTCATGTCTGTTGAGGGACCCTCGTATAAAAAGGATGAAGGAGAACGACCTGTACTGGGTGGCCACGCTACTAGACCCCCGGTATAAGCAGAATGTGGCAGAAATGTTACCAAATTAACGGAAGTCAGAAAGGATGCAGCAGTTCAAAACCAAACTAAAAAATATGCTTTACACAGCTTATAAGGCGGATGTCACAGCACAACGGGAATCTAACTGGGGAAGAGGTCAAAGTAATCCTCCTCCTACCATGACCACGGCGGCAAGGACAAGACGCTTTACAGATGTGTTGTTGATGGAGGACATGCAGAGCTTTTTCAGTCCTACCCATCGCCACAGCCCTTCGGGATACAGACTTAGAGAGCGACTCGATCGACAGGTGGCAGACTACCTCGCCTTAACTGCAGATATCGACACTCTGAGGAGCGACAAACCCCTTGACTACTGGGTGTGCAGGCTTGACCTGTGGCCTGAGCTATCCCAGTTTGCGATAGAACTTCTGGCCTGCCCCGCTTCAAGTGTCCTGTCAGAAAGGACCTTCAGTGCAGCAGGAGGCATTGTCACTGACAAAAGAAGTCGCCTCGGTCAAAAAAGTGTTGATTACCTCACCTTCATTAAGATAATCGAGGCATGGATCCCGAAGGGACTGACAGTAGGGGATCTGTTTAACTAACAAAAGGCCTGATGACATGCCTTGGCCTCAAATTGGTCCCCACGCTGCTGTATTTAATGTCTGCATACCGGATGACTTTCGTGAATTCTCCACCACCAACTAGGGTTCAAGCCGCAATGTTTTAGTCACCTTTCTGCCTTGAAAACATAAATTTTATCCGGCCGCTGCTACAACAGCGACTGCAACAATAACATTGTTTTTCAGGCATGTGTACATGCCTAATTTTTCTGGCCTCTGGTGCTGCACTGTGTCTGCAAAAAAAAAAAAGGCACATACAAGTGTCAATTCCCCTTTCGTGATCGTTACCTTGTTGTGGTGAAGTGTATCTCTCGATACAACTAATCTCTCCAGACAATCCCCTACGGGCTTAGCAGAATTTATTCACTCCGAAGGCCTAATAGACGTCTGGCGAGCTCAGCACGGTCAAGAGAGGGATTACACCTTCTTCTCTACTGCACATTCAACATACTCCCGAATAGATATGTTCTTAGTAGACCACACGGTTTTATTCCACACATTAAACTCTTCCATAGGATGGATTCAGTGGTCAGACCTAGTGATGAGCGGCAGGGGCAATATTCGAATTCGCAATATTTCACAAATATTTGGGCGAATATTCTCCATATATTCGAGAATTTGCGAATTCGTGATCTCCAGGCATTATTTTCTTGATTGCGAAAATTCACACAAAATTCGCATAAATATTTCCACATAAAAATTCGCATAAACTGGTATTTAAAAAAAATGAATATTCGCGATTATGAATATATTTTGCGATATTCAATGGATGAGCAACTGCAGGATTACTTGATCGACCTGTTTTCAGCTCTGTTACCTCAAGCCTCTAATACAGACCTACTAATAGACAGAGTCCACAGACTTCCCAAACCTAAATCTATCCCAGCTTCCCTACCCAGGGATACTATAGCAAGGATCCATTACTACCACATCAAGGACTCGATCCTCAAAGCTGCAGCCAAAAAGCCGGACCTTCCTGAACGATTTCAAGAAATCTCACTTTACACAGATCTTTCTCCTGCTACCCTAGACGCAGGGAATTCACTAAAATTACACAAATTTTAAGGGAGCAAAAAATCCTCTACAAGTGGGGTTTCCCAGTCAAACTCATAGTTCACTACAATGGACGCACTGCGGTGTTAATCTCTCCTAAAGAGGCTATGAACTTCCTATCTAAGAATGCCCTCACCAAGGATTCAGAAGAACCAAGAAGCCCTCCAAAGAAAAAACACCACACACTTGCTCATGAATGGACAGTAATAGGCTCTCCTAAAGCTAATATTTCTCCAAAATAAGTAATTACTTAATCTAGGCTAGTGCCATGATAACTGTTCTGCTATCAGTCTGATTCAAAATAGCATTTAGACTGTTTCGGAAATGTTAGAAGTAGATTATCATTCTAATTTTCACCACCACCTCCCATGTCATGTTAGGGACCTGGGGTCGCATTGGTTCACTTAGAACCGGACTTTACTATTTCACTTTTACATTTTTTATTTTTTTGGTTTTACTTTATTTTAATGTTATGTTTAAAACTACTTGTTTGTGGTATATTGGTAATTTACTGAATCTTTCACCAATACAGGTATATTCTGTATCATATCCCCTCTGCACACTTCTTTCCTCTAATGCATTATGGTTCTACGAATTGCCTCCTTAAATGTTAAGTGCCTTAATAGCCCAGCCAAACGCTCTTTTTTATGGAAGGAAGCCCACAGACTGGGATGTGATATATTTTGCATTCAAGAAACGCATTTAAATGAAGCAGACAGCTTCAGAATTAGCCATAAGGATTTTCCCACTATCATATTCACATGCCTTCAATAAGAAATGGGGTGTTTTAATCGCTATCAAAAAGTCCATCGCCTTTCAAACTTTATCTCTTGATATAGATCCTACGGGTAGATTTTTATTACTTGTCTGATCAATAACTCACCTGATACTATAGTATCTTTATATGCCCCTAACTCTAGAACTTTAAGTTTTATCAGGTCTATCTCTGAGTCCGTTTCAACCCAAAAGAAAGGTTCCACCATCATCTGTGGAGATTTTAACCTGGTAATGGACCCTAGCATTGACAAATCTACTCCTGTAAGTAAAAAAGACAACTATAAACTTAAAGATTTATGTCACAAGGAAGAACTTTTTGACGCATGGAGGTCGCTTCATGCCTCAGAAACAGACTATTCCTTTTTTCAAACCCACACAACTCATATTCCCGGATAGATTTTTTTTTGGTTGATAAATGGCTACTTCAAAAGGTGGTGGACTCCAAGATAGGCCTGATTACTTGGTCTGATCATGCCCCTATCACAATCTCCATTCAAGAGACTTTTAACCTCAAACACTCTTCCCCACGGAGGTTGAATAACCTTTTATTATCGGATAATCACTACAAGGAATTAATATCAAAGGCAATAACAGAATATTTCCAAATCAACACTAGCTCAGAGATCAACCAAACAACACTATGGTGCGCTCACAAAGCAGTAATCAGAGGTCTCTTTATTAAATATTCCTCAGAAGAAAAAAAGAAAAGATTACTAAAGATAGAAGAACTACACAACAAACTCAGAGTCTTGGAAAAAGAAAACCAAAAATCCCCAACCTCCCATATCTCTCAACAAATTATCAACACTAGGCATGAAATATATCTCCTGATGCAAAATAACTTTGATAGGCACCTTAGACAATCTAAAGCACAATTTTACAGACAAGGAAATAGAGCATCTAAAATGCTAGCCAATAAACTTAAAAATAAAGCAGCAAACACCCTAATTCCTTTCTTGTGGTCCACTAACAAAAACAAAATAATAAACCCCCTTAAAATTGCTGAGGAATTCGCCATATATTACCATTCCCTTTATAACTTAAAAAATGACCCAAATTCTCACCAACCAACCGAAGAAGATATTAACTTATTTTTGAACAACATATCACTCCCCCTTTTATCCCGAGATCACATCTCTTTTATAAACAAACCCATTTCTTCACAAGAAATACTTGATACAATTTCTACTCTTAAAATAAATAAATCCCCGGGTCCAGACGGTTTTATAAATGAATATTATAAATCCTTCTCCCAACACACAATGGGACGAGCTCCAGGACGTGATGACGTGAGGACGTCACGTCACGCCCTCCGCCCCCTCTCCACCGCCTGGATGCCCAGCTGAAGCGCTGCTGACGGCGTCTTCCACCTCCTCCTGCCGCCTCCTGGGTCGGGGTCTTTTCCGGGTCGGTCGGTGCGCACGTGGGACAGCGCTCCTCCCGCTCCTCCCGCTCGGTTGCACTGATGAGCCACGGATGCCGGTGTCCCTCGGCTGTCTTCGCTCCTGCTATTGCTGGGTGAGTGTGCCGTGACCATGGGCGCATTGGACGGAGTGGCGGTGGCGATCAGGCATTAGTTGTTTCTTCGTGGCTGCTCCTGCGGAGTACTTCTGCTTGAGCGTGTTCCTGTTCCTGTGGACGGCGCTGTGAAAAGGGGAAAAGTTACTGCTACTATATGCTTCTGTTCCTGCTGCAGAAGGTTCATATGCTGCTGAGACATCAGGGGGGTGGAAATGGCACTTGAGATGCTCTGATGTGCTGGAAGATCTGGATCCCTCCGCTTGGTGTCGATTTGATGTTCTTAACGCCCGTTTGCAGTTGGTGAAGCTCCGGACTCCTCCGCTTGGTGTCAATTTGATGTCCTCAACACCCGTTTGCAGCTGTCGATCCTCAAGAGGAACGTCCCTGTCCACTCCCTGTGGTTGCCTGGGCACCATCAGCTTGGGGGTGAAGATTGGAGAGATCGATCCGTTATTCTCTACTTTTTCTGTAATATGAACTAACGGACTAATGCAATTGAGCATTAGATATTGGCTTATTTACTAGCTAACCCACTAATCTACTAACTGTTCCTATGATAATATGCTACCCTAGCGACTATGAATGACTACATGCAGAAGACGTGATCATATACAGTGTCGTATTAATATACGTGTATAGCTATTCCACTATTCCTGGTGCTCGAGAGTGAAGCGGGAAAAGGAGAGGAGAAGAGGATCAGGAAGTGAACTTGGACTATCCCCGCTGTCTGTTTTTTTTTTTTTTTTTCTGGACTGTAAGAGCGGGAGGGGGTGGAAGTTTGGTATTGTTTTTGTATTTTATTGTGGTAGGTTTTCTGTGTAGTGTCTGAACTGCGACTTCCTGGGTGCTACTGACTGGGGAGGTAGCAGAAATGCCCCCAAAGGGAGTAAACAGAAAATCTGTAAGTACCTCCTCGCCGGGAGGAGGGAAGGGTAGCACTACTGTAACTGGATTAGAAAAATACCTTAAATCTCCACCGAAAATAAAGAGCTCGTTACGGGCAAATAAGGAAAGCCAGAAGGAAGTGGGGGACCCATCGGTATTTGTGGACCAGGGGGGGAGAGACAGGAGGCTGGGTAGCGGAGAAGGGATGGAGGAGAGAATAAATATAGTAGATGGGAAGTTGTTAGAAATTTTGGAAGCGGTGCAAAAATTGAATCACAGTCTAGAGGAGTTGACCCTCAAGATTGCGTCAGTACAGGTGAATCTCTCCTTTATAAAAGAGGATATGAATAGAGTAAGGGATAAGGTTAAAGAGCTGCAAATATCTGCGGGAAGTATGAAAAGGATCTAGAAGGAGTCAAAAAAAGAGTGGAGAGGATGGATGGGGAAAAAAAGACCCTTATAGATAGAATTACTACAATGGAAGACTTATCCAGGAGATCAAATATTAGGTTAGTGGGATTCCCTGAGGGGGTGGAGGGAGAGGACCCAACAGGGTTTATTCATCAGTGGCTACAGGATACCTTTAAAAATGAGGGTTCATCTCAATGGTTTGTAATAGAAAGAGCACATAGAATACCAGGGAGACCCCCCCCCCCCCAAAAAAAAAGGGAGCCCACCTAGGGCAATTCTGTCCAGAATACAAAGCAGTAGGGATAGAGATGCAATAATGAAAAACAAAAGAACGATGCAACAAATGGAGTTTAATGGAAATAACATCGAGATATATCCAGACTACTCCAGAGCAACACAGATAAAAAGGCGTGAGTTCAAAGAAGTTAAGAAGAGATTAGTGGCAGCTCAGATACAATATGCCCTGATATACCCTGCTAAACTTCGCGTTATATATAGTGATGAGCGGGAGGTGCCATATTCGATTTCGCAATATTTCGCGAATATTCGAATGAATATTCGTGTTATCTTCGTCGAAATCGAATATTCGTAATTATTCCAATTATCGCGAATAATATACAATTTTTTTTTTTTCGCGTATTGCGATTATTTATCTTGATAGTATAAGGCAACGTTCCTATGCTAATTGACTATGGCTAGGCTAATATGTGTATTTTACGAAATTTCGTGATTTGCTCTAACTTCGTCTCTTAGAATATTACGAATATTCTAAAAGACGAAGTTAGAGCAATATTACGAAATTTCGTAAAATACACATATAGATTGTAATTTAGCTAATATAGTGCTATAATCCCTTTTTTTTCCTCAAATTTTTTTTTGCCTCTTCTGAACTTAAGTTTTGTAAAATATGTACACTATTAAAAAATATTACTATAGCAGTATATTAGCTTAAATACAATCTATGTGTATTTTACGAAATTTCGTAATATTGCTCTAACTTCGTCTTTTAGAATATTCGTAATATTCTAAAAGACGAAGTTAGAGCAATATTAAGAACATTTGCAAAAGCCGAAATTGCAATGCGAGTAATATAACACGAAATAATCGCATGAAGATTTCAACTTAGCACTGCTATATTCCATATTCTAGCCTAATATAGAATATAGCTGTGCTAAGTTAGCACTGCTATATTCCATACTAGGCTAGAATATGGAATATAGCAGTGCTAATTTGAAATCTTCATGCGATTATTTCGTATTATATTACTTGCATCGCAATTTCGGCTTTTGCAAATGTTCTTAATATTGCTCTAACTTCGTCTTTTAGAATATTACGAATATTCTAAAAGACGAAGTTAGAGCAATATTACGAAATTTCTAAAAGACGAAGTTAGAGCAATATTACGAAATTTCGTAAAATACACATAGATTGTATTTAAGCTAATATACTGCTATAGTAATATTTTTTAATAGTGTACATATTTTACAAAACTTAAGTTCAGAAGAGGCAAAAAAAATTAGAGGAAAAAAAAGGGATTATAGCACTATATTAGCTAAATTACAATCTATATGTGTATTTTACGAAATTTCGTAATATTGCTCTAACTTCGTCTTTTAGAATATTCGTAATATTCTAAAAGACGAAGTTAGAGCAATATTAAGAACATTTGCAAAAGTCAAAATTGCGATGCGAGTAATATAACACAAAATAATCGCATGAAGATTTCAACTTAGCACTGCTATATTCCATATTCTAGCCTAGTATGGAATATAGCAGTGCTAACTTAGCACAGCTATATTCCATATTAGGCTAGAATATGGAATATAGCAGTGCTAAATTGAAATCTTCATGCGATTATTTCGTGTTATATTACTCGCATCGCAATTTGCGAAATTTCGTAAAATACACATATAGATTAGATTGTAATTTAGCTAATATGGAATATAGCAGTAAGTTGAAAACGCCACTGACTGGAGCAGCCAGGAAGCCAGGAATCCAAAGGACAGGTAAGAACAACTTTAGAGAAGTGGGAAAGAAAAAATATAATAATAAAAAAATAAAAAAGAATATTCGAATTCGCGAATATATAGAACGATATTCTAAATATTCGCGAAATCTCGAAATTGCGATATTCGAGAAAAAAATTCGCAATTCGAATATTCGCGCTCAACACTAGTTATATATCGCGATCAGGTTAGTTTTTTTGGGTCCCCGGAGGAGGCAGTGAAATGGTTAGACGCCAAAGGTATAGGAACATGAAAGAAAAGGAATAAGCAGGGTGTCGGATGGGTTGTGGGGAGGAAGGGTGAGGGCAGGAAGGGGCTGATTGTAAGAGGTGGGAGAAATGTTCTATTTCTACCGACCAGATGGTGGGGGGGGGCAAGGGAGAGGGAAAGGGAGGGAAGGAGGATGGGTAATGGGAGGGAATGGTTGTCCTGTGGGGCTTGGTGATGATGAAAAACTAAAATTTAAGAGTGGGAGGCACTCATGAGTAGGATAATTACATGGAACGTACGTGGACTGGGAGATAAAGTTAAAAGAGTTATGGTGTTTGATATGGTTACTAGACACCTCCCGGCCATTGTGGGACTAATAGAGACACACAATACAAAGGATAAGATAAACTTACTTACGAGGAAATGGGCAAAGTATCAATATCATTCCTGTTTCTCTACCTATTCATGTGGCGTCAGTGTGTATATCCATCATAGAGTGGAGTACCTCCCACTAGATCAGAAGATTGATGATAGGGGAAGATATGTATTCCTCCACTGTCAATGGAATGGCATAGTTTGTGTATTAGCCTTGGTGTATATACCACCACCATTTTCCCTTTATGTTATTCACCGTCTAGTGGAGTTTGCAGACTCAAGAGGGAAATGTCCCATACTAGTAATGGGAGATTTCAATAGTGTAATGAATAGTAAGCTAGATAGATACTCAGTGACATCAAATGATAAATATGATATAAGTCAGCCAACACTTCTTAAAAGAATAACTCAGGAACTATCACTGATAGATGTTTGGAGATATCTTTATGATGATAAGCGAATATACGCGTGTTTTAGTCATGGGAGTAAAACAATGTCAAGAATAGATATGGCATTAGTTAGATCAGAATTGATAGGCCAGATCTCCAAAATGAAGTATGAGGTTAATAGTATCTCAGACCACTCCCCGGTGAGCCTGACATTTAAAACTAACGTTAGGCCAAAAAGAAGAGCGTTTCGGCTGAATCCGCATTGGCTAAACTTGATAAATAAAGATGACGGTATAATTGCAGATATAGAGGAGTACTGGCAAATTAATTTAGGGTCCACACAAATAGGGTATGTATGGGATGCATTTAAAGCATTCCTACGGGGTATCCTCGCGGGAAGAATCAAGGGCCTAAAAAGGGAATTCGCTAAAAAGGAGAAAGAGCTGGGGGATAAAATAAAGAAAATAGAAGAGGAGCTCTTGGAAAAGAAATCCCCCGAAATGGCGGCTCAGTTAGAAGAGGCCAAAATACTATTAAAAAATTACCTGGCAGATAAGGCACAACAAAGAGTTTTTTTTGAGGGGGCCCGGTATTTCAGGGAATCTGGGAAGCCGGGGAGATTGCTGGCCATACTTGTACACAATCAAAAGGGGGAGAATATAATTAAGTGTGTTGAGAGGAGAGATGGGGGGATAACATCCGACCCGGGAGGGATTGAGCAGGAATTTGTCAAATATTATAAGGACCTCTGCTCCTCGGAGGGATTGGGGGGGTGTGAGGATATAAAACTCTTCTTGAAGGATGTGCGGCTCCCCAGACTCTCGGAGGAGGATAGGGAACTATTGAATGGATCTATAGAACTGGACGAACTTCGGGAAACCTTGAAATCTATAAAGGGGAATACTAGCCCTGGGCTGGATGGTCTCCCTTTCGAGATTTATAGAAGGTACGGAGACGTCACTCTCCCAGTTCTCTTGCAGGTTCTAAATGACGCAATGGACAGGGGTGAACTTCCAGCCTCCTTTTCGGAGGCTGTAATAACCCTGATAGGGAAAAAGGGGAAGGATGAGAGAAGGGTGGACTCCTATCGCCCCATCTCTCTTCTCAACACTGATTTTAAAATATGTGCTAAGCTGTTGGCAAATCGTTTGAAAAGAGTTATAGGGAAAATAATACACCCAGATCAATCGGGTTTTGTACCAAAACGTCAGATTCAAATGAACATCCGTCGGGCACTGTTAAACATCCAGATGGGCGGTGAGGGTGCCCACTCCATCCTGTCATTGGACGCGGAAAAGGCGTTTGACAGGGTGGAGTGGGCATACCTCTGGAAAATAATGCATGAGATGAACTTAGAGGAAAAATTTATTAGATGGGTACAATTGCTGTATTACCATTCGAAGGTGAGGATAAAAATAAACAGGGAGATATCTGAGCCAATAGGGTTAGAGAGGGGAACTGGGCAGGGGTGCCCACTCTCCCCATTATTGTTTGCCATATTTGTGGAACCGTTGGCATGCAAGGTGCGAGCCGACGATAAAATCAGGGGGTTCGGGGGAAGGGGGGCATTAGACAAAATATGTTTATACGCGGATGACATTCTGTTTTTCCTGGACGGGGGGGCACAAACGTTGCCATACTCGATGGAGACAGTGAACCAGTTCGGACAAATTTCCGGTTTTAGGGTGAACTGGATGAAGTCGGTGCTGCTCCCAGTTGGTTATGAAATTAAGCGAATGGATATAAATGTGAAGATATTAAAACCCACAGAAGCATTTGAATACCTTGGTATTAAAATCAGTTCCAGGGTCCAGGAGTATATAGAACTCAATATCTCCCCTATGATTAAAAGGGTAAAAAATAAAATAAGCACCTGGCAAAAATTACTGATGCGGCAGGCAGACCGAATTGCCATTATTAAGATGGTCCTGTTACCACAGATTCTTTATGTCATATCATCATGTCCTGTGTGGATAGGGGATTTCTGTTTTAAGGCACTGGAAGGAATGTTAAATGATCTTATATGGGGGAAAAAAAGGGTTAGGTTGAAACAAAAATATTTATGGTTGGATGAAGAAGATGGGGGTCTGTCGGTTCCCTGTTTTAGAGGTTACTATTACGCATCCCAGCTTCAATGGTTAATGACAGAGGATGACAGAATACGTCACTTCCTGATGGGCGAGTTTGAAGGGCTCCAATACAATGTGATTAGTCTTCAGGAAACCGGGAATATAAAATTGAAGGGTAGGAAATGTCCAATCAGTAAAATGATGCACTTAGTAGGGGCTAAAGTTAAAAAGCTATTGGGAATACATTTTTCACTAGGGTTTACCCCCATATGGGGGAATTTACATTTAAGTGAGTTTCAGGGGTTAGATGATTATATATTTTGGAAAAAAAATGGTATTATGTACATATCACAGATAGTGGCGGAAGGAAAGATTAGGGCATTAGAGGAAATGGAGCTTAGTATAGAATTAGATACCCTCACATGGTTTAGATATTTTCGACTAAAACACGCATTTGAGTCAACTAAAAATAAATAGTACTTAGTTACTGAACACTCGGAATTTGCCGAATTCTGTAATTACAGTATCGGCAAGAAAATATCAATCTCACAGATATATAAAAAAATTAAAAGGGGACTAGGGGGGTGACGAAATTTAATAGTGAAAATAAATGGGCACTGGAGGTGGATTCTAACACTTTAGATTGGAGAAATATCTACAGAAGTATAAAAGGAAGCACATTATCGAGTAATTTTCGGTTGATACAGTTTTCTATCCTTCACCGAATCTATATCACCCCGTGGATGCTGAGTAGAAGGTATAAAACAGAGGACTCCAGGTGTTGGAAATGTAAGGCGAATAATGCAGATTTTATACAGCTGATCTGGTATTGTCCCCCCATGCAGGTTTTTTGGACTCAGGTATTTCAGGAGCTTACCAGAACAACTGGGGGCTCCGTGCCACTAGAGATTTCGACCGCAGTGCTCGGATATATAAGGAAAAGTGGTTTGGAAAGAAAAATTTAAATTAAATGGACCAAAAACCTAATGTTGGCCCGGGTCGTAGTGGCTAGAGGGTGGGGAGCGGATAGACCACCAAACATCGAAGAATGGAAAAACCTATGTGAAAGGGTGCAGAGCTATGAATATGCCTGTAAAACAAAATGATAGGGAATGGAAACGGATAGGAGTAAAGAGGGATAATAAGAAGGAAGAAATAGATTAAATGAAGACTAAACCCGAAGATCAAAGAATAGGTAATAAACCCTGGAAAATGGATTAGGAAAGTAATGTTTTAGACTGAAACCCCACAGGACAACCAAGGGAGAGTGGGGAGGGATAGGGGTGGGAGAGGGAGGGGATGGTAAATGTTTGCTGATATGAGAATAGAAACAGAATAAAGACTGGGATAGATTATTGATATGATTAATGAAGAAATAGATTTTAAATGCCTGTAAACTTCTTTTACTTGGTTCATATGTATGTTATCTGTTCTTTCTTATGAGCTATATGGAAAACTTTTTGTATGTTGGAAAATAAAAATAAAATAGTTAAAAAAATAAAAATAAATAAATCCTTCTCCCATATCTTAACTCCCCATTTACTGCCTTGCTTTCAACATATGATGCACGACAAAGGTATTCCCACAGAAATGCTCCACGCAATAATAATTACTTTACCAAAACCTGGGAAGGCCCCCAATACACCAGCTAATTTTAGACCAATATCTCTCTTAAATACTGATCTAAAATTATTTTCCAAAATTTTAGCTAACCGTCTGGCAGACATTCTACCAAGTCTGATAGATTCCGACCAGGTAGGCTTTGTCAAGCACCGACAAACATCAGACGGGACAAGACGTTTTCTGGATTTGATTGAAATAGCATATACCCGTCGAGCGCCTTCCATGCTCCTTTCACTGGATGCGGAGAAGGCATTCAATAGGGTTCACTGGGGATTTCTTCATTCAGTCCTGAAAAAATTTGGATTTAACGGCCCCTAATTATCTGGTATATTAAACTTATATTCATCACCCCAAGCCTTTGTATACTCCTCTGGATTTAAATCCCACTTATTTCCCATCTCAAACGGCACTAGACAGGGATGCCCCCCTTCCCCTTTAATCTTCGACCTAATAATGGAACCACTTGCTACTCATATTAGATCATCCCCACACATTACTGGTATTACAACTTAAGAAAAAGATCACCGCATAGGCTTATTCGCAGATGACGTCCTCTTATTATTATCTAATCCAGCTACCTCTCTCCCTCACACTTGCAATATACTTTCATCCTTTTCGAAGGCATCCTACTACAAAATTAATACCACAAAATCCCAAATCCTAAACTTGGGAATTCAGGAGAAAACTGTAAAGTCCCTAAAACTAGCCTTCCAATTTAACTGGGTTAAAAAATCAATACCCTACCTAGGGATTAACCTTGCAGCAATCCCCAGCGAAACATTCACTCTTAACTATATCCCACTATTTCAAGACGTCAAGTCCAAACTAGCTAGCTTCAAAACACAAGGCATTTCCTGGCTAGGCAAAATCGCGGTTATAAAAATGAGCATTTTGCCCAAAATTTTATATTATTTCAGAAACCTACCTATTCCAATACCTATCAAATACCTCAAAGACCTGCAAAAATCCCTCTTACATTTTATATGGGGAGGAAAATATCACAGAATAAAAGCAGATATACTCTACCTTCCCAAAAAAGAAGGCGGTTTAAGCTGTCCCTCAATCATACAATATTATAGAGCTACAATCCTAGATCAACTAAAACACCTATGGCATAATGACCAACAAAGAAAATGGTCCTGTATAGAAAAATATTCTCTTGGAAAATATTCTCTAAAAGACCTTCTTACAGCTATATCTCTTTTCAAGTTTTTCCCCAATAGCAACTTGGCCACTATTAAAGCTATCTTTAATGTTTGGGACATTGTTGCTAACAAACGCCAACTATTTGTATTACCCCTTCAAGATTACAACATTTCAATACTAGAATCTTATATCCCAGACTTACACATTTCAGCCTGGAAAGAGAAAGGTTCATGCTATATCAAGTATCTCCTTACAAACAACATTCCTAAACCTCTTTCAAAACTTTCACATTGTTACGGTCTCTCTACAAGAGATTTTTTACAAATATCTCCAAATCATACACGCTATTACTAATACCATTTTTTTACAACCTCTTAGACGAAACAATGACAACCCATCCTCAATTCCCTTCACAAGATGGCTCTTAAACCATAACGCTAACAGAAAAGGATATCCCAAACATACAAGGTTCTTATCATACCATCAGAAGATCCTCTCCAAGCGATTAAGTCCAAATGGTCTCAAGACCTTTCCATCATTTTATCCACAGAACAATGGTCACCTGCACTTGATGCAATATTTAATATTTCAAGATGTATTTCTCATTTAGAGACATCTAGAAAAATTTTATATAGATGGTATTATCATCCAAAATGTTCCAGACATATCCTCTTAATGTTGGAAATGTGGACATCCACAAGGATCCTTCCTTCATTGCTGGTGGGACTGCCCCCCGATTAATTCTCTTTGGCAGAGATCATTTAATATCTTTGCAAAAATCTGTCAGTTTCCAATTGCACCCTCACCACAATTGGCACTTCTGTTTATAGGTATTGAGTCCATTCCTTTTGATTTTAGAACTGTTTTTGGTCATATATGCATTGCAACACGCCAACTTATTGCTTCCCAATGGAAATCTAATCAGATTCCTAACAACCTTGATGTTATCAAAAAAGTCGAAGAAAACTGTTGGTATGAAGGAACAGCTGCTTCCGCTCTTTTCAAAAAAGAAAAATTTTATAAACAATGGGAAATCTGGCTGAAGAGCATCTTTCATGCTAATTCCATTCTAGCAAATTCCTTGGCTATATAATTAAGCTCTAACTGGCTTTCAACAAGATTCCGCAGCCTGTTTACATTATTTTGTAAATCTCACACTTGCGATATATTGAATACCTGTGAAACACCTATATTAATGTACCACTTTATGTTACCTTACGTTACTATACCTTACTTAATCTAGTTTTAAGTATTACCACTAAATACTGATGCCTTATGTGAGAATGTATTTTTTACAATAGGTACTATCAGTGTATCTGGTTCTTTCATTCTGTATTATTTTATTACCCTATGCCCCTCCCCCCTCCCCCTTCCTTCCCCCTCCTCCTTCCTTCCCCCCTTCTCCCTCATCCTCCACTCCCATCACCTTTCCTTCTTCCCCCCCCCTTATCAACCCCACCCCACCTCCCTACACCCCCATCCCTATACTCTCTTATGACTTTGTATGTAATCAATACCTGATTTATACTAAATGTCATTATGTTTTTTAAAAATTGGAAAAATCTAATAAAAACTTTCATGTTTCAAAAAAAAGAAATAAATAAACTAATGAATATCCTTAACAGAAACCTTTATAAATCCCTCCTGTTTTCGAAAGCTAGATTCTATGCCCAGGGCAACAAAGCAGACAAACTGCTAGCTAACAAGCTCAAAAACCAACAAGTGAAGTCCAAAATCCCCTTTTTGCTACACCCAATATCAAAAACCAACTCCTTGACCCCAGAGACATAGCAGAACAGTTTTGACATTATTACCATGATCAATATAATCTTGGGGATAATTTAGATAAACCTGTTAATTATGACTCTTCAGTTTAAGACTTTCTGGACAAAGCTCAATTGTCCCAACTCTCCCCCACTCAATTAGCCCTCTTAAATGCCCCTATATCAAAACCAGAACTGAAAAAACGGATTCTAACACTTCCCCTTGGAAAATCCCCAGGTCCGGATGGTCTATCGAATGAATACTACAGACATTAATACCCCACGCTAGCCCCCAACCTACTATCCATATTTCAAAAAACATTCCCATTCCCAACAGACATGTTAATGGCCCTTATTGTCACACTGCCTAAACCCGGTTAGTCACCTGACTCTCCCCAACATTTTAGGCCTATCTCCCTTTTGAACGCAGACATCAAAATCTTTGCTAGGCTGGTCGCCTCCAGATTATCCTCTATCCTCCCACATTTAGTAAGAGACGACCAATTCGGTTTTTGTGAAGGGTAGACAGGCCTCTGACAACACCAGATGCTTGTTCGACCTTTTCAATGTGGCTGAGATAAGAAGTATTCCCATGGTGGCAGTTACGCTGGACACAGAGAAGGCGTTCGACCGTCTCCACTGATCATATGCCTTCTCAGTCCTGAAAGCGATGGGCTTTTCCGGCGCCATCATTCATGCAATAAAAAGCTTATATTCTGACCGAATCGCCAAAATATTTGTTAATGTATTGTCTGATAGCTTTCAAATAACAAACGGTTCCCGTCAGGGATGCCCTCTATCCCCGTTGATATTTATCCTAGCCCTAGAACCTTTAGCGCAACACATTCGCCTCTCCACTGATATAGAAGGTATAAAAATAGGTACCACCTCACACGTCATCTCCCTTTATGCGGATGACATCATTCTAAAAGTCGCTAAATCCACTCAATCTCTACATCATGCATTCTCCATTATCTCACATTTCGGCTCTCTTTCCTACTACAAAATGAATAACTCAAAATCACAATCTCTCTCCATTAACATACCAACAATAGGACTGAGATTCCTAAAAAATATGTTTCCACTTGATTGGCAAACTTCCTATCTTCCATACTTGGGAATCAAACTTACATACCCTTGTTCACACGCATATCAGCACAACTATGTACCCCTCCTTTCCACTATGTTAAAAGACTTTGCAAGTTTCAGCATGCAGGAAGTTTCTTGGGTTAGTAGAATTGCATCATTCCAAATGATGACACTACCAAAACTAATATATGTATTTTGGGCCTTGCCAATCTCTATACCCCTCCTGTTTTTCAAAGAAGCGCAGAAACTTCTCAATAACTACATTTGGAATTCAAAGCACCCTAGAGTCGCTCAACCTTAAATGCTCAGAAGGAAACAGGTGGGGTTGGCCTCCCTTCAATTAAGGATTATTTCCACTCTATTGGTGTCTCCTTCCTTAAAGATTGGTGGAACACGTCAGCATAGAATCCCAATTTGCACCAGGAGGCTCATTGAAAGATCTCCTCTATCTAGCTATATTAAAGCCCAACATTACTGCCCATCCCCTTATCACAACTTTGCTTGCTATTTCTCTATGGTCCCAGCTTCACCTATCTCAAGGCATCCCGAACCCTGTTATCGTGTCACATGTATCTATGAAGGTTTTGGAAAAATTTATAGGGGATATTGACCTTTCCACATGGGTAACTTCTGGTATTACTTCAGCTGCTCAACTGATGTAAAATTCCACAATAGTAACATTTGATCACCTCCACCAGGGCCGAAACTTACCCAACTCAGAATTTCTGTCCTATATGAGAGTTCGCCACTGCCTTGGCACACTTCTCCTCCCGTCCTTTAGCGCCCAACAGGACGGCATAAGGATTTCTCAAAACCCATCTCTACTCAAAAAACATGCCACATGCCACATTTATAACATTATAGGCGATAAGTCCAAATTTGTAAAATCTCCCACGATATTAAAATGTGAAAGAGACTTGCAAACTACATTCTCTGAGGAGAGATGGGCTGACGCAGTTCGCTTTATTGTGTTTAACTTAAATGCATCGCACACTATGAGGCTGGGATTAAAACATTACTCAGATGGTATTTTACCCTTCACCGCCTAAGCCTTATATACCCTGCTACCCAAGCATGTTGCTGGAGAGATTAAGGCTCAATAGGCTCTATTCTACATACCCTATGGTCGTGCCCAAAACTTACTAGGTATTGGCAATCATCCTTCGCTCTAATATCTCAGATTACAGGTTTTCAGGTGTCCCCATCACCCGCATTAGCACTTCTTTTCCTTGATATTTAAAATTTCCCTTATGAGTACAGGCGCATTGTAGGACACATACTACTCAGCGCCAAACTGGTAATCACGAGGCATTGGAAATCTAGGAACACCCCTGATTTCGCGGAGGTCATCCAGGTCCTCAACTCCACCTGTAGAAATGAAAGGCTGCTCCCAGAAACAGTAATCAACCCAATTCATAGAGATAAAGCTTGGGCTCCTTGGTTATTACATTCACAATATGTTCCATAATCCTACAACTCACCCTTGATCTTAACCATACTGCTGGATTGCTCAACTGACCTTCAATATCTTCCCTTTTACCCCCCTCCTTTCTAAGGTTTACTACCTAGGTACGATCCGTGTGTTTTTCTGATACAAACCGGATTCCCAAAAAGTTGGGACACTATACAAATCGTGAATAAAAACTGAATGCAATGATGTGGAGGTGCCAACTTCTAATATTTTATTCAGAATAGAACATAAATCACGGAACAAAAGTTTAAACTGAGAAAATGTACCATTTTAAGGGAAAAATATGTTGAATCAGAATTTCATGGTGTCAACAGATCCCAAAAAAGTTGGGACAAGGCCATTTTCACCACTGTGTGGCATCTCCCCTTCTTCTTACAACACTCAACAGACGTCTGGGGACCGAGGAGACCAGTTTCTCAAGTTTAGAAATAGGAATGCTCTCCCATTCTTGTCTAATACAGGCCTCTAACTGTTCAATCATCTTGAGACTTCTTTGTTGCCCCTTCCTCTTTATGATGCGCCAAATGTTCTCTATAGGTGAAAGATCTGGACTGCAGACTGGCCATTTCAGTACCCGGATCCTTCTCCTACGCAGCCATGATGTTGTGATTGATGCAGAATGTGGTCTGGCATTATCTTGTTGAAAAATGCAGGGTCTTCCCTGAAAGAGATGACGTCTGGATGGGAGCAGCTGTTGTTCTAGAACCTGAATATATATTTCTGCATTGATGGTGCCTTTCCAGACATGCAAGCTGCCCATGCCACATGCACTCATGCAACCCCATACCATCAGAGATGCAGGCTTCTGAACTGAGCGTTGATAACAACTTGGGTTGTTCTTGTCCTCTTTGGTCCGGATGACATGGCGTCCCAGATTTCCAAAAAGAACTTCGAATCGTGACTTGTCTGACCACAGAACAGTCTTCCATTTTGCCACACTCTATTTTAAATGATCCCTGGCCCAGTGAAAACGCCTGAGCTTGTGGATCTTGCTTAGAAATGGCTTCTTCTTTGCACTGTAGAGTTTCAGCTGGCAACGGCGGATGGCACGGTGGATTGTGTTCATTGACAATGGTTTCTGAAGTATTCCTGAGCCCATTCTGTGATTTCCTTTACAGTAGCATTCCTGTTTGTGGTGCAGTGTCGTTTAAGGGCCCGGAGATCACGGGCATCCAGTATGGTTTTACGGCCTTGACTCTTACGCACAGAGATTGTTCCTTATTCTCTGAATCTTCGGATGATATTATGCACAGTTGATGATGATAGATGCAAAGTCTTTGCAATTTTTCGCTTCTGAGAGACACTGCCACTCTGAGAAGCTCTTTTTATACCCAATCATGTTGCCAATTGACCTAATTAGTGTTAATTGGTCTTCCAGCTCTTCGTTATGCTCAAATTGACTTTTTCCAGCCTCTTATTGCTACTTGTCCCAACTTTTTTGGGATTTGTTGACACCGTGAAAATTTGAATCAACGTATTTTTGCTTTAAAATGATACATTTACTCGGATTAAATGTTTGATCTGTCATCTACGTTCTATTACAAATAAAATATTGACATTTGCCATCTCCACATCATTGCATTCAGTTTTTATTCAAAATTTGTTTAGTGTCCCAACTTTTTGGGAATCCGGTTTGTACTAATGTTCTAACAACATGCTTAGTTATTATCCTTATGAGGCTTATATGAGGGTCTTGTGCATCACCCTCTCTGTTATACACCATTGGATATGTTATGGATTTGTTATTGCTCCATATTGTATTCTACATTTCTGTACTCCATTTATTGAAATCGCAGCACAGTCAACACTGCAATCTTAATAATAGTAATAATAATAAAAATGATTAAATACTAAAATGTGAAGTTGCACGCAGTGTGAAAAAAAATTTGAATCACTGCAGATTAGCGCAATCGCGAATGTATTGGAACACTTGACTCTATCTGCATATAAAGCTATTCTAATGTTCTGCCGTGCCATCCATTTTCTCCAGTCTCGGGCAACTTATACCAGCTTGAAAAGTGTAGCCAAAGTGACCCACGCCTGTATTTCGCGTTACAAATTCACATTACGTGATTTTTACATTGACAATTTTCCGCATTTAATAAAATAATCTCGAAATTTGTGAATATATAACGAATATTCTACAAAATATTTGTGAAATATTGCGAATTCAAATATAGCCCCTGCTGCTCATCATTAGTCTTCTGTGTTTTGTACCCACTCCTGCTTTTGGCTACCAAATCATAAGCCAATTCTGATGGGACCATACAGGCCTTACAGCTACTAGACAGACAGTATACGTTGTGCGTCTCATTTTTCCTTCCTTATGACAGATCAGAAGAAAGGTCAAATATTTGATGATGTCAGCCAGGCCGAAAAGGCAAAATAGTGGCCCAGTCATGAAGTGGGGAGGGTGAGAACAGCATTAGAAGTCCACAGAGTGGCCCTATAACATAGTGGTAAGGTGGAAGCAGCATGAAGAGACCATATAGTGGCCCAATGACAGAGTCTGGAGGTGGCATCAACATCAGGAGGCCACAGAGTGGCACTATGACAAAAGATTGTGGAGGTGGCAGCAGCATGAGGCCACAGAGTGGCACAAAACAAAGTGTGGAGGTGTCAGCAGCATGAGGAGACCAGAGTAGGACAACAACAAGAGATTATAGAGGTGTCATCAGTATGAGGAGACCACAGAGTGGCCCAATGACAGAGTGTGGAAGTGGCGGCAGCATCAGCATCAGGAGGAGGCCACAGAGTGGCACAATGACCGAGTCTGGAGGTGGCAGCAGTATGAGGAGTCCACAGAGTGGCACAATGACTGATTCTGGAGGTGGCAACAGCATGAGGAGACCACAGAGTGGACCACAGAGTGTGGAGGTGGCAGCAGCATCAGCATCAGGAGGAGGCTACAGAGTGGCACAATGACCGAGTCTGGAGGTGGCGACAGCAGCAGCATCAGGAGGATACCACAGAGTGGTGACATAGTGTGGAGATGGCAGCAGCAGCATCAGGATACCACAGAGTGGCAAGGTGACATAGTGTGGAGATGGCAGTTTCAGCAGCAGCAGCAACAGGATACCACAGAGTGGCAAGGTGACATAGTGTGGAGATGGCAGTAGCAGCAGCAGCATCAGGATACCACAGAGTGGCAAGGTGACTTAGTGTGGTGATGGCAGTAGCAGCATTAGGATACCAGAGAGTGGCAAGGTGACATAGTGTGGAGTTGGCTGTAGCAGCAGCATATGTTGGCCGTGACGCTGCATATGTTGATGCAGGGCTGTGGTGCACACTGGCCATGCTTAACCTTCTGCCACATATATTCTATATATGGCCATGTTAACCTCCTCCAGTGGCTTAACAAAAAGCTGCCACACCGCGAATAGGTAATTTTCCCCCAACAATCCGCCGCTGCTTCCGTGAACCCTGCACCATTACTTCCCGGGCAGGTAGGCTGCTGCGAAGCACTGCTGCCACCCTGCTGTCTCACAGCCATGCTTTGAACACATATAAGCGCCGGAGTGATCTGAGAATATATTTATCTTTTTGTACTGAAATAGGCCACTAAATGCTTTCAGCACATATAACTGCAGAAGTGTACTGAGAATATATTTTTCTTTTTATACTGAAATAGGCCAATAAAAGCTTTCAACACATATAACCACAGAAGTGAACTGAGAATATATTTTTCTTTCTGTACTGAAATAGGCCACTAAATGCTTTTGCCACAAATAACTGCAAAAGTGAAGTGCGTATATATTTTTCTTTCTGTACTGAAATAGGCCACTAAACGCTTTCAACACATATAACTGCAGAAGTGAACTGAGAATATATTTATCTTTTTGTACTGAAATAGGCCACTAAACACTTTCGCCACATATAACTGCAACAGTGAAGTGCGTATATATTTTTCTTTCGGTACTAAAATAGGCCACTAAAGGCTTTTTAACATAGCACTTGCACCCCAATAACAAGAACAAATTGCTGAAATGACAGAGCTGTACAGTCGTGGCCAAAAGTTTTGAGAATGACACAAATATTAGTTTTCACAAAGTTTGCTGCTAAACTGCTTTTAGATCTTTGTTTCAGTTGTTTCTGTGATGTAGTGAAATATAATTTCATGCACTTCATACGTTTCAAAGGCTTTTATCGACAATTGCATGACATTTATACAAAGAGTCAGTATTTGCAGTGTTGGCCCTTCTTTTTCAGGACCTCTGCAATTCGACTGGGCATGCTCTCAATCAACTTCTGGGCCAATTCCTGACTGATTCTTTCATAATCACTTCTTGGAGTTTGTCAGAATCAGTGGGTTTTTGTTTGTCCACACGCCTCTTGAGGATTGACCACAAGTTCTCAATGGGATTAAGATCTGGGGAGTTTCCAGGCCATGGATCCAAAATGTCAACATTTTGGTCCCGAGCCACTTAGTTATATAGTTTGCCTTATGGCACGGTGCTCCATCATGCTGGAAAATGCATTGTTCTTCACCAAACTGTTGTTGGATTGTTGGAAGAAGTTGCTGTTGGAGGGTGTTTTGGTACCATTCTTTATTCATGGCTGTGTTTTTGGGCAAAATTGTGAGTGAGCCCACTCCCTTGGATGAGAAGCAACCCCACACATGAATGGTCTCAGGATGCTTTACTGTTGGCATGACACAGGACTGATGGTAGCGCTCACCTTTTCTTCTCCGGACAAGCCTTTTTCCTGATGCCCCAAACAATCGGAAAGAGGCTTCATCTGAGAATATGACTTTTCCCCAGTCCTCAACAGTCCATTCACCATATTTTCTGCAGAAGATCAATCTGTCCCTGACATTTTTTTTGGAGAGAAGTGGCTTCTTTGCTGCCCTTCTTGACACCAAGCCATCTTCCAAAAGTCTTCGCCTCACTGTGCGTGCAGATGCGCTCACACCTGCCTGCTGCCATTCCTGAGTAAGCTCTGCACTGGTGGCACTCCGATCCCGCAGCTGAATCCTCTTTAGGAGACGTTCCTGGCACTTGCTGTACTTTCTTGGACGCCATGAAGCCTTCTTAACAAGAATTGAACCTCTTTCCTTGAAGTTCTTGATGATCCTATACATTCTTGATTGAGGTGAAATCTTAGTAGCCACAATATCCTTGCCCGTGAAGCCATTTTTATGTAATGCAATGATGGCTGCACGCGTTTCTTTGCAGGTCACTATGGTTAACAATGGAAGAACAATGATTTCAAGCATCACCCTCCTTTTAACAGGTCAAGTCTGCCATTTTAACCCAATCAGCCTGACATAATGATCTCCAGCCTTGTGCTCGTCAACATTCTCATCTGAGTTAACAAGACGATTACTGAAATTATCTCAGCAGGTCCTTTAATGACAGCAATGAAATGCAGTGGAAAGTTTTTTGGGGATTAAGTTAATTTCCATGGCAAAGAAGGACTATGCAATTCATCTGATCACTCTTCATAACATTCTGGAGTATATGCAAATTGCTATTATAAAAACTTAAGCAGCAACTTTTCCAATTTCCAATATTTATGTAATTCTCAAAACTTTTGGCCACGACTGTATAATGGCCTTTTGGATCCCCAAATAATTTTTCCCTGCACTTGTAAATCGCTTTTCTAGCAGTGTCCCTAGCGCCTTCAGACGTCTCTCCCTGCACTAAGATGCTGTGAAATGATTCCTCCCTATCCTTTCCCTGCACTTGTAAATCGCTTTTCTAGCAGTGTCCCTAGCGCCTTCAGACGTCTCTCCCTGCACTAAGATGCTGTGAAATGATTCCTCCCTATAATTTCCCTGGACTTATAGATTGTTATTTCATTTTTTTTCACAATGAGGTTTTTTCTATTGCTAGCCCTAGCATCTTCTCACGTTTGTCCCTTCACTCAGAACACTGGAAAATGTCTGAATCTAAGATGGCTGTCATATTTATAAGGCTGTTACATCACAGGGCTAGCTGGCTGCTGATTAGCTGCATCATGCATGTCAGTCTGGGTGAGCCCACCTTCCCATACTTCCTTTCTCCATGTCCTCACACGTGCAGTAGCCATTTTAGGAAAAATGTGATTCGTTACCACGTAGCGTGAGGATATTCGCATTCGTTGCAAATCAAATTTTTCCTGAATTTCGGATCGAATTTTACTTCGTCAGCTTCGATTCGCTCTTCTCTAGTCATTATGCTTGGGGAAACTCTGTGTACAAGTCTGAGGACTGGGACATCACTAATAAAAACTTTTTATATGCCTCTTTTACTTATCAGTTGTTTTCTGAAAACTCAATTACCCTTTATCCATCATGTTGTCAACTTCTGGGGAGTGAGGCAGACATGTAAAGAGCTTACATCAATGAAGCACTATTATTTCAAGAGACCTATAAATCCATAATGTCCTGTATAGTGTTATGGATCAGCGGGTGTGAACCCACTGTGCCACTGACTGGCTATACTCTGTAGGGGTGTGTCTATGCAATTACCTGGTTTTCACTAGAGCCTCAGATGGTGAGGATAGACTTGAGCCATTAGAGTAGTTGCCAGGGGCTACTCCAGAGCAATTCCCGAGTCAGTGACAGCTGGTCCAGGCAGACCAGAAGGTACCAGAAATGCAAGCATAGTCAGGCCGGCAGAGACATTACCAGGAGCAATGGTGCGGGACCACATGATAAGGCAGAGACATTGTCAGACAGGCAATAGGTCAGGGCAGGTGGCACAATTACAGGTCAGACAATCTGGATCGGCAACAGGAGAGATGAAGCAAGCAGGCAGAGATCAGATGATAAGCAGAGTCCAGGAACAAAAAATAGATCAGGTGCACACGAGATTATCAGGAACAAGCAAACTCAAGGACCTTGACACTGAGGCATCTGGGAAAGGGGCTGAGCCACTTAAATACATGCAGGAGAGCCAGAGTTGGTCAGCGAGGTCACCTAACCTAACCCACACAGCCCAGGGAGTGATGCGCTCTGCCCTTAGAGCAGTGCAACAGCTTGGTTGGTCAAGCTGTCACACCAAGTGCATTTAACCAGCAATAGTCTGTTCATTTTTTGGCCATATACTACATCAGGGGCAAGCTGCGCCCGTCACCAAGTGCATTTAACCCTCAGTAGTGTGGTTGGTCAAGCTGTCACACCAAGTGCATTTAACCAGCAATAGTCTGTTCATTTTTTGGCGATATACTACATCAGGGGCAAGCTGCGCCTGTCACCAAGTGTATTTAACCCTTAATAGTGTGGTTGTTTTTTGGCTAAAGCCTACATCAGGGTGAAGCTGTCACACCAAGTGCATTTAACCAGCAATAGTCTGTTCATTTTTTGGCCATATACTACATCAGGGGCAAGCTACGCCCGTCACCAAGTGCATTTAACCCTCAGTAGTGTGGTTGGTCAAGCTGTCACACCAAGTGCATTTAACCAGCAATAGTGTGGTTATTTTTTGGCCATATCCCAGTATAATTCTGTCACTAAATCCATACCAGTCACCCAGCGCCTAAATACTAGGCCTCAAATTTATATCCCGCTAAATCTGTCGTTACCGCTGTACTGTTGTGGCTGGGAAAGTTATTTAGTGTCCGTTAAAGCACATTTTTTGTTCAGGGTTGAAATACAATTCCCAATTTAGCAATTTCATAATTTAGTGGTTTCTGCTATATCAGAGCTATTTGAAATCTATCCCTAAAAGGGTATATAATATTCAAGGTGCACATAGGGTCATTCAGAATAACTTCACACACATGCTACTGTGCATTTCCAAGTCTAATTCTGTTAGTAAATCCATACCGGTCACCCAGCGCCTAAATACTAGGCCTCAAATTTATATCCCGCTAAATCTGTCGTTACCGCTGTCCTGTTGTGGATGGGCAAGTTATTTAGTGTCCGTCAAAGCACATTTTTTGTTCTGGGTTGAAATACAATTCCCAATTTAGCAATTTCATAATTTAGTGGTTTCTGCTATATCAGAGCTATTTGAAATCTATCCCTAAAAGGGTATATAATATTCAAGGTGCACATAGGGTCATTCAGAATAACTTCACACACACGCTACTGTGCATTTCCAAGTCTAATTCTGTTAGTAAATCCATACCTGTCACCCAGCGCCTAAATACTAGGCCTTAAATTTATATCCCGCTAAATCTGTCGTTACCGCTGTCCTGTTGTGGATGGGCAAGTTATTTAGTGTCCGTCAAAGCACATTTTTTGTTCTGGGTTGAAATACAATTCCCAATTTAGCAATTTCATAATTTAGTGGTTTCTGCTATATCAGAGCTATTTGAAATCTATCCCTAAAAGGGTATATAATATTCAAGGTGCACATAGGGTCATTCAGAATAACTTCACACACACGCTACTGTGCATTTCCAAGTCTAATTCTGTTAGTAAATCCATACCGGTCACCCAGCGCCTAAATACTAGGCCTCAAATTTATATCCCGCTAAATCTGTCGTTACCGCTGTCCTGTTGTGGATGGGCAAGTTATTTAGTGTCTGTCAAAGCACATTTTTTGTTCTGGGTTGAAATACAATTCCCAATTTAGCAATTTCATAATTTAGTGGTTTCTGCTATATCAGAGCTATTTGAAATCTATCCCTAAAAGGGTATATAATATTCAAGGTGCACATAGGGTCATTCAGAATACCTTCACACACACGCTACTGTGCATTTCCAAGTCTAATTCTGTCACTAAATCCATACCGGTCACCCAGCGCCTAAATACTAGGCCTCAAATTTATATTCAGCTGAATATGAATACAATACATTGGGCCAAATAATATTTTTGTTGTTGTGGTGAACCATAACAATGAGGAAAACATCTAGTAAGGGACGCGGACGTGGACATGGTCGTGGTGGTGTTAGTGGACCCTCTGGTGCTGGGAGAGGACGTGGCCGTTCTGCCACATCCACACGTCCTAGTGTACCAACTACCTCAGGTCCCAGTAGCCGCCAGAATTTACAGCGATATATGGTGGGGCCCAATGCCGTTCTAAGGATGGTAAGGCCTGAGCAGGTACAGGCATTAGTCAATTGGGTGGCCGACAGTGGATCCAGCACGTTCACATTATCTCCCACCCAGTCTTCTGCAGAAAGCGCACAGATGGCTCCTGAAAACCAACCCCATCAGTCTGTCACATCACCCCCATGCATACCAGGGAAACTGTCTCAGCCTCAAGTTATGCAGCAGTCTCTTATGCTGTTTGAAGACTCCGCTGGCAGGGTTTCCCAAGGGCATCCACCTAGCCCTTCCCCAGCGGTGAAAGACATAGAATGCACTGACGCACAACCACTTATGTTTCCTGATGATGAGGACATGGGAATACCACCTCAGCATGTCTCTGATGATGACGAAACACAGGTGCCAACTGCTGCGTCTTTCTGCAGTGTGCAGACTGAACAGGAGGTCAGGGATCAAGACTGGGTGGAAGACGATGCAGGGGACGATGAGGTCCTAGACCCCACATGGAATGAAGGTCATGCCACTGACTTTCACAGTTCGGAGGAAGAGGCAGTGGTGAGACCGAGCCAACAGCGTAGCAAAAGAGGGAGCAGTGGGCAAAAGCAGAACACCCGCCGCCAAGAGACTCCGCCTGCTACTGACCGCCGCCATCTGGGACCGAGCACCCCAAAGGCAGCTTCAAGGAGTTCCCTGGCATGGCACTTCTTCAAACAATGTGCTGACGACAAGACCCGAGTGGTTTGCACGCTGTGCCATCAGAGCCTGAAGCGAGGCATTAACGTTCTGAACCTGAGCACAACCTGCATGACCAGGCACCTGCATGCAAAGCATGAACTGCAGTGGAGTAAACACCTTAAAACCAAGGAAGTCACTCAGGCTCCCCCTGCTACCTTTTCTGCTGCTGCCGCCTCGGCCTCTTCTGCTGCTGCCGCCTCGGCCTCTTCCTCCGCCTCTGGAGGAACGTTGGCACCTGCCGCCCAGCAAACAGGGGATGTACCACCAACACCACCACCACCTCCGTCACCAAGCGTCTCAACCATGTCACACGCCAGCGTTCAGCTCTCCATCTCACAAACATTTGAGAGAAAGCGTAAATTCCCACCTAGCCACCCTCGATCCCTGGCCCTGAATGCCAGCATTTCTAAACTACTGGCCTATGAAATGCTGTCATTTAGGCTGGTGGACACAGACATCTTCAAACAGCTCATGTCGCTTGCTGTCCCACAGTATGTTGTTCCCAGCCGCCACTACTTCTCCAAGAGAGCCGTGCCTTCCCTGCACAACCAAGTATCCGATAAAATCAAGTGTGCACTGCGCAACGCCATCTGTAGCAAGGTCCACCTAACCACAGATACGTGGACCAGTAAGCACGGCCAGGGACGCTATATCTCCCTAACTGCACACTGGGTAAATGTAGTGGCAGCTGGGCCCCAGGCAGAGAGCTGTTTGGCGCACGTCCTTCCGCCGCCAAGGATCGCAGGGCAACATTCTTTGCCTCCTGTTGCCACCTCCTCCTTCTCGGCTTCCTCCTCCTCTTCTTCCACCTGCTCATCCAGTCAGCCACACACCTTCACCACCAACTTCAGCACAGCCCGGGGTAAACGTCAGCAGGCCATTCTGAAACTCATATGTTTGGGGGACAGGCCCCACACCGCACAGGAGTTGTGGCGGGGTATAGAACAACAGACCGACGAGTGGTTGCTGCCGGTGAGCCTCAAGCCCGGCCTGGTGGTGTGTGATAATGGGCGAAATCTCGTTGCAGCTCTGGGACTAGCCAATTTGACGCACATCCCTTGCTTGGCGCATGTGCTGAATTTGGTGGTGCAGAAGTTCATTCACAACTACCCCGACATGTCAGAGCTGCTGCATAAAGTGCGGGCCATCTGTTCGCGCTTCCGGCGTTCACATCCTGCTGCTGCTCGCCTGTCTGCGCTACAGCGTAACTTCGGCCTTCCCGCTCACCGCCTCATATGCGACGTGCCCACCAGGTGGAACTCCACCTTGCACATGCTGGACAGACTGTGCGAGCAGCAGCAGGCCATAGTGGAGTTTCAGCTGCAGCACGCATGGGTCAGTCGCACTACAGAACAGCACCACTTCACCACCAATGACTGGGCCTCCATGCGAGACCTGTGTGCCCTGTTGCGCTGTTTCGAGTACTCCACCAACATGGCCAGTGGCGATGACGCCGTTATCAGCGTTACAATACCACTTCTATGTCTCCTTGAGAAAACACTTAGGGCGATGATGGAAGAGGAGGTGGCCCAGGAGGAGGAGGAGGAAGAAGAGGGGTCATTTTTAGCACTTTCAGGCCAGTCTCTTCGAAGTGACTCAGAGGGAGGTTTTTGGCAACAGCAGAGGCCAGGTACAAATGTGGCCAGCCAGGGCCCACTACTGGAGGACGAGGAGGACGAGGATGAGGAGGAGGTGGAGGAGGATGAGGATGAAGCATGGTCACAGCGGGGTGGCACCCAACGCAGCTCGGGTCCATCACTGGTGCGTGGCTGGGGGGAAAGGCAGGACGATGACGATACGCCTCCCACAGAGGACAGCTTGTCCTTACCCCTGGGCAGCCTGGCACACATGAGCGACTACATGCTGCAGTGCCTGCGCAACGACAGCAGAGTTGCCCACATTTTAACCTGTGCGGACTACTGGGTTGCCACCCTGCTGGATCCACGCTACAAAGACAATGTGCCCACCTTACTTCCTGCACTGGAGCGTGATAGGAAGATGCGCGAGTACAAGCGCACGTTGGTAGACGCGCTACTGAGAGCATTCCCAAATGTCACAGGGGAACAAGTGGAAGCCCAAGGCCAAGGCAGAGGAGGAGCAAGAGGTCGCCAAGGCAGCTGTGTCACGGCCAGCTCCTCTGAGCGCAGGGTTAGCATGGCAAAGATGTGGAAAACTTTTGTCAACACGCCACAGCTAACTGCACCACCACCTGATACGCAACGTGTTAGCAGGAGGCAACATTTCACTAACATGGTGGAACAGTACGTGTGCACACCCCTCCACGTACTGACTGATGGTTCGGCCCCATTCAACTTCTGGGTCTCTAAATTGTCCACGTGGCCAGAGCTAGCCTTTTATGCCTTGGAGGTGCTGGCCTGCCCGGCGGCCAGCGTTTTGTCTGAACGTGTATTCAGCACGGCAGGGGGCGTCATTACAGACAAATGCAGCCGCCTGTCTACAGCCAATGTGGACAAGCTGACGTTCATAAAAATGAACCAGGCATGGATCCCACAGGACCTGTCCGTCCCTTGTCCAGATTAGACATTAACTACCTCCCCTTAACCATATATTATTGGACTCCAGGGCACTTCCTCATTCAATCCTATTTTTATTTTCATTTTACCATTATATTGCGAGGCTACCCAAAGTTGAATGAACCTCTCCTCTGTCTGGGTGCCAGGGCCTAAATATATGCCAATGGACTGTTCCAATGTTGGGTGACGTGAAGCCTGATTCTCTGCTATGACATGCAGACTAATTCTCTGCTGACATGAAGCCAGATCCTCTGTTACGGGACCTCTCTCCTCTGCCTGGGTGCTGGGCCTAAATATCTGACAATGGACTGTTGCAGTGGTGGCTGACGTGAAGCCTGATTCTCTGCTATGACATGCAGACTGATTCTCTGCTGACATGAAGCCAGATTGTCTGTTACGGGACCTCTCTCCTCTGCCTGGGTGCTGGGCCTAAATTTATGAAAATGGACTCTTACAGTGGTGGGTGATGTGAAGCCTGATTCTCTGCTATGACATGAAGACTGATTCTCTGCTGACATGAAGCCAGATTGTCTGTTACGGGACCTCTCTCCTCTGCCTGGGTGCTGGGCCTAAATTTATGAAAATGGACTCTTACAGTGGTGGGTGACGTGAAGCCTGATTCTCTGCTATGACATGAAGACTGATTCTCTGCTGACATGAAGCCAGATTGTCTGTTACGGGACCTCTCTCCTCTGCCTGGGTGCTGGGCCTAAATTTATGAAAATGGACTGTTGCAGTGGTGGGTGACGTGAAGCCTGATTCTCTGCTATGATATGAAGACTGATTCTCTGCTGACATGAAGCCAGATCCTCTGTTACGGGACCTCTCTCCTCTGCCTGGGTGCTGGGCCTAAATTTATGAAAATGGACTCTTACAGTGGTGGGTGACGTGAAGCCTGATTCTCTGCTATGACATGAAGACTGATTCTCTGCTGACATGAAGCCAGATTGTCTGTTACGGGACCTCTCTCCTCTGCCTGGGTGCTGGGCCTAAATTTATGAAAATGGACTGTTGCAGTGGTGGGTGACGTGAAGCCTGATTCTCTGCTATGATATGAAGACTGATTCTCTGCTGACATGAAGCCAGATCCTCTGTTACGGGACCTCTCTCCTCTGCCTGGGTGCTGGACCTAAATATCTGACAATGGACTGTTGCATTGGTGGCTGACGTGAAGCCTGATTCTCTGCTATGACATGCAGACTAATTCTCTGCTGACATGAAGCCAGATTGTCTGTTACGGGACCTCTCTCCTCTGCCTGGGTGCTGGGCCTAAATTTATGAAAATGGACTGTTGCAGTGGTGGGTGACGTGAAGCCTGATTCTCTGCTATGACATGAAGACTGATTCTCTGCTGACATGAAGCCAGATTGTCTGTTACGGGACCTCTCTCCTCTGCCTGGGTGCCGGGGCCTAAATATCTGAGAATGGACTGTTCCAGTGGTGGGTGACGGGAAGCCAGATTCTCTGCTATGGGACCTCTCTCCAATTGATTTTGGTT